>NW_012099321.1:4650908-4667916 GCF_000951045.1 Mandrillus leucophaeus | reverse complement strand
ATCTCAGCTCACTGCAAGCTCCGCCTCCTGGGTTTACGCCATTCTCCTGCCTCAGCCTTCCGAGTAGCTGGGACTACAGGTGCCCGCCACCTCGCCCGGCTCGTTTTTTTTGTTTTCTTTGTTTTTTTTGTTTTTGTTTTTGTTTTGTATTTTTTAGTAGAGATGGGGTTTCACCGCGTTAGGCAGGATGATCTCTACCTCCTGACCTCGTGATCCGCCCACCTCGGCCTCCCAAAGTGCTGGGATTACAGGCTTGAGCCACCGCGCCCGGCCAATTTTGCTTTTCTTTAACACTAATAATATACACTGTGCAAGAATTCAGTCATTAACACATATGTTTACATTTTTGTTCCATAAAATTCAATTACAGACTTTGGAATAATCAGAATTTAGGGACTAAGAAGAAAATTAGGATTATTACCTCTTCCGATTAAATCTTCACATTGTTTGTCAAAAGTTCGACACCTTCCCTGAAAACAGAAGGCTCCACCTGAATCACAATATTCTCCATCACGTACATAAGTGTCAAGCAAACAGTATGGATAGCTTCCATTGCAAAATTCAGTGAAATCGCATTCCTCATCAACGGATTTCCTGCAAATCGTATTAGCTGGTTTGAACTAGGAGGAAAGAGGAACATAAAACTTTAAATATCAATGATATTTAAGTTTTATTTCTCTGTAGGCTCTGCATGCTGGTCCATTTTTTCTCCCTAAGTTTCTAATAGCAATTAGAAAATTAAATCTTCTTGTTAACTACTTAAGCATCACACGAGATTCTTAAAATATCTCCTTTTAAAGCCTGTAATATTTTTTAAATGTTTATGATGAGGATTTATTGTTTTATAAATAGTTGCTGATTTCTTCTTTAAGATTGATATGGAGAAACCAGAAACTGCCCAACTGAGCAGTTTGGACTCAGTCAAAATGGATTACAAATAATTTTTATATTCCCCAGCTCCACTTTGTCTTTCTTTCCTTTATGGATGTCTGCTTATCTTTGAGTTTCTAGCTTCTCTTATAAGCATTACCCATTTTTTTATACACAAGAAATGTATCACATAAATGATGAAGATATTCTAAGAACACACATGAGAAAATTTATTTCATATTTATTTCAAATTTCGTGTTGCAAAAAATTTAAAAATAACTTCCATAATTACATATTTCTCATCTGCTTCTGGGCTTCCCTTTCTACAAATTTACTTTTGCTGAGAAGCATCTAATCATCATCTCTGAAAACTCTTCTTTCTTCAACACCGCGCCTGGCTTATTTTTGTTGTATTTTTTAGTAGAGACAGGGTTTCACCATGTTAGCCAGGATGGTCTCGATCTCCTGACCTCGTGATCCTCCCACCTCGGCCTCCCAAAGTACTGGGATTACAGGTGTGAGCCACCACGCCCAGCCTATTCTAACATTTTTAAAAATATCTATGAACACCCACTTTCTCAAATACTCTTTGAATCAAGCTTTATCATCCTATTGGCTCCTCCATTGAGAGGCAGAGAAAACTCTTCTAAACATATTTTAACTTTGTAGGTATATGAGAGTAGTGACTTTAGATTATTGAAAAAATATATTTTCACAATCATGGAGGTAAAATTAAATAAATTGAATTGTGTTGCTCAAGAAGTGCACCTCATGGGCTCATCTTTTTTTGTTCTGGATCTCACCTTTATTATTATTATTATTATTATTACTATTAATTATTTCAATTGGGAGAACAGGTGGGGTTTGGCTACATGGATAAGTTCTTTAGGTGTAATTTCTGAAATTTTGGTGCACCCATCACCCAAGCAGTGTACACTGCACCCAATGTGTAGTCTTTTATCCCTCACCCCACTCCCATACTTTCCCACAGATCTCCAGAGTTCATTATATTACTCTTAAACCTTTGCATCCTTATAGCTTAGCTTCCACTTATTAACTACTTAAGCATCACACGGGATTCTTAAAATATCTCCTTTTAAAGCCTGCAATACTTTTTAAATGTTTATGATGAGGATTTATCGTTTGAGAATATATGATGAGAATATATGATGTTTGGTTTTCCATTCCTGAGTTACTTCACTAAGAATAACGGTCTCCAGTTCCATCCAGGTTACTGCAGATGCCATTATTTCATTCCTTTTTATGGCTGAGTAGTATTCCATTGTATATGTGTGTGTATATATATACACATATGTATACACTATATATACATACCACAAATTCTTTACCCACTTGTTGGTTCTTTGTCCACTTGTTGGTTGATAGTCATTTAGACTGGTCCCATATTTTTGCAATTGTGAATTGTGCTGCTATAAACATGCATAAGCAAGGGTCTTTTTCATATAATGACTTATTTTCGTCTGGGTAGATGCCCCCGAGTGGGATTGCTGGATCAAATGGTAGATCTACTTTTGGTTATTTAAGGAATGTCCATAGTCCTTTTCACAGTGGTTGTACTAGTTTACATTCCCACCAGCAGTGTAAAAGTTTTCCCTTTTCACTACATCCACACCAACATCTTTAAAAAAAAAAAAAAAGTTTTAATTATGGCCATTCTTGCAGGAGTAAGGTGCTATCACATTGTAGTTTTGATTTGCAATTCCCTGATAATTAGTGATGTTGAGCATTTTTTCATATGTTTGTTGGTCATCTGTATATCTTCTTTTGAGAATTGTCTATTCATGTCCTTAGCCCACTTTTTGATAGGATTATTTGTTGCTGTTGTTGTTTTGCTTGCTGATTTGTTTGCATTCCTTGTAGATTCTGGATATTGGTCCTTTGTCTGATGCACAGTTTGTGAAGATTTCCTCCTACTCTGTGTGTTGTCTGTTTACTCTGCTGATCATTTCTTTTGCTGTGCAGAAGCTTTTTAATTAAGTCCCATCTATTTATCTTTGTTTTTGTTGCATTTGATTTTTGGTCTTCAGTCATGAAGTCTTTGCCTTGGCCAATGTCTAGAAGAGCTTTTACCACGTTATCTTCTAGAATTTTATGGTTTCAGGTGTTAGATTTAAGTCTTTAATTCATCTTGATTAATTTTTGTATAAGGTGAGTGATGAGGATCCAGTTTCATTCTTCTACATGTGGCTTGCCAATTATCCCAGCACCACTTGTTGGATAGGGTGTCCTTTCCACACTTTATGTTTTTGTTTGCTGTGTTGAAGATCAGTTAGCTGTAAGTATTGGGTCTTTTTCTGGGTCCTCTATTTTGTTCTATTGATCTACTTGCCTGTTTTTATATCAGTATCATGCTGTTCTGGTAACTATAGCCTTGCAGTATAGTGTGAAGTCTAGTAATGTGGTACCTGCAGATTTGTTCTTTTTGCTTAGTCTTGCTTTGGCTATGTGGGCTCTTTTTGTTTTCCCTATAAATTTTAGGATTGTTTTTCTAGTTCTGTGAAGAACGATGATGGTATTGTCATGAGAATTGCATTGAAATTATAGATTGCTTTTTGCAATATGGTCATTTTCATAATATTGATTCTACCCATCCGTGAGCATGGGATGTTTCCATTTGTTTGTGTCATCTATGATTTCTTTCACCAGTGTTTTGTAGCTTTCCTTGTAGAGATCTTTCACCTCTTTGGTTACGTATATTCTTAAGGGTTTCTTTTTGCAGCTGTTGTAAAGGGGTTGAGTTCTCAATTTGATTCTCAGCTTGGTCGCTGTTGGTGGATAGAAGTGCTACTGGTCTGTGTACATTGATTTTGTATCCAGAAACTTATTGAATTCATTCATTGGATCCAGGAGCTTTATAAATAAGTCTCTAGGGTTTTCTAGGTATATGATCATATCATAGGTGAACAGCTACAGTTTGACTTCCTCATTATCAATTTGGATCCCCTTTATTTTTTTCTCTTGTCCGATTGCTTTGGCTAGGACTTTCAGTATGATGTTTAATAGAAGTGGTGAAAATGAGCACCCTTATCTTGTGCCAGTTCTCGGGGGGAATGCTTTCAACTTTTTCCCATTTAGGTATGTCCCTTCTATGCCAATTTTGCTGGTCTTAATCATAAAAGAATGCTGGATTTTGTCAAATGCTTTTATGCATCTATTGAGGATCATATGATTTTTGTTTTCACTTCTGTTTATGTAGTGTATCACATTTGTTGACTTCTGTATGTTAAATCATCCCTGCATCCCTTGTTTAAAACCCACTTGATCATGGTAGATTATCTTTTTAACATGCTGTTGAATTCATTTAGCTAGTATTGAGTTGAGGATTTTTGCTTCTATGTTCATCTGTGATATTGGTCTGTAGTTTTCTTTCCATGTTATGTCCTTTCCCGGTTTTGGTATTAGGGTAATACTGGCTTAATAGAATGATTTAGGGAGAAGTCCCTCTTCCTCTATCTTTTGGAATAGTTTCAGTAGGATTGGTACCAATTCTTTCAATGTCTGAAAGAATTCAGTTGTGAATCCATGTAGTCCTGAACTTTTGTTTTTTGTTGGCATTTTTTTTAAATTACTGTTTCAATCTTGCTACTCATTATTGATCTGTTCAGAGCTTCTATTTCTTTCTGCTTTAATCTAGGAGGGTTGTATATTTCCAGGAATTTATCCATCTCCCCTAGGTTTTCTAGTTTGTGCACATAAATGTGTTTATAGTAGCCTTGAATTATCTTTTGTTTGTCTGTAATATCAGTTGTAATGTCTCCTATTTTGTTTCTAATTGAGGTTATTTGGATCTTCCGTCTTCTTTTCTTGGTTAATCTCACTAACGGTCTATCATATTTGTTTATCTTTTCAAAGAACTAACTTTTTGTTTCATTTATTTTTTGTATTTTTTTATTTCAATTTCATTTAGTTCTGCTCTAATCTTTGTTATTTCTCTTTTTCTGCTGGGGTTGGGTTTGGTTTGTTCTTGTTTTTTGAGTTTTTTGAGGTGTGACCTTAGATTGCCTATTTGTGCTCTTTCAGACTTTTTGATGTCGCCATTTAATGCCATGAACTTTCCTCTTAACACTACTTTTGCTGTATCCCAGAGGTTTTGATAGGTTGTGCCACTATTACCATTCAGTTCAAAGAATTTTTCAATTTCCATCTTGATTTCACTGGTGACCCAATGATCATTCAGAAGCAGGTTATTCAACTTGATATATTTGCATGGTTTTGAGGGTTCCTTTTGAAGTTGATTTCCAATTGTATTACACTGTGGTCTGAGAGGTACTTGACAATGATTTTGATTTTCTTATCTTTATTGAGACTTGTTTTGTGGTCTATCATATGGTCTATTTTGGAGTATGTTCCATGTGCTGATGAACAGAATGTACATTCTGCAGTCGTTGGGTAGAATGTTCTGTGAATATGTGTTAAGTCCATTTGTTCTAGGGTGTACTTTAAGTCCATTGTTTCTTTGTTGACTTTCTCTCTTGCAGCTTTCTAGTGCTCTCAATGGAGTATTGAAGTCCCCCACTATCATTGTGTTGCCATCAACCTAATTTCTGAGGTCTAGCAGTAATTGTGTGTGTATGTATAATATATATCATATATAAAATATGATATATATCAATATTAATAGACTTTAAAGGAGATATATACTATAATACAATAATCATAATGGACTTCAGTATTCCACTTTCAACAACAGACAGATAATTCAGACAGAAAATTAATAAGAAAACATCAGACTCAAACTACACTTTAGACCAAATGGACCTAATATACACATAAAAAACATTCTGTCAAACAGCAAGAGAATATATATTTTTCTCAAGAACGCATGAAATATGCTCCAGGATAGATTATAGGTCAGGCAGCAAAACAAGTCTTAGAAAATTTTAAATGATTGAAATAGTATCAAGTATCTTTCTCACCACATTGATATAAAGCAAGAAGTCAATAACAGGACTTGGAATTTGGAAAATTTACAAGTATATGAAAATTAAGCAACATACTGCTAAACAATCAATGGAGCAAAGAAGAACTTAAAATGAAAATGTAAAAATATTTTGAAATATCTTGATACAAACAATAATAGTCACACAATATACCAAAACTTATCAGATGCAGCAAAAATCATTCCAGCAATAAATATCTACATCAAAAAAGAAGAAAGATATCAAATAATCAATCTAAAGTTAATTACACCTCAAGGAACTAGAAAAAGCAAAATCCAAAGTTAATAGAAAAAAGGAAATAAAAATAAGAACAGAAATAAATGAAATAGAGGCTAGAAAAAAAGTAATGAAACTAAGAAATATTGATTAATTGTCATAGACTTTGTGAAGTTACGTATTAACTTTTAGGTTTTTGTCTGATAGAATAGGAAATAATTCCTATCATTTAGAAAAGATAGCCAAGTAAGTTATTTTTTTTCCTGTGGATATTACAGTTTTGAACATAGCAATATTATTCTAACATTCTTTTGTTCCCAAATCCTATTTATATAGTTTTGTTACATACTCTTGAACAAGCCTATTATTCTTCCTCATTTCCTCATTAATGAGTTGAATAAAACTCTGACATATTAATTGTATATTATGAGAGTAGCCCTTTTAATTTTTTGAAAATTATGCTTTTTTCAGGGTCAACCTATTATCTTCGCTTATTCATGTGTGTGCATGTGTGTGTCCAGAAAGCTGTGGCAATCTCAAATAAGATGTATGATAAAAAAGAATAGCTTACTGAATTAGCATATTTCCAAAACACAATGTTCAAATACATTGCACCCCAAATATATATCTGTTAAATAATTAAAACAAACACTGTTTTTAAGGTTAGGAAGTTGTGATTCTATAATGTGACTTGACAAGATGGGTAATGGAATTTTTTATTTTTAGGAGGTTTATTACAGATTTATTTATAATTACCCAAATTGGGAAGTAAACAAAATGTCTTTCAATAGATAAATACATATATAAACTCTGGTACATTCATATAATTGAATATTAACCAGCTATAAAAAGCAATTAGCTACCAAGCCATGAACTATAGCTATAAAACATAGATGAACTATAAATATATGTTGATAATTGAAATAAGCCAACCTGAAAAGGCTACATGCATATATTCTTACAACTATATGACATTATGAGAGACAAAAGTATAGACACAAATTTAAATCCAAAGATTCTGATCTTAGTTTTGTTCTATTATGCCACATTGTTTCTCACCATGTGATATTATTTTCAGTAACACCTACATATTCTTATTTACTTCTTCTTTTTAGAGATGTCAACTGCTCCACTGACATACTGGATAACATTTCCATCATTCTACAATTCTCACTGTAAAACCTGCAAGGTCACCATTTTAATAAATATTTCCCACGGCCTACAAATATGCTCAAATCATTTTTTTCACTTATTATCAACTAACACAACTCATGAGTCCACAATCACTAAATTCAGGAGAAACATGTTTCTTGGCCACTAGGTGGGAGTTTATCTTCATCAGGGTGACCTTTTCTGTTTTTAACTTTATTGAGGTTTAATTTATAACTTACATACCATAAAATTGACCTATGTTAAGTGTACACTTTAGTGATATTTAAAGAAAATTTACATGGTTGTGCAACCAGCACCGCAACCCAAGTTTAGGACATTTCTATTAGCATAGGATAAGATCCCCAATATCCATTTATAGTTAATCCCCATGCCTGTGACTGGCCCCAGGTAACCACTAATCTACTTACTGTCTCTATAAATTTGCATTTTGGGATCTTTTCTACAAATAAAATGATAAAATAGGCAGGGTTTTGTATTTAGCTTCTCTTGCATAGTAGTGTTTTTGAGATTGTAATATGTATGAGTATTCTGTCAACGTTTATTGCTCTCTAGTATTCCATTATACAGATATATCATAGTTTTTGCCAATTCGTTTATAGATACTTGAGTTGTTTTCAGATTTTGGTCATTGAATAATGTTGCTATAGACATCCATATGCAAATTTTTGTAAATACATGTTTTCATTTATCTTGAGTAGACCTAGGAGTAGAGTCCTTCATTCAATTGGTAAACTTATGTTAAACTGCTTAAGAGACTGTCAAACTGGTTTCCCAAAGTAGTAACACCATTTTTTGGTCCTACTAGCAGGCTTTGATTTCCTGTTTCTCTATCTTTTTGCCAATATTTGTTATTTTCTGTCATTTGATTACAGCCATTCTAGTGGGTGTCTTGTAGTATCTTGTTTGAATATACACATTGCTAATGACTAACAATGTCTTTACTATTTTTCATCTATTTATTATTCCATGTAATTATAATTTTGTATATATTTCTATATATTTTGTATATCATTGTATATAACTTTGTATATATTTGCCTATCTTCTTTGAACAGGTACTTAACCTGTTCAAATATTTCATATGTTTGTAATTGGATTGTTTCCCTTCAATTATTGAGTTGTTAGGATGATTCATAGATTCTGTATACAAGTACTATTTCAGAAATACAGTTTGTAAATATTTTCTTCCCCTCTGTGGCTTGTCTTTTTATTGTCTTAACAGTGTTTTCTGAGGCACAAAGATTTTTAATTTTGAGAAAGTCCAATTTACCAACTATTTCTTTTATGAATTATACTTTTGGTGTTGTATCTTGGAAATTTCCGGCAAATCCAAGGTTATGAATATTTTTTCCTATGTTTTCTTCCAATAGATGTATAGTTTTAACTACTGCAGTTAGGTTGATTGTCTATTTTGAGTTAAATTTTGTGTATGGCATGATAAAAGGGTCCAAATTTACTTTTTTGTATGTGGACATTGAATTGTCCCAACAGCCTTTGCTGAAAAGACTATTATTCCTTTATCAAATTGTCTTGACACATTTGTCAAAACTCAATGGACTATAAATATAAGAGTTTATTTCTGGACTCTCAATTCCATCCCATTTATCCATGTATTTATTGTTATGCTAGTACAATGTTGAGCTAGATTAGCTTTGTAGTAATTTTTGAAATATGAAATGGTGACTCCATCAATTTGTTCTTCAGATTGTTTTAGCACTTCTGGGTCCCTTGCATTTCCAGAATTTTTAGGATTATGTCATCAATTTCTGTAAAGAAGCCTACTGGAATTTTGCCAAAGATTGTCTTAAATCCATAGATCAATTTAGAGATGTACAGAAAAGAGTTAACATAGCAGACTTAAGACTGCTATACTTAGAAAGGTATATTCGCAAGGCTGGCCTTTGACTGACACCTGAGTTAGAGTTCCCACCATTGCCTAACTAATAAGTCACTGTGCCTGAACTGTTTAGACCTTGTTATTTGTAATGAACAACCAATTTCCATCTAAGAGTCTGGAATTTTGGTAGATGCCAGGCAAAAGATGCCTGTGTGACCAGCCTCCAATATAAAGCTTAGGGTCTGGGTTCCCAGCAGTCAATATTTCATACATATTGTCATAATTCATTGCTGGAGGAATTAAGTCCATCATTGGGTGACTCTACTAGGAAATGACTCTTGGAAGCCTGTGACTACTTTCCCTCATACTTGACCCATGAGCCTTTTACCTTTGCTAATTTTGCTTTGTATCCTTTGTCTGTAATAAATTATAGTGATGAGTATATTCTATGTTCAATCACGTGAGTCTTCCTACTGATTTACTGAACCAAGGGGTAATACTGCAGACCCCTGACAGAAGGAAGAATCGCTGTCTTAACAATACCACCTTTCAACTCATTCACATGGAATATCTCAGCATTTACTTAGGTTTTTGTGTTTTTTCCAGAAATTTTTTGTTGTTTGCATGTATATTTTGTATTGTTAATATACACCTAAGTATTAATTTTTATGCTATTGTGAATGAAATTCTATTCTTAATTTTATTTTTGTATTTTCCATTGCTAGTATATAAAAGTGCAATTCATTTTTGCATAGCAATTGTGTATCCTGTGACTTTGCTGAATTCATTTTTTATTCAAACAGGTATTTTGGTAAATTTCCTAAGATTTTACATACACAGGGTCATGTAATCTGCAAATAAAGACAGTTATTCTTTTTGTCTTCCAAATTAGATGCATTTTAATTTTTATTCCTACCTGATTTTACTCTCTTGGACCTCCAATACAATGTTTAGTAGAAGTACTGAGAGCTTGCATCCTCACTTTCATTCTAATTTTAGGGTGGAGAGCATTGAGAATTTCATGGTTAGTATGATGTTAGCTGTAGGTTTTTCATAAATACTTTGCATCAGGTAGGGGAAGTTCCCTTCCATTTACAATTTGTTAATAATCTATAATGGGTGTTATTTTGTTATATCCTTTTTCTGCATCACTTGAGATGATCTTGTATTTTCTTGTCCTTTATTATATTAGTATGATGTGTTAAATTAACTATACCACTTTTGCATTACTGAGATAATCCTTTTTGGTCATGGTGGATACTTCCTTTTATGTTTCTTTATTCTGTTTGCCATTTTTAAAGGACTTTTTACATCCATATGCATGAGGGACATTGATCTATAGTTTTCTTTTCTTGTAATGTCCTTGTCTAGCATTAGTATCAAGGTAATACTGTTCTCATAAAATAAATTTTGAAGTGTTCCTCCCTCTTCTACTTTATGCCAAAGATTGTGGAGTATTTTTGTATTATCCCTTCTTGAAATATTTGTTAGAATTCACCAGTCAGGCTATCTGGACTTAGGCAGTGAATTATCAGACTGGCCAGAGCTTTACCAAATATATCCTATGTAATTGCTCTATCAGGAGATTTGTCTCTAGAAAGAGCACATGAAACATTTCTTCTCAAAACAATCTGGCATTAGAATTGAGCATCAAACCATGATGGAGCCCATTTCAATAATCGCATAAACTCTGTCTGGTAAACCATCTACCACTACACTATAGCAAATCTGTTGGTAAATTCACGAGCGGATATTTGTATGCAAACGAAATCATTTTTATCACCTTTAAAACAGGAACCAATTTAAAAATTGTTTGATTAGTCAACCATATTTTTTTAGCTTAACATCTCCATTTTTTTTCTTTCCAACATTTTTTTAGGTTCAAGGGACACATATGCAGGTTTGTTACATGGATAAATTATGGGTCACAGGGATTTGCTGCACAGATAATTTTGTCACCCAGGTAAGCTTATCTGCTTACCTGATAAGCAGTTTTTCGATCCTCATTCTCCTCACACCCTCCACTCTCATCTAAGCCCTGGTGTCTGCCGTTTCCTTCTTTGTGTCCATGTGTACTCCCATTTATAAGTGAGAACGTGCAGTCAACAACATTTTAGAATGTGGTTCTAAATCATCTTACCTAATTGTGATTTGAGTTGACAATCTTGACAGAATCCACACTTTGAAAATAATTGTTAGCTACATACTTTTGTTTCTCCATCAGTAACACTGAGAAAAAAAAATCATGGCTGAATAATTCTGAAGAGTCACATTGACTAGGACCAGTACGCTATTTCTCTATTAGTCATTAAATTAGAGCAAAACAGGTCACTTTTCTTCCTTTATGCACACATCTTCCTTTCAGGTTGATGTAATCCCATTTGTATATTTTTGCTTTTGTTGTCTATGTTTTTGAAGTCATGTCCAAAATAAGGATCTCTCTACCACTTCACTTATTCCCTGAAGCCCCTATGCCAATTATTTTCTTTGTCATTAAGGTTTTAGCTCTAATGTCACCCTGCAGAAAGACATTTCCTGTTTACTCTGGCTAAAATACCCTCTTCTCTCACTTTTTATTCTATTGTCCTATTTTGTTTTATTTTTAAATCACTTATCCCTGCCTGAAACTATCTTGTTTAGTGTTTGTTTGCATATATGTTTATTCCCTTTACTATTTCCCACTAGATAGTATGGAGTAAATTATTTCCTGAATTAGTGAATGAACAAATAACTTTAAGCTATAAATGAACCTGTCTGCTTCTAATGCCAGTCTTTTATCTCATCCTATTTTGGCAAGGTTTGATCTGCACATTGTTGCTCCATGTAATTTTAGGAATAATGTGAGAAAGCTAAACAGAACGCTGGAAGCCACTGATTTTTTATATTGATTCTAAAAATTTACTATCTGTGTGTTCAGTGCTACCTATTTTTTTCTATTTTTATCTCTGCTATAATCCTTACATTTGGTTCTAATTTCTTACATTTATCTTCCATGTCAATAACTAGTTTGAGCCACAGAATTCTGATATTCTCTAAGTTTGGCATTTATCTTAAGTTTAAATTGTGAATGTAGTTTATCTGTAATGATTCTTCATTTTATTCACCTTCAGTTTTGTTTTGTTCTATTCTTACAACATTCTCTTAGTTCAAAGATGCCAAGCCTTGCAATTTTTTTTTTTGAGAATAGTATTTTTTTCTGAGACTGCTTATAGATCCTATAATGACTTAATTTTAAAAGCATACACTCCCTCCAGTCTCATGGATGTCTGCCATTTACCCTGTTCCAGAGTTTGTTTCATTTTCCCAGAGTATTTCAGTGAACTCTGCTGGGTGTGGAAAATTATTTGGGAATTCTTTAATTGACAGATAAAATTACATGTATTTATCATATACAACACAATATTTAAAAGTGAACTATATATATAGCTTTTTTGTAGTGAGAACATTACTATCCATTCTCTGCATTTGTCAAAAATACAACATAATTATAGTAACTATGCTATACAATAGTTATCTTGAATTTATTCCACCTCTCTAACTTAATTACACATCCTTCAACCAACATCTCCTCATTCCTTCCTCCCTACAACAAACATTCTAATCTCTAATTCTATGAGATCAACTTTGTAAGATTCCATATATGAGTGAGGTTATACATTATTTGTCTTTCTGTGCCTGGCTCATTTATCTTAAGATAGTATCCTCCTGGTTTAACTATACTGCCACAAACTACAGAATTTCCTACTTTTTATGGCTAAATAGTATTCAACTGTGTATGTATACCACACTGTCTTTATCTAGTCATCTGTTGATGGACACAGAGATTGATTCCATAATTTGGCTATTGTGAATAGTGCTGGAATAAACACAGGAGTGTTAATGTCTCTTCAACAAACAGATTTTATTTCCTTTGGATACAAACCCAGTAGAGGAATCACTGGGTCTCATGGTAATTCTATTTTTAATATTTTGAGGAACTCCCCTATTGTCTTCCATAATGGCTGTATTAATTTACAAGCCTATAAACAGTGTGTAGGGGTGCTCCTTACTCCATATCCTTGCCAAGACTTGTTATCTGTTGTCTTTTGATCATACCCATTCCAACAGAAGTGAGGTGATAGCTCATTGTGGTTTTGATTGACAAGATATTCAAGATAGTAATATTGAGCACTTTTTTAATATACCTGTTGGCCATCTATATGATTCCTTTTGAGAAATGCCTATTCAGATCTTTTCCACATCTTTTAATTGGGTTGTTTTCTTGCTATTGAGTTGTTTGAATTCCTTATGTATTTTGGATATTAACCCTTATCAGATGTATAGTTTTCAAATATTTTCTCCCATTCTGTAGATTCTCTCTTCACTTTTTTGATTGTTTCCTTTGCTGTGCAGAGGCTTTTCAGCTTGATGTAATCCCATTTGTATATTTTTGCTTTCGTTGTCTATGTTTTTGAAGTCATGTCCAAAATAATAACTGACCAGAACAATGTCATGAAGCTTTTTCCCTGTTTTCTTCAAGTAGTTTTACAACTTTGAGTCTTATATTTAAGTCTTTAATCCATTTCAGTTTTATTTTTGCACATGGAGAGAGACAAGGATCTAACTTCATAATTCTGTATGTGGACATCCAGTTTTTCCAGCACCATTTATTGAAGAAACTACCCTTTCTTCAGTTATGTATTCTTGGCACCTTTGTAGAAAATCAGTTGACCATAAATGAGTGGAATTATTTCTGGGCTCTGTATTTTGTTCCATTGGTCTAAGTATCTGGTTTTATGCCAGTACCATGCTCTTTTGGTTACTATAGCTGTGTAGTATATTTCAAAGTCAGGTAGTGTGATGCCTATGGCTTTGTTCTTTTTGTACAAGATTGCTTTGGCTATTGGGGGTCTTTGCTGATTTCATTTGAACTTTAGGAAATATTTTTCTATTTCTGTGAAGAGTGTCATTGGTATTTTGATAAGAATTGCAATTAACCTGTAGGTTGCTTCAGGTATTATAGATATTTTAACAATATTAATTTTTCCAATCCATGAACAGGGGATAGCTTTCCATTTATTTGTGTCTTCAATTTCTATCATCAATATTTTATAGTTTTCAGTGTAGGCATCATTTAACTCCCTGGTTAAATTTATTCTTATTTTATTTTTATCTATCATAATGGGATTGTTCTCTTGATTTCTTTTTGAAATAATTCACTATTAATGTATAGGAACACCACTGACTTTAGTATGTAAATTTTGTATCCTACAACTTTACTGAATTTATTTACTAAACCTAACAGTTTTTGTTTTTTTTTGGGGGGGGGGTGGAGTTTTCTATATATAGATGTACCTCAGAGGTATTGTGGATTCAGTTTCAGAGAACCTCAGTAAAACAAATACTGAGTAATAAAGCAAGCCACGTAAGTTTTGGGGTTTCTCAGTGCATATAAGTTGTGTTCAAACTATATTGTAGTCTATTACATGTGTATTAGGGTTACGCCCTAAAAATATGTACACTTTAATTAAAAAATATTTTATTGATAAAAAGTGATAACAATCATCTAAGCCTTCAGTTTACTGGTAATCTTTTTGCTGTTGGAGGATCTTGCCTCAATGTTGATGGCCGCTGACTAATCAGGGTGGTGGCTGTTAACAATTGAAGTGGCTGTGGCAATATCTTAAAATAGGACAACAATGAAATTGGCCACATCAATTGACTCTTTCTTTCCTGAAAGATTTCTCTGTAGCATGCAATGCTGTTTGACAGCATTTAACTCACAGTAAAACTTCTATCAACACTGATGTCAATCCCTTCAAATGTTGTCACTGCTTTATCAACTTTGTTTATGTAATATTCCAAATCCTATATTGTTATTTTAACAATGTTCACAGTACCTTCACCAGGAATATATTTCAGCTCAAGAAATCACTTTCTTTGCTCATCCATAAGAAGCAACTGCTCACCAATTCAAGTTTTATTAGGAGATTGCAGCAATTCAGTCACATCTTCAGACTCTATTTCTAATTCTAGTTCTCTTACTATTTGTATCACATCTGCAGCTACTTCCTCCACTGAAATCTTGAACCCCTCAAAGTCATCCATGAAAGTTTGAATCAACTTCTCCCAAACTCCTGTTAATGTTGATATTTTGATCTCCATCTATGAATTGCAAATGTTCTTAATGGTATTTTAAATGGTGTATCCTTTCTGAAAGTTTTTAGATAATTTTGCCCAGACCCATCGGAAGACACTGTCTATGGCAGGTTGAGTCTTACATAATAAGGCTTGAAAGTCAAAATGACTCCTTGATCATTTGTCTGACCATGGACTACAGAATGGATATTGTGCTAAGCAGGTAGAAAACATTAATCTGCTTATACATCTCCATCAGAGCTCTTGGGTGACTAGTTGCATTGTCAATGAGCAGTAATGTTTTCAAAGGAATCTTTTTTTCCTGGGTATTGGGTCTCAACAATGAGCTGAACATATTCATTAAGCCATGCTATAAACAGATGTGCTGTCATCCAGGCTTTGTTGTTCCAATATAGAGCACAGGCAGAGTAGATTTAGCACAATTCTTAAAGGTCATGGGATTTTTGGAATGATAAATGATCATTGGCTTTAACTTAAAGTCACCAGTTGTATTAGCCCATAACAAGAGAGTCAGCCTAAAGCTTTGAAGCCAGGCATTAAATTCTCTCTAGCTATGAAAGTCCTAGAAAGCATCAGTATTAGGCCATTCTTCCACTGCCATAAAGTAGTATCTGAGATTGAGTAATTTATAATAAAAGACATTTAATTGATTCATGGTTCTGCAGGGTGTACAGGAAACATAGTGGCATCTTCTTCTGAGGAGGCCTCAGGAAGCTTCCAATCATGGCAGAAGGCAAAGGAGGGCAGGCACATCACATGGGGAGAACAGGAGCCAAAGCAAGAGGGAATTGGTGGGGGGAGAGGGGAGACATGCCACACACTTTTAACCAATCAGATCTCATGAGAACTTAATCACTATTGTGAAGATAGCATCAAGCCATGAGGGATCCACCCCCATAATCCAAACACCTCCCACCTCCAGCAGTGGGGATTACAATTTAACATGAGATTTGGATAGGGACAAATAGCCAAACTATATTAATATCTTTTTTCAATAGAAGGCTGTTTCATCTACACTGAAAATCCATTGTTTAGTGTAGATACCACATCATCAATGATCTTGGCTAGATCTTTTGGATAACTTGCTGCAGCTTCTATATCAGCGCTTGCTGCTTCACCTTGCACTCATGCTATGGAAAAAGCTTCTTTCCATAAAACTTATGAACCAACATCTGCTAGCTTAAAATTTTCTCCTGCAGCTTACTCACTTCTCTCAGCCCTCATAAAATTAAAGAGAGTTAGGGCCTTGCTCCAGATTAGGCTTTGGCTTGAGGGAATGTTGTGACTGGTTGGATCTTCTATCCAAACCACTAAAACTATTTCCGTATCAGCAATAAGCCTGTTTTGCTTTCTTACCATTTGTGTGTTCACTGGGCTAGCACTTTTACTTTCCTTCAAGAACTTTCCTTTGTATTTATAACTTGGCTAACTGTTTAGCACAAAAGCCTGGCTTTCAACCTATTTCAGCTTTTGACATGCCTGTCGCAGGAAGCTTAATCATTTCCAGCTCTTGACTTAAAATGAAAAACATGAAACTTTCTTTCTGGTGATCGCTTAGAGGCAATGTATGGTTATTAATTGGTCTACTGTCAATATTGTTTTGTTTGGAGGAACAGAAAAGCCTGTGGAGAGGGAGAGAGACAGGGGAATGGCTAGATAGGGATCAGTTAGAACATATATATTTACTGATTATTTGGATTGAAACTAATTGGAGACCTTTGACTTTTCCTGTACCTGGATTATATCTTTTTCTAGGTTTGGAGAGTTTTCTGCTATTATTTCTGTAAATAAGCTATCTCTCTCTCTCTCTCTCT
>NW_012099321.1:4643792-4650713 GCF_000951045.1 Mandrillus leucophaeus | reverse complement strand
TCGATCTCCTGATCTCGTGATCCGCCAGCCTCCGCCTCCCAAAGTGCTGGGATTACAGGTGTGAGCCACCGCGCCTGGCCCCATCTCTTTATCTTTTTTATTCTTTCTTGAACACCAGCTGCTCATATATTACCTTTTCTGATGGTACCCCATAAATCCTGTGAGTTTTCTTCATTCTTTTTCATCCTTTTTCTGTTTTCTCCTCTAACTGAATATTTTCAAAATAGTTGTGTCCTATTTCACAGATTCTTTCTTTGGCTTTATCAGTTCTGCTGTTTGCACTCTTTACTGCATTCTTAAACATCATTCATTGTATTTTCAGCTCCAGGATTCCTGTTTGATTTTCGGTCTCTTGGCTGCTGAAGTTACTGAAACATTGGGCTGGAATTCAACCCTCCCAGCTGCTGAAGTCAGCTTGTCACTGTGGGCTTTTTGGAGCCCAACACTGTTGTAGTAGGTGGGTGGTGATGCAGGCCGAAACTTGAGGCCATCTTGCAGGGGCTACCGATTACTGTTTGGTGCCGCGGCAGGTCTGAAAGCTCAGATCATAAGTACCAGCCAAGATTCAAGGGTCTTGGGCGTCTGCCTAGTGCCTGGTTTTACTGCGGTTGACCTGGTATTGGTTAAAAGGTACAGTTCTAGTCTTACGTCCCTCTTTTTCTGGCAAGCAGACAGTATCTTTTTTCTGTGCTGTGCTGTGCTGTGCTGTGCTGTGCGGTTCAGGGAGGGGCGATGCAGGTAATGTAAAACTGTCCTTCCTACCCTCTTTAATGCATCTTTTTTTATCATGCTATAACCAGGCACTATGACCTCTCACTAATACAGGAATTATTAAGAAATAATTTTTAAGCAGCTAGAAAGGGTAAAAGCTCTTGGTGGAATTTTCCTTTAATGAAAAGCAGCCCCAAACCATTTCTTCTCTTAACAGAAAGCAGCCTGGTAAGTCAGGCATAGATATGCCAACTAGAAGCTTTTATATGTAAATGCAGGCAGCTGTACCTGGAAGCCAGATACATTCAATATGGTGTCCCCTGCCCTCTTTTCCTTGTCACCATGTTTAAGGGTGTCATGACAGCCTCCAAGTAAAACCACGTGTACAGGTATCATGGCCGCCGCCAGGTGGAGGCTGCATTTGCATAATAAAAGACTAGGGTGGGAGGGCCAGTCTTTTCCAGGGCTGTGTAAACCGCACGCCTGGTCAAACCAATTCCCTGAGCCCTATGTAAATTAATTGCTGCCTCCTCAAGTCTCTGTACAAAATCCATTGCGTTCCGCAGCAAACAGGAGACCCTCTTTTTGGCGACCCACTTTCTCATTATGAGGAAGCTTTTTCTCTCTTCTTGTCTATTAAACTTTCCACTCCCAAACCCACTCCTCGTGTGTGTCCATGTCCTGAATTCTTTCTGGACCGTGACAAAGAACCAGGGTATATAACCCAGACAACGGAGCTGTTTCATCACCTGGCTTCCTTAGCTCTTATGCAGGTATTTTCATACGTGAACAGTTGTTCAAATTGATGTTTTTGTGGGGGAACAATCACTGGAGAGTCTTATTCCACCAACTTGCTTTACCTCTTGTCCACCAGGAATTCATTAAATGGTGTCAATAAGAGAGACAAAATGGTTGTAACAACAACTGATATGTTGAGTTGGAACATCAAGCTGGGAGAGAAGCAGCATTAGGCATTGTGTACATGAGAGTATAGGAAGTGATAGATTACTGAATGAATTTAAGTATGATAGTGCATCTTAGGTTGCTTGGATATAATATGGTGGCAAGGGCTGAATATATTACTGATACGTTTACCATCTCCTTGAAACAAGTATTTCAAGACATTTGATGCTGAGCCATTGTCAGATACAAACTGCCGCTTACCTTGCAATCTTTTGAACAGCAATCTCCAGAACCACATTGCGCATTATCTTTCAGTCTACATGTTAAAGCATCACAACATAACTTATGTGTACAATTCTGTAAAAAAAAATGCTAAGTGTTAGTTAATCACATATAATTAGGTACCACCAAATAAAACTGTGACATATAACTTTACAAAGTATAAAGCTTTTCTAAAATTCACTGATTTTTCATAATCCCATTCTTTATGTGAGATTTATAGAAATCAATATCTCATTCAGTAATGTGTAAAATAAATGTATTGAGGAAGGAGAAAGGGAGGGGGTTGAAAAACCACCTATTGAGTACTATGCTCACCACCTGTGTGCAATATGCCCATGTAAGAAACCTGCAAATGTACCCCCTGTAGCTGAATTAAAAGTTGAAATTTTAAAAAAGAAATGTACTATGTCACTATATTTCATATAATTTCAATGATATTCCTATGGGGCCAAAACCTAGAGAAAACAGTTATTAGATATCTTATTAACTAACATTGTCTTTAAACATTTCCTTATATTATTCATTTTATAACAAATCGTATCAGCCAGATTTATTCACCTGTAGAAACCAAAATTAAATAACCTCAAAAATTGTTCATAAAATCACAAATGTTTACTGTTTTCTCAATGCTTCCACTTAACTTCTCTGGAAGAAATGAAAAACTAGAGATTCTAGACCCACAATGTTAAATATGACAACTACTAGCCATGTGTAGCTATTTAAATTTAAATTAACTAACATTAAATAAAGTTAATAATTTACGTACTCAGTCACATGAGCCACATTTTGAGTGCTCAACACACTAACATATGATTAGTGGAAAGTGTATTGTATGGCACAAAAGAACATTTCCATAATTATGAAAAGTTCCATTGAAGAACACTGCTCTAGAAAATGGATGTTTAATTTTACAGTAAGTTTTGTATTTATTTATTGGATCTAGCATAAATTTTGTCCTTATTTATTTTACTGTGGTGAATAGGGTTGATTTATATTCAAATACAAAATCAATTTTACATTATTAAGCCCAAATTTGTCTTGCTAACATTTGTTTAGAATTTCTCTAAGTTCACTGGTGACTTTGGTCTCTAATTTTCTTTTCCTCTAATAAGCTTCTCAAAGGTTTTTTCTGTGTCAAGTTTACACTGGTTTATAAAATGAATGGAGCTTTGTTTATTAAAAAAAAAAAAAGAAGAAGAAGAAAATTGGATTATTACCTCCTTCAATATTAGAATTTATCAGAGAAATCTACTGGGCTGGTGGTAGTTGTCAGAAGTTTTTAAAATAGAGATACAACTCTTTTGTTAGTTACGAGAACATTCTAATTTGTTGTTTCTCATTGAGTCAGTAATTTGTAAGTTTTACCATTCTAGCAATTTCTCATATTCACAGAATATTCATATTTATTAATATAAATTTTTGTATCATGTCCTCTTTCTAGCTGTAGGTTCTGAGTTGTTTTTTTTTTCTTTTTCAGTCCTAATATTGGTTGTTTATACCTTTTATTATTTGGTTTCATTAGTGTTATTTGAAAATTTTTAACTTTTTTTAGTTTTTTCAAGGAACTAAGTTTTCTTTCTAAGCTATCTATTATATAATGATTGCTTATTTTATTAATTCTTGCTCTTATCTTTATTATTTATACATTTAAGTCTATAAATTTTCATTGAAATATAGTCATAGATATATTGCTGAGTTTTGATAATGTCTAATTTTCATTGTAGTATATTTACCCACTGGTAATTTAAAAGCATACTTTTTTTAACTTTGCAAATATTGAGGATATTCTGGCTATGTTAATTGGTTTACTGAGTGAACTTCTCGGCAGCAAAATAAATTATTAATTGATTTATTTATTGATTTATACTTTGTTGCAATGTACTGGGTAAACATACTCTTGTGTATCTTTTTTTTTCCACTGGAACATTATGCAGCCTTTATGCATAGATATAAACATATTTGAAGCATATTGTTGAGTAAGAAAAGTAATTTGCAGAAAATGTATAGAGTATCATTTGTCCAAAACTTCCTCCCCAGAATTATAGCCCATATTTCTATAGACACATATATATGTAAAAATAGAATAAAAAGTCTGAAAAAATATACACAAAGCTGTTAACAATGGGGACCTTATAGATGGGACCTTAAAATTTCCCAAGGGGAAATTTTATGTTTATCTTTAATGTTTGATTTTTTTTACAATTATCATATATTTGTGTATTACTTACATAGTTAAAAATACATACCTACTTTGAAAATATAATTTTACGCCAGTTGTCTCATAACCTCTAGGGCTAGGTATGACTTGGTCAAGACCAAGGATTAGTTGGCAGTGATTGGGATAAAATACTGACACACTGAATATATTTATTATGGTTAAAAAAATGTGTTCCCGATGCACATAGTCACTACACTGTCCAAGTTCAATGCTAATGAAAAAGTCTGAAAGGCAACTAGAGAAAAGGGTCAGATCATGTAAAAAGGGAAACCCATCAGCTAACAGTGAACTTCTCAGCAGATAGCTGATAAGCCAGGAGAGATTGGGAGCTTATTTTCAGCATTTTTAATGAAATTCCAACTAAGAATTTCATATCCCACCAAACTAAGCTTCATAAATAGAGAAATAAAATATTGTCCAGATAAGCAAGTGCTAAGGGAATTCATTACCACTAGACCAGCCTTACAAGAGATCCTTAAGAGAATTCTAAACAAGGAAACAAAAGAATGATTGATATATGCTACCACGAAAACACACTTAAGTACCTAATCTACAGACCCTATAACGCAATGCACAACAGAAACTACAAAACAGCCAGCTAACAACTTTGTGATAGTATCAAAACCTCACATATAAATATCAACCTTGAATTTAAATGGTCTAAATGCCCTTCTTAAAAGGCATGGATTGGCAAGTTGGATAAAAAAAAACAAGAACCATTTGTCTGCTGTCTTCAAGAGACCATATCACAGGTAATGACACCCACAGACTCAAAGTAAATGGTTTCAGAGACATCTATCATGCAAACACAAAACAAACAAAAAGAACAGCATCTCTATTCTTACATCAAATAAAACAAACATAAAACCAACAACAATAAAAAAAAAAAGGACAAAGAATGACATTACATAATGAGAAAGGGTTCAATTCAAAGAGAAGATGTAACTATTCTAAAAATATATGCACCCAACACTGGAGCATCCAGATTCATAAAATAAGTACTACTAGACCTACCAAAAGACTTAGCCACAAAATAATACTGGGGGACTTCAACATCCCCACTGACAGCATTAGACAGATCACTGAGGCAGAAAATTAACAAAGAAATTCTGTCCTGAAATTTGAGTCTTAATCAATTGGACCTAATAGACATCTACAGAACACACCACCCATCAACCACAAAATATGTATTTTTCTCATCTGTACACAGAGCATACTATAAGATCAACCACATGCTTGGCCATAAAGTGAGTCTCAATAAATTTTTAAAAATTAAAATCACACCATAATCTCAGACCATAGTGAAATAAAAATAGAAATAAATGCCAAGAATATCTCTCAAAACCACACAATTACATGAAAATTAAACAACTTGCTCCTGAATGACTTTTGAGTAAACAACGAAATTAAGGCAGAAATCAAAAACTGTTTTGAAATAAATGAAAACAGACACAACATACCAAAATCTCTAGGATGCAGCAAAAATGGTGTTAAAAGGAAAGTTTATGGTAGCAAATGCTTACGTCAAAAAGTTACAAAGGCCTCAAATTAACACTCTAACCTCACACCTAGAGGAACCGGGAAAACAAGAACACACTAACCCCAAAGCTAGCAGAAAAAAATAAATAACTAAAACCAGAGCAGAATGAAATGATATTGAAACCCAAAAATACAAAGAATCAACAAAACCAAAAGTGTTTTTTGAAAGGATAAACAAGATTGATAGACCACTAGCTAGACTGACAAAGAAAAAAGAGGAAAGATCCAAATAAGCACAATCAGAAATGACAAAGGTAACATTATAACCAACCACATAGAAATGTAAAAGATACTGAGCCTATTATTAACACTTCTATGCACATGAACTAGAAAATCTAGAGGAAATGGACAAATTCCTGGAAACACACCATCTCCCAAGATTGAATTGGAAGAAATTGAAACCCTGAACAGGCTAATATCGAGTTCAGAAATTGAATCAATAATAAAAACTTACCAACCAATAAAAGCCCCAGACCAGATGGATTCACAACTGAATTCAGCCACACATACAAAGAAAAGCTGGCACCAATTCCATTGAAACTATTCCAAAAAATCAAGGAGGAGGAACTCCTCCCTAACTCATTCTATGAAGTCAGCATAACCCTAATAACAAAACCTGGCAAAGACATAATGAAAAAAAGAAAACTACAGGCTAATGTTCCTGATGAACATAGACATAAAGATCCTCAACAAAATACTAGCAAACCAAATCCAGCAACACATCAAAAAGTTAATTCACCATGATCAAGTAGGCTTCATTCATGGGGTGCAAGATTGGTTCAACATATGTGAATCAATAAATGTGATTCATCACATAAATAGAATTAAAAACAAAAACCACATGCCATTATCCTAAGTGAACTAATGCAAGAACAGAAAACCAAACACTGCTTATTCTTACTTACAAATGGAAGCTAAACATTGGGTGCTCATAGACATAAAGGTAGCAACAATAGATACTGAGGGCTACTAGAGTGGGAAGTGGGGAAGAGAGGCAAGGGTGGAAAAACAATTGGGTACTAAGCTCAGTGCCTGGGTGATAGGATCAATTGTACCTGAAACCTCAGCATCACACAATATACCCAGAAAACAACCCTGCACATGTACCCCCACCCAATCTGAAATAAAAGTAAAAATTATAAAAAGTAAATAAATAAAATAATGTGTTCCCAGCAGCTCTTAGAAAACATGTTTTATATATTTTAATTAGGTCATCTTTAATATGTTCAAATATTGTGCATCTGCAATAATTTTTTTATTTGCTTTTT
>NW_012099321.1:4578336-4643524 GCF_000951045.1 Mandrillus leucophaeus | reverse complement strand
CTCAAGCTATCCATCCATCTTGGCCTCCCAAAGTGCTGGGATTACAGGCGTGAGCCACTGCGCCTGGCCTTCATATGTTTTTTCTGTTATTTGCTACCAAAGATGTGTTAACACCTCTTAAAGTGATTATGAATTTGTCTGTCTCTCCTCATAGTAAAATTTCGCTTTAAAATATTTTGAAACTATGTTTGGGTGATTTTTAATTTACAATTATTACATGTCTTAGTGTGCTGGACCAACCCTGTTCTGGCTTGCAAGGGTCAATTGTTAAATTTTCAGAAATCTTGTGAACTGGTTGCTAACAAAGCCATTAATAAAAATTGAATTTCATTAACTTACAATGAAATAAATTATATTTTTAAAAGGTAGCAAATATTGACAACATCATTTCTTATTTTCCTACATTTTAATTTTAGCTATACTCTTGAAGATATTATCTATTATTAATTTTTGGTAGAAATACTATACAATGATCTGCTACCATTCACATTTTTCCAACTCTGCATTTAATAATGTTGCATTTGTCACTTTAAATCTGCCATTGTAGGAGTGTTTAAAGGAAGGAATTCAGCAAGTGCTACAAATCACGGCCTAACTCAGATTTTGTTGATTGTCTTGGTGTGCGTGCTGAAAGGTTTTGGGTTAATATAATTTGTATGAGGTTGAGAAATAATTCAACAGTAGCTAATATACCGGATTTAATAAAAATAAATTTACTTGGTAAGAGTCAGCAAATTAGGATAGAACTCCAATTAGCGAATCATTGTTGAATCACAATCATACACTGAGTTAACTACAGAATCAACAAAAGTATTCTGGGAGAAGCATTTTGGCTATATAAGTTTACAGTAGAGGGTATTCTTGCGTAACTGAAAGCATGTACCCTTTAACTTAACTGCAATAAACTATACCCATTTAAAATGTTTAGTTTATGCATTTACTCGTATACTCAAGTTACAGAACACTCTCCTTGCCAACCAGAGACATCTCCTACTTATTGAAGTCAACCACTTCCTCACACTAAAGATTACTTACCATTTTTTACAATTTTAGAGAAACAATCATATATTACATAACCTTGTGAATCTGGCTCATTTCAATCAGCATAATCATTTTGTGATTCACCAATGGTGATAAATTTACCAGCATTTTATTCATTTTTTTATTGCTGAGTAGTTTTCCAATGATTAGAAATACCACAATATATCTGTCCACATGATGATGGATATTTGGATTGTTTCTAGTGTTTGGCTGCCATGAATAAAGCAGCTCTAAACATTCATGTACATATATTTTAGGGGATATATATTTTCATTTCTTTGGGAAAAAAATACTCAGAGATGGAAATCTAGGGAAAAAGGAAAGTGTATATTTAACTTTATAAGACATGGCCAAAATGTTTCAAATATTTTTACACTCAACTAGCAATTTACACAAATTTCAATTGCTGTATGTCTCAACAAAACTCACTATTTTTATCAGAAGGGGGTGTATTATTACAGATATTCTAATATGTGGGCAGTGTATATGATGTGGTTTTAATTATTTTTCCCAGATGACTAGTGATATTAAACATCATTTCATTTTCTTATTGTCATTTATAAATAATCTACTGTAAACTGTCCAAATTATTTTGTCTATTTTTATTAGGTCATTTGTCTCCTTTTAATTGAGTTGTAATATGTACTCTCAAGAAATATAGATTTTGTCTTTTTAATTTTTATTTAATATACAATATTTTTAGAGCATTGTTAGGATCACAGCAAAATTGGGCAGAAGGTACAGAGATTTTCCACATGCCTCGCCCACACATATACACAGCCTACCTCCTTATCAACATATCAGAGTGGTACATTTGTTACAAATGATAACCCTACATTGACACACCATTATCACCTGGAGTTCAATTTTACATTAGTTAGGGTTTACTTTGGTATTCTACATGGTATGTGTTTGAAAAATTTATAATAACATGTATCCACCACCACAGTATCATACAGGGTAGTTTCACTGTCCTAAAAGTCCTCTGTGTTCTGCCTAATCATCCCTCCCTTCCCTTTAACCCCCGGCAACTGCTGATCTTTTTACTGTCCCCATACTGTTATCTTTTCTAGAATGTCATATAGTTGAAACTACGTGGTACATAGCTTTTTCAGATGGCTTCTTTTACCTAGTAATACATATTTTAGATTTCTTCATGTTTTTTCATGACTTGATAGATTATTTCTTTTTAGCACATTTTATTTAATAGACAATATTTTAGAGCATTGTTCCATTGTCCAATGTAGCAAAGACTATTTATTCATTTACCTATCAAAAATATTTTAGTTGCTTCCAAGTTTTGGCAATTAAAAATTAAGCTACTAGAAACATCTGTGTGCATGTTTATATGTGGACATAAATCTGCAACCCTTTTGAACATTTAATAGGTATGTAGTGGTATCCTGGTGTTTTAATTTGCATTTCAGCAATAATATATGATGTGGAGCATCTTTTTGTATTTGCCATCTGTATATCTTTTTTTGGCAAGGTGTCTGTTAAAATCCTTGGCTCTTTTTTACTCAGGTTGTTTGTTTTCTTACTGTTGAGTGTATTACTCTCTTCTCACACTGCTAGTAAAAACATATTCAAGACTGGGTAATTTACAAAGGTAAGAGGTTTAACTGACTCACAGTTCAGCATGGCTGGGGAGGCCTCAGGACACTTACAGTCATGGCAGAATGGGAAACAAACATGTCCTTCTTCACATGGCTGCAGCAAGGAGAAGTGCCAAACAATAGGAAGAAAAACCCCTTATAAAACCATCGGATCTCATGAGAACTCACTATCACAGGAATAGCATGAGGGTAACCACCTCCATGATTTAATTACTTCCCACTGGGTCCCTCCCACAAAACATGGGCATTAGGGGAACTACAATTCAAGATGAGATTTGGGTGGGGACCCCGCAAAACCATATCATTGTGCCCATGGCCCTTCCCAAATCTCACTTCGTCACATTTTAAAACACAATCATGCTTTCCCAACAGGGTAAGTTCTTTCTGCCTATGAGCCTGTAAAATCAAAAGCAAGTTAGTTACTTTCTAGATACAATGGGGTATAGGCATTGGGTAAATACACCCATTCCAAATGGAAGAAATTGGCCAAAATGAAGGGGCTACAGGCCCCATGTAAGTCCAAAATCCACTGGGGAAGTCACATCTTAAAGCTCTGAAATGATCTCCTTTGATTCCACATCTCACATCCAGGTCACCCTGATGCAAGAGGTGGGTTCCCACAGCCTTGGGCAGCTCTGCGCCTGTGGCTTTTCAAGGTACAGCACCCCTCCCAGCTTCCTTCATGGGCTGGCATTAGTGTCTCTGGCTTTTCCAAGTGCACAGTGCAAGCTGTCAATGGATCTACCATTCTAGGTTCAGGAGAATGGTGGTCCTCTTCTCACAGTTCCACTAGGCAGTGCCACGGTGGGGACTTTCTTGGGAGGGGCTTCAACCCCACATTTCCCTTTTGCACTTCCCTAGCACAGGTTCTCCATGAGGGTGCCAGCCTGCAGCAAACTTCTGCCCGGATATCCGGGCATTTCAATACATCCTCTGAAATCTAGGCAGAGGTTCCAAACCTCAATTCTTGACTTCTGTGCACCCACAGGCTAAACACCATGTGGAAGCTACCAAGACTTGGGGCTTGCACCCTTTGAAGCCATGGCCTGAGCTGTGCCTCCGCCCTTTTAGCCATGGTTGGGATGTAGGACACCAAATCCTGAGACTGCACAAAGCAGCAAGACCCTGGGCCCAGCCCATGAAACCATTTTTCCTCTAAGGCCTCTGGGTCTGTGATGGGAAGGGCTACCCTGAAGACTTCTGATATGCCCTGGGGATATATTCGTCATTGTCTTATTGATTAAGATTAACATTGGCTCCTCATTACTTATGCAAATTTCTGGAGATAGTTTGAATTTCTCTTTCTCCTCAGAAAATGGGTTTTTTCTTCTCTATCACATCATCGGTCTGTGAATTTTCCAAACTTTTTGCTCTGCTTCCCTTTGAAACGTAAGTAAGTTCCAATTCCAAACAATATCTTTGTGAATAAATTCTAAAAAGTCACATCTTGAATGCTTTGCTGCTTAGAAATATTTTCTGCCAGATACTCTAAATTATCTCTCTCAAGTTCAAAGTTCCACAGACCTCTAGGGCAGGAGCAAAAGGCTGCCAGTCTCTTGCTGAAGCATAGCAAGAATCACTTTTATTCCAGTTCCCAAGAAGCTCCTCATTTCCATCTGAGACTCCCTTAGCCTGAACTTCATTGTACATATCACTATCAACATTTTCATCAAAGCTATTCAACAAGTCTCAAGGACATTCCAAAATTTCCCACATCTTCCTGTCTTTTTCTGAACCCTCCAAACTCTTCCAACCTTTGCCTGTTACCCAGTTCCAAAGCCACTTCCACATCTTTGGGTTCCAAAGTCCCTTCCACGGCAGCCCCCAACTCCTGGTACCAATTTACTATATTAGTTCAGACTCACATTGCTAATAAAGACATACCTGACAGTGGGTAATTTATAAAAAAGTTTAACTGACTCAAAGTTCAGCATGGCTTGGGGGGAGCCCTCAGGACACTTACATTCACAGCAAAAGGGGAAGCAAACACATCCTTCACATGGCTGCAGCAAGGAGAAGTGCCGAGCAAAAGGGGGAAAAGCCTCTTGTAAAACCATCAGATCTCATGAGAATTCACTCACTATCACAAGAACAGCAAGAGGGGAGCCACCACCCCCTGATTAAATTACCTCCCACTGGGTCCCTCCCACCACACCTGGGGATTATGGGAACTACAATTCAAGACAAGATGAGGGTGGAGACACAGTCAAACTGTATAATTGAGCTTTAAGAGTTCTTTGTGTATTTTGGATTAAGTCCTTTATAATGTCTGTCTTTTGCAAATATTTTCTCAAAATCTATGACTTGTCTTTTCATTTTCTTGAAAGCATCTTGTGCAGAGAAGATATTATTTAAATTTCAATACAGCCCATCTTCTCAATTATTTCTTTCATGTGCGTGCCTTTGGTTTTTTTCATCTAAAAAGTCATTGCCAAACCCAAGATCATCTAGATTTTCTCCTGTGTTACCGCATAGAAGTGTTACAGTTTTGCATTTTACATTTCAGGAGTGTGATCCATTTTAAGTTAGTTTTTGCAAAAGGTATAAGGTTTGTATCAATATTCACATTTGTGCACATGGATATCCAGTTGTTCTAGCACCATTTGTTGAAAATACTATCTTTGTTCCATCATATGATCTTAGCTCCTTTGTCAAAAATCAGTTGACTATATTTATATGGGTCTATTTCTGGGCTCATGTATCCCATTCCATCAATCTATCTGTCTATTCTTATGTAAATACTACACTTTCTTCATTGTTGTACATTTGTAGTAACTCCTGAATCAGGTAGTATCAGTCATCAAACTCTGTTATTGGCCTTCAATATTGTGACAATTCTGGGTTTACTGCCTCTCCATACAAACTTTAGAATCACTTTCTCAGTATCTACAGGCAACTTTTCTGAGATTTTGATTGGAATTGCATTAAATTTCTAGATCAAAGTTGGAAGAGCTGACATCTGAAAATATTGTTCTCCTATTTATAAACATGGAATATTGCTTATTTGGTGTTTTGAATTTTTAAATCAGAGTTTTATACTTTTCCTCATATAGATCTTGAACATTTTTTTAGATTTATACCTAAGTGTTTAAATTCAGGGAATGAGAATGTAGATGGTATTGCATTTTTAATTTCAAATTCTACCTGTTCATTGTTGGTATATATGAAAAAGGTTGACTTTGTTGCAGGAAGTCAGGGACCCCAAACAGAGGGACCCACTGAAGTCATGGCAGAAGAACGTAAATTGTGAAGATTTCATGGACATTTATTAATTCCCCAAATTAATACTTTTATAATTTCTTATGCCTGTCTTTACTGCAATCTCTGTACATAAATTGTGAAGATTTCATGAACACTTATCACTTCCCCAATCAATACCCTTGTGATTTCCTATGCCTGTCTTTAATCTCTTAATCCCGTTATCTTCGTAAGCTGAGGAGGATGTATGTCACCTCAGGACCCTGTGATGATTGTGTTAACTGCACAAATTGTTTGTAGAGCATGTGTGTTTGAACAACATGAAATCTGGGCGCCTTGAAAAAAGAACAGGATAACAGCAATGTTCAGGGAACAAGAGAGATAACCTTAAACTCTGACTGCTGGTGAGCCAGGCAGAACAGAGCCATATTTCTCTTCTTTCAAAAGCAAATAGGCGAACTATCGCTGAATTCTTTTTCTCAGCAAGGAACATCCCTGAGAAAGAGAATGGCCCCTGAGGGTAGGCCTCTGAAATGGCCTCTTTAGGGGTGGCTGTCTTTTACAGTCAAAGCCAAAGGGATGAAATAAGCCCCAGTCTCCTGTAGCGCTCCCAGGCTTATTAGGACAGGAAATTTCTGCCTAATAAATTTTGGTCAGACTGGTTGTCGGCTCTCAAACCCTGTCTCCTGATAAGATGTTATCAATGACAATTTGTGCCCAAAACTTCGTTAGCAATTTTAATTTCATCCCGTCCTGTGGTCCTGTGATCTCGCCCTGCCTCTATTTGCTTTGTGATATTTTATTACCTTGTGAAGCATGTGATCTCTGTGACCCACACTCTATTCATACACTCCCTCCCCTTTTGAAAATTGCTAATAAAAACTTGCTGGTTTTACGGCTCAGGGAGCATCACGGAACCTGCTGACATGTGATGTCTCTCCCGGACACCCAGCTTTAAAATGTTTCTCTTTTGTATTCTTTCCTTATTTATCAGACCAGCTGACACTTAGGGAAATAGAAAAGACCCACAAGAATATCGGGGGTGGGGGTTTCACCCAATAGACTTTCATATATTAACCTTGTATCCTACAACCTTGCTATAACCACTTATTTGTTTCACACAGTTTTTGTTGTTGCTGATTTTTTCAGATTTTTTACATAGATTATCATGCCATTTGGAAACAATGACACTTTAATTTACTTCCTCCTAATGTGTGTCAATCTTATTTACATGTATCATTTATTGCATTACCTAGGGCTTCCAGTGTGAAAATGAAAAGTAGTGGTGAAGGGGGACATCCTTCACTTGTTCCTGATTTAGTGAAAAATCTTCCGATTCCTCATGGGTAAGTTCTTTGTTGATACTTTTTAATTGAGTTGAGGAAGGTTTCCTTATTCTTAATTTACTCAGAGTTTTTATCATTAATGATTGTTAGCTTCTATAAAATACTTTTAATGCATCTATTAATATGATCACATAATTTTTCCACCTTTACTTTGTTGATGTGATGGATTACATTAGCTGATTTTCAAATGTTGCATTAGCCTTGCACATTTGGGATAAATCCTACCTGATTGTATTGTACAATTCTTTTTATACATTGTTGGAATTTATTTGCTAGTATTTTGTTGGGTATTTTTGTCTCTATGCTTTTGAGTGATATTGTTTTGTAGTTTTCTTTCTTTGTAAGGCCTTCATTTTGGTTTTCAGTATTTGAGTATGCTGACTTCACAGAATAAGTTAAAGAGTATTTCCTTTGCTTTTATCTTCTAAAAGAGACTATAGAGAATTGGTATATGTTTTGTCTTTACATGATTAGAAGAATTATTTGTAGATTTGTCTGGGCCTGATGCTTTCTCTTCTGGAAGGTTATTAATTATTTATTCAATTTCTTAAATAGATATAGGCCTATTAATATTGTCTGTTTTTGTTTAAATTTGGCAGATTATATTTCAAGGATTTAGTCAATTTATCTAAGTTATAAAATTTGTGGGCATAGCATTGTTCATAGTTTCTTTTAATACCCCATCTGTAATGATGTGCTCTATTTTATTTCTCATGTTAGTAATATGCGTCATTTCTCTTTTTTCTTAGTCTGGTAAGAGGCATATTACTTTTATTGATCTTTTCAAAAAAACCATCTTTTAATCTTATTCATTGTACCTATTAATTTATTGTTTTCAGTTTCATTGATTTCTGCTCTAATTTTTATTATTTTTTCCTTATGCTTACCTTAAATTTAGTTTTTTCTTTTACTGGTTTATTAAGGTGGAAGCTTAGCCTGTTGATTTTAGATCTCTTTCCTTTTCTAATACATGCAACCAATGTTATAAATTTTACTCTGAGCACTGTTTTGCTGAATACCATGGCTTTTGATAATTATGTATTTATTCTTATTCAGTTCAAACTATTTTTAAACTTCTCCTGATATTTCTTACATAATCCATGTGTTATTTAGAAGTGTGATTTTTAATCTCCAAGTATTAGGGACTTTCCAGCAATCTTTCTGTTACAAATTTCTAGTTCATTTTCATTGTGGTCTGAGGTCAGACATTTTATGGTATCTATTCCTTGAAGTTTGTTCAGTGGTGATTTGTGGCTCAGAACATGGTCTGTCTTGTGGAATGTTCAATATGACTTTGAGAAAAATGTGTATTCTTTTGTTGTTGGATGAAGTCATCTATAGATGTCCATTATATCTAGTTGGTTAAAGTTATTGTTGAATTCCACTATGTCTTTACTGATTTTTTGTCTGCTGGATCTGTCTTTTTCTGATAAAGGAGTGTTGAAGTCTCCAACTATAATAATAGATTAATCTATTTCTCCTTATAGTTCTATAAATTTTTGCCTCATGTATTTTGACACTCTGTTGTTAGTCACATACACATTGAAAATTTTTATGTCTTATTACAGAATTGACCCCTTTGTCATTATAATTGTCCCCCTTTATCCAGGAAAACTTTCCTCATTCTGCATACTGCTTGTCTGAAATTAATAATATCTACTCCTGGATTTTTTAATTACTGTTAGCTTAGCATATTTTTCTCCATTCTTTAATTTTTATCCACATGTATGTTTATACTTTTTTTTTTTTTTTTTTTTTTTTTAGACGGAGTCTCATGCTGTTGCCCAGGCTGGAGTGCAGTGGCGCAATCTCGGCTCACTGCAACCTCCGCCTCCTGGGTTCACGCCATTCTCCTGCCTCAGCCTCCTGAGTAGCTGGGACTACAGGTGCCCGCCACCGCGCCCGGCTAATTTTTTGTATTTTTAGTAGAGACGGGGTTTCACTGTGGTCTTGATCTCCTGACCTTGTGATCCGCCCGCCTCGGCCTCCCAAAGTGCTGGGATTACAGGCGTGAGCCACCGCGCCCGGCCGTATGTTTATACTTAATGAGGGCTCCTTGTAGACAACTGTATTTGTCAGGGTTCTCTAGAGGGACAGAACTAATAGGATAGATGTATATATGAAGGGGACTTTATTAAAGAGTATTGACTCACATGATCAGAAGGTGAGGTCCCACAACAGGCCATCTGCACACTGAGGAGCAAGGAAGCCAGTCTCAGTCCCAAAACCTCAAAAGTAAGGAATCCGATACTGCAGACTTCAGTCTGTGGTCAAAGTTCCAAGAGTCCCAAAGCTGAAGAACTTGGAGTTCAATGTTCAAGGGCAGGAAGCATTCAGCATGGGAGAAAGATGGAGGCCAGAAGACTCAACCAGTCTAGTCTTTCCACGTTCTTCTGCCTGCTTTTATTCTAACTGTGCTGGCAGCTGATTAGATGGTGCCTATGCAGATTGAGGGTGGGTCTCCCTCTCCCAGTCCACCAACTCAAATGTTAATCTCTTTTGGCATCATCCTCACAGACACACTCAGGAACAATACTTTGCATCCTTCATTCCAGTCAATCTGACACTCAGTATTACCCACCACAACAGAGAGCTAGATCTTGGTTTTTGATCCATTCTGACAATCTCTTTTATTTTTTAAATTGGTGCACTTAAATCACTGAAAGCAAAGTGATAATGAATACAGTTGAATTAATAAGTACTATATTTATTGCTGTTTTCTATTTGTGTGACTTTGGTTCTTCTTGTTTTTGTCTTTTTTTTTTTTCCTTTCCTTTTTTATTTCTTTTTAGAAAAATGATCTTACCATGTTGCTCAGGCTGATTTGAACTTCTAGGTTCAAGGAATCCTCTCACCTCATCCTCTCAAGTAGCTGAAACTACAGCTGCACGTCATGATGCTCAGCCTGCCTTTTGTGTTTAAGCATTTTATAATGTTATTTTCTATCTTTTCTTAGTGTATCAGTTATACTTTTTTAAAACATTTTTTTTGTGGTGGCCCTAGAGATGAAAATATACATTTACAACTAATCCAAGTCCATTTTCAAATAACAGTATACCACTTCAGGGATAGTGCAATTCATAAAAACATAATAATCCTAATTTCTCCCTTCCATTTCTTTTTGGTAAGAACTGAACACTCTGGCTTATTTCAAAATGGTTCCATTTCTCCTCTTTCTTCTGGAAGCACAAGGGAATTTTTCTCTGATATTCACTGTGAGAACAAGATTAAACTTCTAGAGGTGAAGCTCATAAAAGTATGAGAACATCCTCAATAACTGGGTCCTCCTGGAGTTTTTAACTCACAGTTATATACACTGAGCCTCTGGCAATTTGTCAGTTTTCGTTTAGGCTTTTCGACTCCAGTGCTGTCTGTGTGAAAGTTTAGCTCACATGCTTCTGTTCTAGCAAGTTGTGATTCTCTGTATGCACTTGTTGATATATTGAATTTGGGGGCAGTGCTTCATCCTGTGATCTCACTTCTCCAACAGACCTAGAAAGAGTTGCTGCTTATTCAGTCTGTTCACCTTTTTACTTGTTGACAGATTGGAGTGGCAACTTCCAAGTGTCTTAGATACCTGATCAGAAACTAAGTCTTGTCTTTTCACATATTTGAATAAAAGCCACCTGTCAATATACAAATTGTACATATTTTCTCACATTCTGGAGCTTGTCGTTTTATTTTTATCAGAATCTAAGTGAAAAGGGTTCTAAATTTGAGAAAACACTACTTAACATTTTTCTCTTTAAACTTCCTTCTTTTTGCCATAATCTAAAAAATTTTGCCTACCACCAGCCACAAAGATTGTCTCCTATGTTTTATCCCAAAAGTTTTTTAGCTTTAACTCTAATTTTTAAGTCTTTAATTTATTTCAAGTTAATTATTTGTGTATGGTGAGATGTGAAGTTTTATTTTATTTACACATATGTTTAGTTTATACAATTTTGTTGGAAAGATTTTCTTCACCCATTGAATAGCCCTTTGTCTTATATAAAGTGGCCATATAAAATCATTTTATAGCTGGATTCTCTGTTCTACTTTATTAATTGTATATATTTATCCTTTGGTCAATACTACCTTGTCTTCATTATTATAACTTCATAGAAAACATTGAAATGTATAGAAAATTAGTATATGTGTTCCAATTTATTGTTTTTCTTTTCATGGCTTGGTTTATTCTAGGTCATTTCCATTTCCACATCAATTGTAGAATCAGCTTATCAATTTCCACAAAAAGATAAGTGGATTTTGGCTGGGACTGTGTTAAATGTATGGATCCATTTGTGTAGAGCTGAAATCTCAATATTATGTCTCCCAATCCATGAAAATGGGATATGTCTCCATTCATTTCAATGTTTTTTGCTTTTCCTGAGTAATGTTAATTTTTATTGTGCACAATTGCATGTATTTTGTTATATCTATACATATCATGTTTTGGGAAACATATGTAGAATTGTCCATTTGATTTCATTTTCTATTTGCTGTTTCTACACAGAAATCCAACTCATTGTTATATATTGACTTTTGTATTCAATGATTTGCAAGATTCATTAGTTTTATTATTTTGAAGATTGCCAGTAATCTATATTTCTAGGCCAGATTGAGTTTTACTTCTTGTTATTTATCATTACATGTTTATCTTGCCACAACCATAGTGTTTCCTTCTTCTCTCTAGGCAGCCATTCTGAGTTTCTGTGCACCACTAGGTTTTTGCCATTCCTCTCCTGCACTCCAGCACTCTATGTAAGTCACTCTGGTCAAATGTAGTTGTTTATCCATTGTTTTGGTCCTTTCTTATGGTGGGAGACCAGCATTAGGCACTTCTAGTGCTGTCTAATGGGCCATCTTGCTGATGTCCCTTTATCATATTTTATAATTATTTTTGTTTGATCTTAGTTGTATATTTTTATATTTTTTATAATTATGATAGATTTAATTTCAAAATATTTTAATTAGAATCACCTTTCAGCCGGGCGCGGTGGCTCAAGCCTGTAATCCCAGCACTTTGGGAGGCCGAGACGGGGGGATCACGAGGTCAGGAGATCGAGACCATCCTGGCTAACCCGGTGAAACCCCGTCTCTACTAAAAAATATAAAAAACTAGCCGGGCAAGGTGGCAGGCGCCTGTAGTCCCAGCTGCTCGGGAGGCTGAGGCAGGAGAATGACGTGAACCCGGGAGGCGGAGCTTGCAGTGAGCTGAGATCCGGCCACTGCACTCCAGCCTGGGCGACAGAGCGAGACTCAGTCTCAAAAAAAAAAAAAAAAAAAAAAAGAATCACCTTTCCACAGAAAATGTTTTTACCTATATTAACAAACCATGCATTTTGCTACCCTGTTGGTTATAATCTACTGTTTTTAGATGTTGTTGTCTGTTTTTATTTCTGCTTGTTGTTGAGGGTATATTCTTTCAATCCCTTCGACACTCTTAATGGCATTTAAATTTACATTTGGAACTAATACGTACACTAAATACTGTCAGAAGACAATAACCAAAGACAAAAATTATCTAAGGACCAAGCTTCCAAAAATAATAGTATTAGAAAACAAAGGCTTCCATCTTTTCCAAATAATATATTTTTCAAATATATTTTACTAATAGATAAGGCATTTATCTTCTTTACTACTAGAACATTTTTAAAATTTTAGAAAAAAATTCTACTAACGTCTTTATTGCCACAATCACATTCTTCACCTCCTTCCAACAATCCATTGCCACATATTCTCCTTTGCGTGTAGGTTGGCATTTCAAGAGGGTTTGTCTGAAGACATGTAAGGCCATTATGAGAAGAAATATATTTAAAGTCATCCAAGCTACAGACGCTAAAATCCTTTACACCACCAGAGTACCTAAAATATAAAAATATGGTTATGACACAAATTAATGTTGTATATTTTTATATATCCCATAATATGGTACTTTAAAGAGAGATTTAAAAAGCATTATTCTTCATAGAAAACAATTAGCAAATTTAGGCCGGGTGCGGTGGCTCAAGCCTGTAATCCCAGCACTTTGGGAGGCCGAGACGGGCAGATCACGAGGTCAGGAGATCAAGACTATCCTGGCTAACACAGTGAAATCCCATCTCTACTAAAAAATACAAAAAAACTAGCCGGGCGAGGTGGTGGTCGCCTGTAGTCCCAGCTACTCAGGAGGCTGAGGCAGGAGAATGGCATAAACCTGGGAGGCGGAGCTTGCAGTGAGCTGAGATCCGGCCACTGCACTCCAGCCTGGGCGACAGAGCGAGACTCCGTCTCAAAAAAAAAAAAAAAAAAAAGAATAGTGGGTTTGTCATAAAAGTGACTTTGAGCCCCTCTCTGGTACGTGTGTATGCTTTCTTGTCCTTATACCTTTTGTTATGGGATAACACAGCAAGGAACTCTCACAAGATGTGGGCCCCTCAACCTTGAACTTATCAGGATCCAGAACCATAAGGCAAATAAACGTCTCTTTGTAATTACCCAGTCGTCAGCATTCTGTTTTAACAGTACAAATCAGAATAAGAAGAAAAATGGTACTAGTAGTGGAGCTATTGCTATAACAAATTTCTAAAAATGTAAAGGCAGCTTTGGAACTGAATAATGGGTAGGGGCTACAAGAGTTTGGAGAAGCAGAAAAGTCCCAGATTGTCATAAATGGAGCATTAAGGGAGATTGTGGTGAGGGCTCAAAAGAAGAGAAGAAGTGTAGAAAAAGTCTGGAACGTCTTAAATATTACTTAAGTGGTTGTGATCATAAAACCAATAAAATTATGGACTTAAACTTCATTCTGATGAGGCCTCAGGTGGAAATGAGAAACAAGGTACTGGAAACAAAGTAAAGGCCATCCTTGCTACACATTTGCAAATAATTTAGTGGAAATTGTTTTGACGTCCGAGGACCAGGTAGAAGACATGCTGTGCTCCACAGGTTCACTGCCCAGGGCTGCCTTGGGACTCTGCATTCTGGCACAGTGCTTCTCAGCTTCCCCATCCATGACTCAATTTAAGAGTAATGAACTAGGATATCTGGCAGAAGAAATATCTAAGTGGCAAAGTGTTCAAGGTGCTGCCTGGCTTCTTGTTGGCTGCTTATAGTAAAATGAGAATGGAAATGATTTAAATATGGAATTTATCATTAGAAGAAGCAGAACAGACAGATTTGACAAACTTTCAGGATGGCTATGTAAAAAAATAAAAAAGCATGTTTAAAAAAGCAACTTTGACCAGGCACGGTGGCTCACACCTGTAATTCCAGCACTTTAGGGGGCCGAGGAGGGAGGATTACTTGAGGTCAGGAGTTCTAGACCACCATGGCCAACATGGTGAAACCCCTTCTGTACTAAAAATACAAAATTAGCCAATCATGGTAGCATGAGCCTATAATTCCAGCTACTCTGGAGGCTGAGGCAGGAGAATTGCTTGAACCCGGGAGGCAGAGGGTGCAGTGAGCTGAGCTTGCACTACTGCACTCCAGCCTCGGTGACAGAGTGAGACTCCATCTCAAAACAAAAAAAAAGCAACTGTTTGCTAAACAGATTAATATGGATAGAATAAAGCCAGGTTCTATCCAGCTTAACCAGGAAGACAACAAGAGAATGACCCTGAAGGCACTTCTGAGATCCTTGAGTATGCCTCTCCCCTCAACCCATCACAGGCTCAGAGCTCTAGAAGGGCTGAATGGTTTCAGAGAACAGGCCTGAGGTGTGATCCACAGGTTCACTGCCCAGGACTACCCTGGGACTCTGCTTTCTGACACAGTGCTTCTCAGCTTCCCCATCCATTACTCAAGTGGGCCCAGGTGTGGCTCAACCACCTCTCCAGAGGGCACAAGTGGTAAGCCTTGACAATGTTCACACAATGCTAACTCTGCAAACCTGCAGAACACAAGAGATGCCAGACCATGGTGACCTCCACCTAGATTTTTTTCAAATAATGTCATCAACAGCCTGGGAGCTCAAGCAGAGACTTGTCACAGGGATAGAGCCACTGCAGAGAGCTCCCACTAGAGCAAAACCCATCAAGGCTGTAAGAGTGAGACTATACAGAGCGTTCCCTCTAGGGAAATGCCTAGTGAAGCCATGGGAGTGGGGCAGCCCCTGAGGCCCCAGAACTTTAAAGCCACCAGTTTGCAACCTCAGTCTGGGAGAGATGCAGGCATGAGACTCCAACCTGTGAAAGCTGCTGGGTGGACTAAGACCAGAAAGAAGCAAGAATCCTGATGTTTTGCAGAACTCAACCTACACCCAAGTATGCCCACGATATAGGACATGGAGTCAAAGGAGGTTGTTCTGCAGGTTTAAGCCAGTATTGTTTTTCCCTGTTGGGTTTTGGAGTCATGTGAGACCAGTTACCCCTTCCTTCTTGCCTATTTCTCTCTTTTGGAATGGGAATATCTATCCTGTGCCTGTTCCTCCATTGTATTTTGGAAGCACCAAAAAACAATGCAACTTGTTAATTGCACAGGCTCACAGCTGGAGAGGAATATGCCTCAGGATAAACCACGCCTAGAGTCTTACCCTCATCTGACTTAGATTAGAATTTGAACTTCAGATTTTTGAGTTGATGCTAGAAGTTAAGACTTTGGGGGCTATTGGGGTGAAATGAATGTATTTTGAATTATGAGAAGGATGTGAATTTCGGGGGCAGGGTGAATCGCTATAGTTTGAGTGTGTCCCCCAACATTCACGTGTCAATTTTAATACCCAATAAATGCAACAGTGTTGGGAAGTGAGACCTTCAAGAGTTGATTAGACCATGAGAACTAATCCTTGAGGATGCTTCCATCATGCATGTCCTGAATGGACTGTCACAGTTATCATGAAAAGTGGTTTAGCTATAAAACCAAGTTCAGCTCCTCTCGTATATGCACCTGTGCGCCCTTGCCCTTCCTCCTGCATAGCATGATAGAGAAAGAAGGTTCTCACAAGATGCAGGCCTCTCCACCTTGGATTTCTCAAACTCCAGAATGGTGAGGCAAATAAATCTCTGTTCTTTATAAATTAACAGTCTTGGATATTCTGATATAGGAGCACAAAATGAACTAGGACAACCACGTGTTTTTATCCATTCATCCACTGGTGGACACTTAGGTTGCTGCCATATTTTGCCTATCGTCAATAACTGCAATGAACATGGGTGCAGATATTTCTTCAACATACTGACTTTAATTATTATTAATATATACCCAGATGTGGGGTTGCTGAATCATATGGTATTCTACTTTTAGTATTTTTGGGGGATATCCATATTGTTTTCCTTAATGGCTGTATTATTTATATCCCCACCAACAGAGTACAAGTGTTTCCTTTTCTCCTCATCCTGGTCAACACATATATTTTTTCTTTTTGATAATTGCAATTCTAACTGGCATGAGGTGCTATCTTCATTGGTATTTCTCTAATTATTACTGATGTTGACTATTTCTTTATAAATCTATTGATCATTTGTATGTCTTCTTTGGAGAAACGTCTATTCAGGTCCTTTGCCCATTTTTAAATTGACTTGTATATGTTCTCCCTGTTGAGATGTTTGTGTTCTTTATATATTTTAGGATATTATTCTTTTATCATGTGTATGCTTTGCAAATATTTTCTACAAGTCTGTGGGTTGTCCGTCCACTCTGTTAGCTGTTTCCTTTAGTGTGATGTAACCCTGTTTGTCTATCTTTGCTCTTGTTTCCTGTGCTTTAGGAGTCATATCTAAAAAATCATTGCCCAGACCAATGTCAAAATTTCTCCTTTGTTTTCTTCTGGTAGTTTAGAGTTTCAGTTCCTATGCTTTTGTATTTAATCCATGTTGAGTTGATTTTCATATGGTATGAGATAAGGGTCCAATTTCATTCTTCTGAATGTTAACATAGCACCACATATCAGTTTTCTCAGCATCTTTTATTGAGGCGACTGTCCTTTCCCCATTGTGTACCATTGGCATCTTTGTCAAAAATAAATTGACTTGAGGTGTGGATTTATTTCTGGGTTCTCTATCCTGTTCCCTTGGTCAATCTGTCTGTTTTTATGGCAGTACCATGCTGTTGTGATTACTATATGTTTGTAATATATTTTGAAACCAGGTATTGCGATACCTCTAGCTTTGTTCTTTCTGCTCAAGATTGCTTTGGCTATTCAGTGTCTTTTGTGGTTCCAAACAAATTTTATAATTTGTATTTTATTTCTGTGAAAAATGACAATAAAACTTTAATAGAAATTACACCAACCTGTAGATCATTTTAAATACTATGAACATTTTAATAAGAATAATTCTTCCAATCCATAAACAAGTGCTCTCTATTTGTGTCTTCTTCAATTTCTTTTATCAATGTTTTACATCTGTCAGTATTTAGATCTTTCAGAATCACTAAAAATAGACAATTCATATGGCCTGTCCATAGAAAGTGCCCTTGAGCTGGCCAAAAGAAAAAAACTATAATCCATATTCTGAAAATAGTAAAGAGAAAGGGTTTCCCCAGGCATGGAGAGGCCTGGAAGAGTGCTAGGCCTATTTGCACTTGCAAAGAAGCTGTATTCTGCAGCTGTTTGGTGTAGTGTTGTATAATTGCCAAAAATTTTAGTTTGATTAACAGAAATACAAGTGTTCCTTAGAATAAGTGAAAAATTCATACAATGAAAACTATAAAATATTGATGCAAGGAATTGAAGAGAACACACAGACACAAAATGGAAAGACATGCCATGTTCATGAATTGGAAGAATCAATATTGTTAAAATGTCCATATTACCCAAAGTAACCTACAGATAGATTCAAGGCAATCCCTATCAAAATAGAAATGACAATCTTCTTAGAAATGGAAAAAATAAATGCAAAATTTATATGGAACTACAAAAGATCCAGACGAGCCAAAGCCATCTTGAGCAAAAAGAACAAAACTAGAGGAATCACATCCCTGACTTCAAATTATACTACAAAGCTACAGTAGCCAAAACAACACAGTACTGTCATAAACCAGATATGTACACCACTGGAAAGAATAGGGAATACAGAGATAAATCCACACATTTATAGTCAATTCACTTTTGACAAAGCCTCCAAGAACATACATTGGGGAAAGAGCAGTGTCTCTAACTAAAGATACTGAGAATACTGGACATCCACATGCCAAAGAAAAAAACTAGACCCTTATCTCTTGCCATATATAAAAATCAAATCAAAATCAATTAAATCTAAGACCTGACGCTATAAAATTACTGGAAGAAACACTGGGGAAATACACCAGGACATTTGCCTGAGAAAAGATTTCCCAAGTAAGACTTCAAAAGCACAGGCACCCACAGCAAAAACAGGCAAATAGGATTACATCAAACTAAAATGCTTCTGCACAGCAAAAGAAACAATTAACACAGTGACTGTTGATTGCGAACAGACTAAAGAATGGGAGGAAATATTTGCAAACTACTCATCTAACAGGATTTAATAAGCAATGTGTAGTGAACAGGCTACAGAATGGGAGAAAATATTTGCAAACTGCCCATCTAACAAGGGCTTAATAACTAGAATATATAAGGAAGTCAAACAACTCAATAGCAGAGAAACAAATAATCTGATTTTAAAATGGGCAAAAGATCTGAACAAACATTTTTTAAAGACATATAAATGGCCAACAAACAGCTATAGGAAAAAAAAATGCTGCACATCACCAATCACCAGATAAATGCAAATCAAAACTACAATGAGATATCATCTCACGCCAGTTAAAATGACTTTTAGCAAAAAGACAGACAAGAATGATGCTGGTGAGGATGCAGATAAAAGAAACCTTCATACATTCTTGGTGGGAATGTAAGTTAGTGCAGCCACTATGAAGAACAGTATAAATGTTTCTGAAAAAACTAAAAATAGAACTACCATATGAACCAGCAATTTCACTGCTAGAAGTATATTCAAAAGAAAAAAATTAGTGTATTGAAGAGGTATGTGTACTCCCATGTTTACTGCAGCACTATTCACAATAACTAAGATATAAAATCAACCTAAGTGTCCATCAGTGGATGAATCTGGAAAGAAAATATTGTACATATACACTGTAGGATTTTATTCGCCATAAAAAAGAATGAAATCTTCTCATTTTCAACAATGTGGATGAAACTGGGACATAATGTTAAGTGAAATGAGCTAGGCACAAAAAGACAACATTGCATGTTCTAACTCAGATATGGGAACTAAAAAAAGTTGAATGCATGGAGATAAAGAATAGAATGGTGGTTACCTGAGGCTGGAAAGGTTGGAGGGGGAGGTAGAAAGAGGATAGTTGATGAGTAGAAAAGTACAGTTACATAGACAGAGTAAGATCTAGTGTTCGGTAGCAGAATAAGGTGACTACAGTTAACAATAATTTACTGCATATTTCAAAATAACTAAAAGAGTGGAATTGGAGCATCCCTAATGCAAAGAATTGATAAATGCTTGTAGTAATGGAAATCCTAATCACCCTGATTTGATCATTACACATTGTATGCTTGGATTAAAATATCACACCTATATCATAAATATGCATGCTGTATGTATTTATGATGTGTAGCTATTATGTATCCACAATTAAAAATAAAACATGGATGGAACTGGACATCATTACATTAAGTGAAATAAGCCAGGCACTGAAAGACAAACATCAAATGTTCTCACTTATTTGTGGGATCTACAAATCAAAACGATTGAATTCATAGAAATAGAGAGTAGAAGGATGGTTACCAGAGGCTGGGAAGGGTAGTAGGGGGCTATAGAGAGGTGGGGATGGTTAATGGGTACAAAAAAAAACCAGAATTAATAAAACCTACTATTTGATAGCACAACAGGGTGACTACAATGAATAATAACTTATTTATACATTTTAAAATAACTTAAAAAGTGTAACTGGAGTGTTTGTAACTCAAGGGATATAAATGCTTCAGGAAATGGATACCCCATTCTCCATGATGTGTTTATTTCACATTACATGCCTCTATCAAAACATCTCATGCACCCCAAAAATGTACATCTACAATGTACCCACAAAAATTAAAAAGAAAAAAATTTGAAAGAAAACAAGGAAAAAAGAAATTAATTAAAGAAAGAACAAGTCTATTTAATAAAGAAAATCCTTACACTGCTTTTGGTGTCATTGTGCAAACATCTCCTGAACAATGGCAGGTGTCAGTTTTGTCATAAGTTAATCCCAGATTAAGGCCAAGCAATTGAACAATAATGACAGTATATGACTCCAAGGATAAACCCTCTGGGTACTAAATATAAGAGAAAGAAAAAGTTAACTAATAATTATAATCAGTTCTAAAATACAACAATATTTACCGAATCAAAAGTTAGTGTATGAAAGTAATTCTTAAAATGCACTCAAGATACCTATGTGGATGCAATTATAGTAATTATATAAATTTTTTGATTATAGATTTATTAAACATGAGTGAGTCCACATAATAGTTATATTAAGTTTCAAAATACTATTACTTAATGACATTATCAGCTATCTTAGCAAACAGAATAGTCAAAAACCCTAGTTTATGGCTTCTTTGAATTATTTTAAACAAAATGCCTTTAATATTCTTCAACAGTCGATTCTACATTCCTTCTATAGCAGACATCCTCTGAAATGGGTCCCAATAATCCTTGTCTCCTGGTATTCATGTCCTTGTGGAATCCCACTTTATTGCGTATAGGCTGGACTTACTGACTTGCTTTTAATTAACTGAGTATAGCAGAAGTGATGTGTCATCATGTCCAGGATATGTTATAAAAGGACTGGCTTCTTAAATTCTCTATCTTGCTCTTTCTTGCCCACTCTAGGGGAATCCAGCTGCAATGCTGTGAGGTGAACTAGTAGAGAAGCCCACATGAGTGATCTTGGAAATGACTTTCTGAGGTCTGCCAACAGCCACATGACTGAGCTTGAAAGCATATCCTCCATTAGTCAAACCTTGAGATAACTCCAGCCCTTGCTGACACATTGATTTTGTCTTTGTTGGAAATCTAGAGTTTGAACTACCCACTGAATTCCTCCTAGATTCCTAACCTACAGAACTGCATTGTTTTTGTCTGCTAAGTTTTAGTGTGATCTGTTATGTCACAATAGATAAATAATACATCCTCATAGGTTTTATTGTCCTCCTGTACATAATTTCCAATGCTTATGTTTTCCTTTAAGAGTCCTGCTCAGATGACTATTCAGAACACAATTAAAGTGTTGTGATATAGGAGAAAGAACATAGCTATCATCTGTTTCTAAGTAATTTCAAATTATTTTGAAGTTGCAGGTAAAATTGAAAACATTCAGAATAACTCAGCTGTTATATGCCTTAATTACTCACATGACATTACTCTGTTTATTTAAGTACTTCCACCAAAATCAATTAATTCTTCCACCACATAGCAAAATAATACGGGCCACTGAACATCTCCAAAATACAAAAACAACAACATCATAGAAGAAAGTTAACTGATCTTCTAATGTAAAAAGGTAGTTGGTTTCTGATGGAACCTGAAGTAAATGATAGTGAGGGAGTGATAAGTAAAGAGTAGTTCAGAGAAGGCAGCCACAATCCACGGAGATGTTTCTGAATGTTTGGTTCTCCATACTGCCCTGGGTTGCTTATTGTTCACCTGCACCCACTAACAGGTAGAAAAACAGCACGGCCAACATAACAACAAACGAATGCATCGAACATTTCAGTACACCTTCAAAAAAGAGCAATTTCACTTCCTGGCAGACTGCTTGAATGCAAGCAATCTCTCCTTTCCCATCCCAGCTTTTGATCAAAAGAAATTATGAGGAAAGAAGCAAGGAATAAATGGTAGCAAAAGCCACATCTTTGCCTAACCTTGGTAGATCCCTATTCCCTCTACTATCCGTTAGACGAAAAAGTTAGAATCCTCTTTTTTTCCTCATATGTTAAGAAATCTCATAAGAAAAAATGATATAACAGATGAGTGCAAGCACCATAAAAAACAACAAAACGAATTTCAAATCTACCCTTCTATACTCTGCTATAAGATTGTGGGACTAAGAGTCTGCAAACTACATTTCTCATATTTTTTTGTTACCAAATTATCTGCAGCTGGAAGAAAGAAGTGGCTTTCTTTTCCCCGCGGACAGTTGTTTCGTTCAGCACCATGGCCCAGTCAGCACCATTTTGCTCCTAAAGTGGAAGTTTATTCCAGCATTTGTAGTTTACTCCAGGATCAATAGTTTCCTGACTCCAACTTCTTCCAGTACTATCAGAACCCATGTAATTATGCCCCTTCAATGTAGCAGCAGCTTGAGGCAGTACTCCTTCCTCCAGAGACCTAAATGCCAGTTGGAAGTTCCCTCTTCTGACCTCAATTTCGGGAACCCCAATTTTCCTTAGTTCTGGAGTGGTAACTATCATTTTATTATCTGTTAACTCATTATTCCCTTTTGACTTTTTTCAGATGTGAAATACCTGTATAACTAATTCTCTGTTCTAAATCCTTTTGAAATACCTAGTGTAGTACCTGTTTTCTTAATTTGCCCTGCCTTCTGTAGCATTTAATATGTGAAAGTCCTATGAGGAAAGTAAGCTAAAAAAACATACAAACAGAAATCAAAATGGATGAACCAGAACAGTAAAGAAACACAAATTTAAACTAATCATAATGAAATTAAAAAGAAACTTTTTAAAAAAAGATATTGGGAGGGAAGTGACAGCAGCAAGATGGCCAACTGAAGCCCCTACCACTTGTCCCTGCTACAAAGACAGTCAAAACAATGAATAAGCAACTACGCTTTGGTGAAAATAGCTAAATAAGGGTGCCAAGTATATCAAAGGAGAGCAGAAGCCCTGTGTAGCACAAAAACTCAGGATGGGCTACACGTGGTGGCTCATGCCTGTAATCCCAGCACTTTGGAATGCCAAGATGGGTAAATCACCTGAGGTCAGGAGTTTGAAACCAGCCTGGCCAACATGGTGAAACCCTGTCCCTACTAAAAATACAAACATTAGCCAAGCGGGGTGGTGCATGGCTGTAATCCCAGATACTCAGGAGGCTGCTTGAACCTGGGAGGCAGAGATTGCAATGAGCTGAGATTGCACCACTGCACTCCAGCCTGGGTGACAGAGCAAGACTCCAACTCAAACAAACAAAAACACATAGAAACCCAGGACAGCCACACAGAGAACAGAAGAAAACACTTTGCCTCCACGACTGTGTCTCCCAGCTCAGATTAGTCTACATACAGGAGGGACTTCTCCCTGAGGGAGAAGGTAAGCAAAAGGACCCCAGCAGCCCCCATCGCCATCTTGGATACCTAAAGTCCTCACCACTGGAGATTCCTACAGTCCTCATAGGTGCTGAACCCACCCGAAGGAGCTATGCTTCCACATGAGAAGGATATGACACTGCCCTATCCCCATGGCCTGAGCAACTACTCCACTCTGCTTGCTTGGAACCAGAACCACTGCTGGAGTGTGTCCTGTTCTGGAGGTGTCCCATTCTATCCCTGATGCTTTGCCACTACTGAAACATCCCTGCCTGGTGGCCTGCCATCCCTGAGCCAAGCTGCTGCTATACCCTCCCCTGTGGGCCCAAGCTACTCCTGGCCCCACTGCCTGAGCTGAGGAGCCTAGTGCCAGCTGACACCACCACATCAACAAAGGAGGCCAGGCACTTTCATGTACCAACAGAATATATACTACTCTACTCCCAGAGGTCACTGACGAGCCCTTTTCACTTGTTGCCACTACTGCCTCCATTCCTGCTGCTCCAAGTCCAGGGAGAGAACACAGATCAAGCGCACAATCTGTGAGCATTATTCCAGGGATGCAAGGATGGTTCAACATAAATCAGTAAACATGATTCAACATAGAAACAGAACTAAAAACAAAAACCATATGATCATCTCAATAGATGCAGAACAGACATTTGACAAAATCCAACATCCCTTTATGATAAAATCCCCTCAACAAATGAGGCATAGATGGAATATACTTCTAAGTAATAAGAATTATATATATGACAAACCCACAGCCAACATCATATTGAATGGAGAAAACTTGAAAGCATTCCCCCTAAGAATGGAAAAAGGAAAGGATACCCACTCTCACTACTCCTATGTGACATAGTACTGGAAGTCCTAGCCAGAGCAATCAGGCAAGAGAAAGAAATAAATGGCATCCAAATTGAAAAAGAGGAAGTCAAATTATCTCTGTTCACTGATGACATGATCATGTACCTAGAAAACCCTAACGACTCCTCCAAAAGACTCCTAGACTTGATAAGCTATTTCAGTAATGTTTCAGGATACAAAATATATGAACAAAAATGAGTGGCATTTTTATATACCAATAATATTTATGCTGAGAGCCAAATCGAGAAAACAGTCTCATTTATAGTAGGCACACAAACACATACACATAAACACACACACACACACACACACACACACACACACACACACAGAGAGAATACTTAGGAATACATCTAACCAAGGAGGTAAAAGATCTGTACAAGAACTCCAGACCACTAGGAAAAGAATTGTAGATGACACAAACAAATGGAAAAATATCCCATACTCATAGATTGGAAGAATCAATATTATTAAAATGACCACATTACCCAAAGCAATCACAGATTTGATGCAATCCCTATCAAATTATCAACATCAGTTTTTACAGAATTAGGAAAAAAAAATCCTAAAATTCATATGGAAACAAAAAGAGCACAAATAGCCATAGCAACTCTAAGCAAAAAGAACAAATCTAGAGGCATCACATTGCCTGAATTCAAATTATACTATGAGGCTATAGTAACTAAAACAGCATGGTACTATTACAAAAATAGACACATAGATCAATGGAAAAGAATAGAGAACCCACTTGTACCTATTGGGTACAATGTTCACTATTTGGTAACAGGCACACTATAAGCCCAATCCCTACCAGTACATAATATACCTATGTAACAAACAGGCGCATGTATACCCTGAATCTAAAATAAAATATAAAATATTAATTTAAAAACATTTTCTAAGAGGATAGAACTTCCACTAAATGTTATTATGACAAAATACTACTACTAATAATAAGCATAGGGAGCAAAGTAGTCTTTTGGAGATGACAAATATGCTTATGGCATTTATTGTGGTGACAGTGTCACAAGTGTAATACTTATCTCCATGCTCAGCAAGTTGTGTACATTAAATAAGTATAGCTTTTGTATGTTGATTATACCTCAATTATGTGATTTTATGATTTAATTAATTAACAAAGTTTTTAAACAAATCATAAAGTAGATACTCTAGAATTTAAAAATTCAACCATCTGAATTGGTCGGCTTAATAGCAGATTTGAAACTGTTGTAGAATAGATAATTCTATTTAAAGTCAGATTAATAGAAATTATCTCAAGTGAAGCACAGAGAACAAAAATGGGGAAAAAATGAACACAGAGTGACCTGCAAGATGATAGCAAGTAATTTCACAAAAATATAATCACATCCCAGGAGAAAAGGGATTGGAGGATCTAACATTACTCCTTAACCAGGAGTAAATGTGCTTGATCTTTATGGAAATGCATCATGCTTCCACTGGCTTCATTCTAGCCTCATTCCTGACATACCCCTTGATTATGCTCCAAATTAGTAATATAAAAGCTATAAAATTATGAGGAAACTAAGTAATATATTTATGCATGTTTTAAAATATTTAGGAAAATTTGAAACATGAAAGTATTGAGAGCAAACCAGATAATTACCTACCAGAGCAACTGCAGCAGCAAAATCCTTATTACATACTTGCCCAGGAAATGTGGCTCCTATTAAGGTGGGAAGTTTCCTGTAGCTGAAAAATAACTCTTGCCATAAGTGAATTTGAATGTGGTATTATTGGTGATAAGTTTCATAGCAGCAAACATTATCAAACAATTACTATCTCCCAAGCACCATACTACTTTGAATTATGCCATAAATACATTTCTCTCAAAGTTTCAATGTTAAGAATATTTCAATATACACTTTTCTCTTTTGAATTTGATAAATATCCAGAAGTATAATTAGGATAAGGCCTAACAATTTATGGAAATACTACTGCACTAATGATTATAGTTTTTATTCTGGTTTCCTCTATATTTATAGCCCTGAAAATTCAAATTTCTATGACCTCCTTGTTCATTTATTACTTATTTTTGACCAGATTTTTCTGCACATTAAATTCTAGATAGTAGGAAAATTTAACCCTTCACTATATTAGAAAATAAAAACATAAGAATTACCTAGAAGTGAGCCAGGAATATAGAAATATGATAACCTGGGTTAAAGGTTCATAAACCAAAGGAAATCAAATAAATTGTAGCACTCACAATTAAAATTTTCGTTATTTCAATACCTTTTGTGGAATTTTACTTTTACGAATAACTTTATGTTGTTTAATAAAACATTTTAAGTTTTGCCTCACATTAACTCCTTGAGGACAAGGACTCTTGCTTACATTTCTCACATTCCATAGTATCTATATTAAATGGGTAGAACACAAGATATCTATAAAATAAATGCTTATTTTTCATAATGAACATATTAAGTCATTTTGAGTTATTCCTTTAATGTTATAAAATGCAGAATACTACACTTACACAAATAAGTATGCAATTTGATGTGGTTTAAAGTTAAGATGGTCCTTTTTCCATTCAAAAAATTCTAACAATACATATTCAGCATGCCCTGTAGTAGAAATTTTGTTTTTATTTGACCAGATTTCAATGGAAGATATAATGACAGTCAGTTGTAACTGGGTAAGCATCTAAAAGAAGAATATAATTAAAAATCGTAAATAAACTTGAACATTATATTACATTTTCTAAAAACACACTTGATACAGTACTTTGGTTATGGAAGCTCTTCAACAGCACAGAAAATTATTATACACATCATTTTTATAAAATATATTTTAAAATAATAGCTTTTAAAAACTTACAGTGTTAACAAGGCCAATTATCTGAATAACCTTCTGCGTTACAGCGTTTATATCAGAGCCCATGTAATCAAACTGAAAAAGATAAATGATTTGTAAAAACTAGTGGACGTAATTAATATATCACATCTCTTTCATTTTACAATATGCTGTATTCTAAAGTAGCCATAGGAATCCACTCCAATTGAAATCCAGGAAATCGGTAATAATATGCAAATAATGATTTAATAAAAATATATAAAACATGATTTTAAGCAATGTTTAGTACATTCAATTTTCAGTATTATTTCTTTTTTATGAAAATTGAATACTGAATTTCTAAAATGTGATATTTCAAGCAGTTCTCATTTCTATTATAAATATAATCCTAGACTGAAAAACAATATGTGGAGAAAGTGGGAAAATCCTCAATGACAGGATCACCATTAAAATGATGCTGTATACTGTGTTAGAAACATCCTTTTTCACAACATATTATAACACATGTTCTAATTTCTTCTTTTTCCAGTAAGCTCTTCCTATGTCTAATTGCTTAAAAATGCCAAGACAGTATTAAACAGCAAAGATTATATTAAGTATATGACATACTCAGTACAATAAGATATAAATGGAAACAACAAAAAGTTAAAAAGTGGGAGGATGAAATTAAGGTATAGAGTTTGTACTAGTTTTCTTTTTGCTTCTTTGTTTGCTTATGCAAAATAGTGTTATTATCAGGTTAATATAATATGGTATAAGACAGTATTTGCAAGCCTCATGGTAACCTCAAATCAAAAAACATACAATGCATACACAAAAAATAAAAAATGAGAAACTAAATAATCACCAAAGGAAAAACTCAACTTCACTAGAGAAAGACAGGAATGAAAGAAAGAAGAAAAGACCACAAAACAACCAGAAAACAAATATTAAAATGTCAACAGTAAGTCCTCCTTACTTATCAGTAATAACATTGAATGCAAATAGATTAAACTCTCTAATCAAAAGATACAGACTGGCTGAATAGATGAAAAATACTAGATCCATTGATCCATTGTTTACAAGAAACACACTTCAACTATAAAGACACACATAGAATGAAAATAAAAAGACAGGAAAAGATATTCATGCCAATGGAAACCAAAAAAGAGCATGAGTTGCTACACTTACATCAGACAAAATAGGTTTCAACACAGAAACTATAAGAAGAGACAAACAAGGTCAGCACATAATAAATAAGGGGTCAATTCAGCAAGAGGATATAACAATTTTAAACATATATGCACCCAGCACTGGAGCACCCAGGTATACAAAGCAAATTCTTTTTATTTTTTATTTTTTTTCACAGAGTGGTAAGTGGCAGGGATATAAAGCAATTATTAGAGCTAAAGAGACAAATGGGCCCCAGTACAATATTATCTGGAGACTTCAACACCCCATTTTCAGCATTAGAAACGTCTTCCAGACAGAAAGTTAACAAAACAAAATCAGATTGAATCTGCACTATAGACCAAATGGATCTAATAGATATTCACAGAACATTTCATCCAAGAGCTGCAGAATACACATTCTTCTCCTCAGCACATGGATCATCCTCAAGGATAGACCAAATGTTAGGTCACAAAACAGGTCTTAAAACATTCAAAAAACTGACAGAAAATCAAGCATCTTCTCTGATGACAATGGAATAAAACTACAAATTAATAACAAGAAGAATTTTGGAAACTATACAAATGCATGGAAATTAAACAACATGATCCTGAATGACTAGTGGGTCAATGAAGAAATTAAGAACGAAATTGAAAATTTTCTTGAAACAAATGATAATGGAAATACAACATACCAAAATCTATGGGATACAACGAAAGCAGTACTAAGAGGGAAGTTTATAGCTGTAAGTGCCTACATCAAAAAAGAGTGAACAGGCAACCTACGGAATAGGAGAAAATTTTTGCAATCTATCCATCTGACAAAGGGCTAATATCTAGAATCTACAAGAAACTTAAATAAATTTACAAGGAAAAAAAATCAAAAAGTGGGCAAAGTATATGAACAGACACTTCTCAAAATAAGACATTTATGTGGTCAAGAAACATGAAAAAAACTCAACATCACTAGTCCTTAGAGAAATGTAAATCAAAACCACAATGAGATACCATCTCACGCCAGTTATAATGACAATTATTAAAAAGTCAGGAAACAACAGATGCTGGCAAGGCTGTGGAGAAATAGGAACGCCTCTATACTGTTGATGGGAGTGTAAATTAATTCAACCATTGTGGAAGACAGTGTGGCAATTCCTCAAGGATCTAGAATTCAAAATACCATTTGACCCAGCAATCCCATTACTGGGTGTATACCCAAAGGATTATAAATCATGCTACTATAAGGACACATGCACACGTATGTTTATTGCAGCACTATTTACAATAGCAAAGACTTGGAACCAACCCAAATGTCCACCAATGATAGACTGGATAAAGAAAATGTGACACATATACATCATGGAATACTCTGCAGCCATAAAAAGAATGAGTTTATTTCCTTTGCAGGGACATGGATTAAGCTGGAAACCATTATTGTCAGCAAACTATCACAGGAACAGAAAACCAAACACTGCATGTTCTCACTCATAGGTGGGAGTTTAATAATGAGAACACATGGACACATGGAGGGAACATCACACACAGGGGCCTGTCAGGGGCTTGGGGCAAGGGGAGTGAGAGCATTAGGACAAATATCTAATGTATGTGGGGCTTAAAACCTAGATGATGGGTTGATAGGTGCAGCAAACCACCATGGCAGATGTGTACCTATGTAACAAACCTGCACGTTCTGCACATGTATCCCAGATCTTAAAGTAAAATTTAAAAATTTTAAAAAGAGGAAAAATTTCTAATAAACAATCTAACAATGCATTTTAAAGAACTACTAAAACAAGAGCAAACCAAACCTAAAATTAGTAGAAGAAATAATAAAGATCAGAGCAGAAATAAATGAAATTAAAAGAATGAAAGATCAATGAAACAAAAAGTTGATTCTTTGAAAAGTTAAACAAAATTGAAAACCTTTAGCTAGACTAAGAAAAAAAGAGAGAAGATCCAAATAAAATTAGAAATGGAAAAGGAGACATTACAACTGATACTGTGGAAATTCAAAGGATCATTAGTGTCTACTATGAACAACTATATACCTATACATTGGAAAATCTAGAAGAAATGGACAAATTCATAGATACATGCAACCTACCAAGATTGATCCAAGAAGAAATCCAAAAGCTGAACAGATAAATAACAAGTACTGAGATGAGAGACATAATAAAAAGCCTTTCAGTGAAGAAAATACTGGGAACTGATGGCTTCACTGTTGAATTTTGCCAAACATAGAAAGAACTAATATCAATGCTACTCAAACTACTCCAAAAAATAGAGGAGGACGGAATACTACCAAACTCATTCTACAAAGCCAGTATTACCCTGATACCAAAACCAGACAAAGGGACATGAAAAAAAAAAAAAAAAGAAAGAAAGAAAAGAAAACTACAGGCCAATATCTCTGATGAATATTGATGTATAATTCCTCAGCAAAATACTAGCAAACAAAATTCAACAATGCATTAGAAAGATCATTCATTATGACCAAGTGGGATTTATCCCTGGGTTGCAAGGATGGTTCAACACATCCAAATCAATCAGTATCATTCATCTTATCAACAGAATGAAGGATAGAAAACATATGATCATTTCAACTGAGGCTAAAAAAGCATTTGATAAAATTAAACAAATTTAATAAATGATGCTGGGAAAATTGGATATCCATATGCAAAAGAATGTAACTAGACCTTTATCTCTCACCATATACAAAAATCAAATCAAAATGGATTAAAGCCTTAATCTAAGACCTCAAACTATGAAACTACTACAAAGAAACATCAGGAAACTCTCCAGGACATTGGTCTGGGAAAAGGTTTCTTGAGCAACACCCCACAAGCACAGGTAACCAAAGCAAACATGGACAAATGGGATCACATCAAGTTAAATAGCTTTTGCAGGCCTGGTGCAGTGGCTCACGCCTGTAATCCCAGCACTTTGAGAGGCTGAGGCAGGTGCATCACCAGGTCAGGAAATCGAGACCATCCCGGCTGACATGGTGAAACTCCATCTCTACTAAAAATACAAAAAATTAGCTGGGCATGGTGGCGGGTGCCTTAGTCCCTGCTACTTGGGAGGCTGAGGCAGGAGAATGGCACGAACCCAGAAGGCAGAGCTTGCAGTGAGCAGAGATTGCGCCACTGCACTTCAGCCTGGGCAACAGAGCAAGACTCCATCTCAAAAAAGAAATAATAAAAATTTCTGCACATTGAAAGATACAGTCAACAAAGTGAAGATACAACCCATTGAATGGGAGAAAATATTTGCAAACCACCCATCTGACAAGGGATTAATAACCAAAATATATAAGAGGCTCATCACATGACAAATGCTGATGAGGATGCAGAGAAAAGGAAACCCTTGTACACTGCTAGTGGGGATGTACCACTGAGGAGAACAGTTTGTACTTTCCTCAAAAAAACTAAAAATTGAGCTACCATATGATCCAGGAATCCCACTGCTGGGTATATATCCAAAAGCAAGGAAATCAGTACATCCCTATGTTTCTTGCAGCACTGTTTGCAATAACTAAGATTTAGAAGGGTCCATCAAGAGATAAATGCATAAAGAAAATGTGGTGCATATACACAATGGAGTACTACTCAGCCATGAAAAAAAGAATGAGATCCAGTCATTTGCAACAACATGGACAGAATTGGAGATTATTGTGTTAAGTTAAAAAAGCCAAGACCAGAAAGACAAACATCGCATGTTCTCACTTATTTGTGGGATTGAGAAATCAAGACAATTGAACTAATGGTCATGGAGAGTAGAAGGATGGTTTCCAGAGACTGGGAAGGGTAGTGGGGGTTTTGAGGGGAGGATGAACTTTCTGTTTCTTTGGCTAGTGGAACAGCAGCAAAAGTGACTTTTAAAGTGTTTGAACATTGGATTTCACTCTCTTGATGCTGTGGGATCCCTGCAACACTTATGTGAAGAAGCCTGGCCTACCCTCCTAGTAGACAAAAAACACAAAGCCCAGTGACCCTATCTCATAGTTAGCCAACTTCCAGAATCAAAGACACCTTCTTGACTAGAAGCTGATTTCAGAAGCATTAATGAGCCCAGCGGAGACAAGCAGAACTTCCCAGCCAAGCCACATACAGACCAAAAGAAATATCTAGCAGAATTACTAAATAAATGGCTTTTGCATTAAGCCACTTTCTTGTGGTGGTTCTTTACAGAGTACTAGAGTATTTAAAATTGGTGCTTGTAAGTAAGGTGCTATAATAACAAGCACCACAAATATGTGTGACTACTCTCGGCCTAAGAAAGCAACCCAGGGTTCCAGGTGCTTCAGAGGAGCTCTTCTCTAGCAAAGGCTAGAGAAATGGTGAGCCGTTTGTTACCAGCAGCTAAGAGAGCAATGAGGAAACTACTATTACCCGGACAAAAGTAGTGACCTATTAAATGTAGTAACACAACAATTGGAAAACTCAAAAAAAATTGCCAATTAAATAATCAGGATTTATTTTTTCATGATAAAGTTTTGTGTTGGGAGAGACGTACACCAATCTAGGAATTATAAATTGACAAATACTTTTTACAGGACATGATGATATATATTGGATTCTTTTTAAAAGTTAAACTTTCAAGAATGCACTTCCCAAAAAAAAATCACAAACGCCAAAAGAAATACATGTAACAAGGATATTTATGGCAGAATTACTTTTAATAACCAAGAAAGTAATAATGACCTAAAGGTCTATGATTATCAATAAGTGGTGGGGTTATACGAATTTTAATTCTCTCCTAAAAATATTTTTTCAAAGTTTTCTAGATGTTCTACAGTGAATATATATTGATTTCATTATTTAACTGATGATGTATCCTTCCTAAGAAAGATATTGGAAGCCGGGCGTGGTGGCTCATGCCTGTAATCCCAGCACTTTGGGAGGCCGAGATGGGTGGATCACGAGGTGAGGAGATTGAGACCATCCTGGCTAACATGGTGAAACCCCATCTCTACTAAAAACACAAAAAATTAGCTGGGCCTGGTGGAGGGCACCTGTAGTCCCAGCTACTCAGGAGGCTGAGGCAGGAGAATGGCGTGAACCCAGGAGGTGGAGCTTGCAGTGAGCCACTGCACACCAGCCTGGGCGACAGAGTGAGACTCCATCTCAAAAAAAAGAAAAAAAAAGAAAGATATTGGAGTGCTTTCACAGTGCCATATCAACTAGGGGCAGGTGTGGGAGTGGTCTTCCCCAGTGATTTATTTTATCACTGATATTACTTAGAATTGTCAGTACAGGATAATAATCAAAAGAAAACCAGCTTTTAGTGGGGCTTTTTATTGTTTTTAGGCCATTGCCTGCACAGTCCCAACAGCATTCCCCCCTTCTTGAAACTTGACTATAGCTGCTAACACTCCTGGAAAGAAAGAAAGAAAGAGGCAACATCTCAACTTAAGCATGGAGTATGTAAAAATTGCTTGAGGCCAGGCCCGGTGGCTCACGCCTGTAATTCCAGCACTTTGGGAGGCCAAGGCAGGTGGATCTCCTGAGGCCAGGAGTCAAGACCAGCCTGGCCAACATGGTGAGACCCTGTCTCTACTCAAAATATAAAAATTAGCCAGGTGTGGTGGTGCACACCTGTAATTCCAGATACTTGGGAGGCTGAGGCAAGAGAATCACTTGAACCTGAGAAGCAGAGGCTGCAGTGAGTGGGGACTGCACCACTGCACTCCAGCCTGGGCAACAGAGCGAGACTCCATCTCAAAAAAAAAAATCATTTGAAACTGATACTTGATAGGATTTCTACAATAAAATACAGAATCACTTCATGACTACAGACACTGACACATTTTTTTTCCAGCTAACCCAGGTGATCCTACGCTAGGTGTAGCATGGCAACACTTTCACTTTGATGGCATTTCTTGTATGCACGTGTGTGGGACACCCATGGGAGCCTCATTTCTCATTATTATACATGAACATCACAAGCGGGAGTGTTGTTGGCTGACTGAGAGGTACAGCTCTGTGCTTCTCTCCCAGAGAAGCTGTGAATGAAATACCATATAATACGAATGGAGATCCCCTTAGGCAACTTAACAGTTCATTATAAAACACTGGATTTTTAAAGGATGTTTTTGAGAGGGAGTCTTGCTCTGTCACCCAAGCTGGAGTGCAATGGCATAACCTCAGCTCACTGCAACCTCCGCCTCCTGGGTTCAAGCGATTCTCCTGCCTCAGCCTCCTGAGTAGCTGGGACTACAGGTGTCAACACCATGCCCAGCTAATTTTTAATTTTATTTTTAGTAGATACCGGGTTTCATCATGTTGGCCAGGCTGGTCTTAAACTCCTGGCTTCAAGCAATCTGCCCGCCTTAGCCTCCCAAAGTGCTGAATACAGGCATGAGCCACTGCGCCCAGCCCTAAAGCACTGGATTTTGAAATAAAAACAATGTATGAAATTTGAGTCAAGCATAAAAATTAGAAATTCATGTCTCTCCAGGGTAGTCCTAGACCACAGATCCTACTGAGGAACCAGCCTGATTTCATCAACACAGAGAAGGCCTTATTTTTTACCCTGAGCGGGCGAAATTACTACAATGCGTGAGTGGCTCCGAAGCTTCCAGTGTTTAGGAAAAGAAAGCAGTCTTGAAGGAAATAGCAAATGTGGATGACTCTGCAGCTTAAGGCAAAAGGAATCGATGATTAGATGACATTTTATTTGCTTTAAACATCCACTTTGTAAAGGATCCTTTTAAAGGTCGCATTTAGGGTTTGGGCTGTACTTGGAAGATAGAGAAAGGGAGGCTTCACTTGGACAGCAGTGCGGGCTACAAAGCATCTGACATAGGCTTGTGGCTTTGGAAAAAACAATATGTTGGGGTATATGTAGCTCTCCACTCTGGATGTTTATTCCAGTGGGCTCGGCATTTAGTTATCTTTTAAGGAAGTCATAAGCAGAGGTAACATTTGTCATGTGAAATTACCCAAAATCTACCAAAAGCAATCCATAGCAATTAGCATTGCTTTTAGCTCATGAGAGCTTAAAAATATCTCCCCGTGTTTATTGCGGCAGCCAGTCAAGAGTGAGAGCAGAACGTAAATCTCATTCAGAAATCCAGCCCGCATTTTTACTCCCCTTACAAATTCTTTAGAATCACAGAAAAAAGGTTGCCCTGTATCAGCTGCCCACCCTCAATGCAGGTGATATTTACCTGCTATATCAGTTTAATGTGCAGCCCATCTCCTATTCATTAAGTTGATTTGAAAAATGATCAGAAGCATCAGGACTGGGTCCTCTGAAAATATAAATGCCTCTGAGGCTATATTCGTTTAAGGAAAACCAGGTCTTTTACCTTTGCTCTGGCTTCACCCCAGCATTTTCTTCTACAGCAGAAACAATGCATTTAGTCATTTTGGAATACCGGTTTAACGCATTAATAATTGCAGGTGCTTTTCCTAGAATTTTGGCTCTGCAAGTGTTATATGGTGAGTGTGTCAAAGGCAGCAAGCAAGGGTCATGTAAAGTGAATATCTTATGAGGCCAGAATACATGGCAGTATAAGCAGAAGCACCCAAGATAATCAAAATACTTGAGGAATATGATCCACAGAGACTTTCAAAGGCACATGCAGTGAAGTGGTGGAACAGTGGGCTGGGAGAAGGGGAGGGGAGAGTGGAAAAGCATTAAAACTACAGGAAATCAGAGAAAATGCTGGCCTTCTGTTCCTTAGCTTCTAGAGTTAGGGAGTTGTTATATAACCCAAGCCACCAGCTAAAGGCGATCTGGCTAATAGTTAACTTAATTATTCTGGAATGTGCTTTTTTCCTATAAATCAGCCCAGTCAAAAGAAAGAGGAAGTCATCACTGAATCAAATGGCAGGAGAGGCCAGCTGGGAGGACTCATTCCCCCTGGATCCTATACCTACTACTCTGCTCTGTGGCTGTACTGCAGTGCAAGTTAAATAAATTGGTCTCAATAGCAAGCTGATAGTTACATGAGAGTTAAGAAGAAATTACTTAGGCAGATAGTGAGGGTACAGGAGTCCTCAGTAAGGTTTTCCTTTTAACGAAAAGCAACTCCAAAGTCATTTTCTTTTCTAACAAACATCAGCCTGTAAAATCAAGCTGCAGACATAGACAAGCAAGCTAGAAGCTTGCACAGGTGAATGCTGGCAGTTGTGCCAGTAGGAAAAGGCTACCTGGGAACAGGCATGTTCAAAATGGCGGCTCCATCTTCTCTTCTCTTTGCCAGCCACATGTACAGTAAGGAGCAGACAAGAGGGTGCTGGCCACGTAGAAAGTCCATTTGCATCATAAGATTAGGGCGGGGCAACCAGCCTTCCCGGGCGCCATGTAAACATTACACCTGATCAAACCAAACTGTGGGGCCTACGTAAATCAAACACTGCCTCCTCCAGCCTGTCTATAAGATCTGGTGCAGTCCGCAGCCGGCCGGCTTTTCCTTTTTGGACACCTCTCTCTCATAAGAAAGAGCAAGCTGCTCTCCTCTTTCCTTTCTTCTGCCTGTTTAACTTCCTGCTCCTTAACCCACTCCGTGTGTGTGTGTCCATGTCATTAATCTCAGCACGACACGACAAACCCAGGCAACGATGCTGCTTCAATAGGACATCTCCTTTAGACGAAGCAGACTCTGTAATTTGAATGTCGATGTGAGGAAAAGGGAGTGCACATAGAAAAGTTGACAGTGCCACTTGTGGCAGGGTTTTACTGCCATTGTGAAATCTCTATGAAAGGATGTATTACAGTAAGGCTCAATGTTTCAGCATATTCTATCACAATAATAAGACTTCTGTCAGCTTCTAAGTGATGTGGTTCTTTGCAGTCTGCTGGTTTGTCTGCAGCTTGGTGGCCACAGAAACAGTGCTCTGTGCCAGCTGGATGAGGTTCATGCCCCCTGCACCTGATGCACCTGACTCAGTCTCATTTGCTCTGATTAGTCACTTTTGCCTTCATTCGCTGGAACTAAAATCCTGAGAGTTTACTTGCAAAGGGTGGTGTCTGGTTACACAATTAAGTTATTTACTGGTGATTTCTGAGATTGAGGTTCACCCATCACCTGAGCAGTGTACTCTGTACCCAATGTGTAGTCTTTGGAAAAAAAATTTTAAATGTTCCTAATCAATTTGTGAACTTTGGCAAAATAATTTAAAATCAGAGTGTTAAGTGTGTCAATTAGCTTATATTTGCTGTTTTTGATAAAGTCAAAGAAGAAAGAGATATTCTAAAGGAAAAAACTGTTCAGATTGTAAGGAGAATCCTCATCTCTAGCCATTCATGCTCAAAGTAAGAAACTATCTCACATCAAGGGTGTAACTATAATATATTTTGTTGACACCTTTGTGAGATTAAAGATTGTGCTTAGTAGACACCCTTAGTTATACAAAACAGTTGCTAATATTAAGGGAGTTGTCACTCAGAAGCTTGGCAAGCCTCCCAGAGTAAAGGTTCCTGTTTTTAAAAGAATCTGTGAATGTGGCTTTTAATGAATGGACTAAACTATAACTGGAAACACAGAAAAACCTACATAAAATTAGAAACTTTTGTGCATCCGAGGACACCGTCAACTGAGTAAAATGGCAACACACAGAATGGAAGAAAATATTTGCAAATCATCTATATAAGGAATTAATATCCAGAATACAGAAAGAAATCCCAAATCTCTATAACAACAATAGCAACAAAAGCAACAGTGCAGTTAAAAGATGGGCAAAGGACTTGAACAGACATTTCTCCAAAGAAGATCTACAGATGGGAAATAAGCACATGAGAAGACACTCAACATCACTAATCATTAAGGAAATGAAAATCAAACCTACAAGATGATACCACTTCACACCCATTAGAATTACTATTATTAATAAAACAAACTGAATATAACAATTGTTGGTGAGGATGGGGAGAAACTGAAGTCCTTGTGCATTACTAATGGGAATGGAAAATGGTGCAGCTGCTGTGGAAAACAGTATGACAGTTCTTCAAAAAGTTAAACATAGAATTACCATATGAGCTAACCTTCTACTTCGGGGTATATACCTACAAAAATTGAAAGTGCAGACTCATAGAAAGTATTTGTACACCAATATTCACGGCAGTAATACAGGAGTTATTAAGAAACAGTTTTTAGGCCACTAGAAAGGGTAAAGGTTCTTGGTGCAAATTTTCCTGTAATAAGAAGCAACCCCCTGAAACATTTCTTATTTAACAGAAAAAGCAGCATGAAGGGCCAGGCCAGCAAGCTTTGATATGCAAATACCGACAATTAAAACCTGGGTCCACTTAATATGGCGATTCCCACCTTTTCCTTCTTGTTACCAGGTGTGCCAAGTATTACGGCCATCTTTAGATAACAACATGTGATAAAACATTGAGGTGACCCATATTTGCATATTAAAGGGCTAAGGTGGGAGGGCCAGGTTTGTCATGGGCTATGCGGATGACACACCTGGTTAAACCAATTCCCTGGGCCCTACGCAAATTAGACGCTGCCTCCTTTAACTTCCCAATATAAGCAACTACTTCTTTGCTGCACACGGGGTTCCTCTTTGTTCCGAGTCCCCCATTCCTCCATTCATCAGAGCTGTATCATTTTGATGCATGGGTCGAGAAATCATTCATTAGAGTGGTGAGTATTAGGAGCAAACCTCAACCTGAAATCTGTCCTTTAATTTCAAGGCTCTCTTCCAGTTATCCTGTCGCCAAACTTTTCTTCTCTCTCTCTCTGTATTCTCTTATTCTCTGTGTGTGTGGAATGTGTGGAAACTTTTACGGGCTAGGGAAATAATCCTGTTAGGCAAGATCAGGAAATGCTGTAGAATGGGGATATAGCTCAGGAAAATGCCATTGCAATCTTCTAGGAGGAGAGTTCTCCCCTTTCACCCACAGGGAGGTCACTCTACTAACTCGCTGATGAGCACATGGTATTTCTAAGCCAACAGCGCCACCTAGTGGACATAGAAATCCTCTTCATAAGACACATTGCCAGTGCTTTGCCACAACATTTAGGAGTAAGATGTCTTCCACAGCCAAATTTTAGTCTCGATATTGTCGCATCAGCAGGAAAATGGCCATTCAGTTGCTACATTCTTTTAAGGCACCTATTCTGTCTCCAATTAAGATAGTACTTAATTAGTAAGGGGATTTTAAATTCAGAAGATAACCGGAACCATTTTTTTAAGGGTAAATGCTTTAACACGGGCTGTAATAGCAGGCAATCTAGCACATTGCCTACATTAAAGGAACCTTCCCCAAAGGTGACACAGTCTCTCCCAAGATCCATTTTTTGGGGATCCAGGCAGATCACACAGGTTTAGGAAGTCAAAGGGGAATCACACAAGGCGGAGAAGCTAAGGTTGCGTGGGTAAAGCACGGTTAGTCCCATCGGTTAGTTCATCTGATTCCATGGCTTGAAGGACCATGCCTTCAACCATGGGTGGCACGTTTAACACGGGGCCAGGATCCAGAAACCAGGGAGGGAAAACTGTACAAGGATGCTCCCTGTCTTCTCCTCCACTCTGGGTCATATGGAAAAGAAGGAGAATAAGAGGACGCTTTTATTCTCTTTTCTTTTCCTAAATGGGTAACAAATTATCTTCAGCTTGCACCCCTCTGGAATGTACTCTGAAACACTGGCACTTCCTTAACCTCAGAACACTGAAGAAAAAAGCAACTCATTTCTTTTCCACAAGGGCATAGCATTACTAAACCTTTACAAGTATTGTAAGATCAACCCAGCTCTTTGAGCAATTGTATCAGGCAGGCCCAGGTAAAACAGCTCCCCAAAATGAAGAAAGCAACTTCCAGGGGAACCATCTAAGGATCCCCCTTCAAGTTCCCTTCTGATTACAGGACCTTAAGCAAATAAAAGGAGACTTAGGCCGATTTTCTGATGACCCTGATAGGTATATAAAAACTTTCCAAAATCTAACTCAGGTATTTCACCTCATATGAAGTAATGTCATGTTGCTCCTCAATCAGACCCCGACTGCAGCTGAAAAGCAGGCAGCTCTGCAAGCAGCGGAGAATTTTGAAAATGAACAATATATCTCCCATAATACACCAAAAGGTAAGGAAGCAGATTGGGAAAGTGAAAAAGTAATAGAAACACCATTCCCAATTGGGGGGGAAGCTGTTCCAGCAGACAACCCTAACTGAAACCCCAATAGCTCAGGAGCTGAATGGAAAAGAAAGCACTTGCCCTTTTTCATAGGACTTTTAGAAGTCCTATGGAAAACCAGGACCAACCACTCAATTACTCTAAACTGTCTAAAATAAACCAAAAGCTAAATGAGAATCTTGTAGCCTTTATGGAAAGGCTGAGAGAAGCACTAATAGAACACACCTCTTTATCCCCTAATTCAGTCAAGGGACGGCTCATCCTGAAGGACAAGTTTATTACACAGGCAGCTCCCAATATTAGAAGAAAACTACAGAAGCAAGCTATAGGACCAAATAGCACCTTAGAGAACTTCCTGAAGGTGGCCACTTCAGTCTTTTGTAATAGAACCAGAAAGAGGCCCAAAAGAAAGAAAGCAAGCTCAGAAGAAGGACAAAGTCTCTAACAGCAGCTTTGCAGGTTTGCAAAGTCCAGAATCCCCAAGGTGCATCTGCTCATTGTTATTAGTGTGACAGGCCAGGGCATTTTACAAAGGAATGCCCAGGTAGCAAGATGAAGCCACCTCAACCCTGTCTAGTTTGTGACAGAAACCACTGGAGACGCAACTGCCCCCAGAGGCAGAGGTTACTGGGTTCAGAACCAGTCTCACACATGGTCCAGCAGGACTAATGGGTCCCGGGTCTCAAGTCCCAGCTCCAGTGGCTCAAACTGCCATTACAGCAAAGGGGCTTTTTGGAAATTAAATTTCCAATTCCAGCTAATTCTGCAAATTAAAGAAAGGAAAGTAGACCTCCTTCTAAACACTAGAGTCAGTCTCTCTCTTTTCTCCTCTCTAATCCAGGCCTCCCCTCTTCCCATGACCATAAGGGGCATCTCAAGAAAAACTCTAACCCAATATTTTTCTCAACTTTATTTGCAGTTAAGAAGACCTACTAACACATGCTTCCAAGCCATTGTCATGATAGTTCTACTATTCAAAAAAGCCTCCAAGTTAACCACAGGAAATAATTTAACTATGTACACTCCACATGAAGTGGCAGGATTACTGTCCTCTAGGGGGAGCTCTTCTTAGCTAACAAACAGTGGTGAAAGCAAGAAGTACCTAAGGCTGAATAAACAGTAGACACTCTCCCCAGGCACAGGCACTCAATTAGCTAAACTAACAGCTCTTACAAGAGCACTTGAATTAACCAAGGTAAAAATAGCTAACATTTATACTAACACCAAGTATGCTTTCTTAGTTCTGCATGCTCATGCTGCCATTTAAAAGGAAAAACATTTTCTTACCACCAATAAATCTCCTATCAAATATCACCAATAAATTAGCAGGCTATTATCCTCGGTTTTTCTTCCACAAAGAAAATATCAAAAACACACTCTAAAGAACAGCAAAAGGAAACAGATAAGGTAGCCGAGGAAAAAAAAAAAATAGGTTAGCTGATGAGGCAGCTAAGTCAGTGACAAGGAAGCTTCAAGGCATTAACATGCTTCAAGCCCTTCCAATCTAGGAAGGCTCCATAAGAAAAATTAACCTCAGTATTCCCCTGCAAAAACAAAATAGGCCACTTCTCAAGGGCATACTTTTCAGCCCTCAAAATGGCTACAGTCAGAGAATGGCAAACTCCATTTGCCAGCCTCCAGCCAATAGAAAGTTCTTAAAATCCTTCACAAGGGGCTGGGCACGGTGGCTCACTCCTAAGATTCCAGCACTTTGGGAGGCTGGGGCAGGCAGATCACCTGAGGTCAGGAGTTCGAGACATGGTGAAACCCTGTCTCTACTAAAAATTTTTTTAAAATTAGCTGGGCATGGTGGCGGGCACCTGTAATCCCAGCTACTCGGGAGGCTAAGGCAGGAGAATTGCTTGAACCCAGGAGACAGAGGTGGCAGTGAGCTGATACGGTGCCACTGAACACCAACCTGAGTGACAGAGGGAGACTGTCTCAAAAAAAAAAAAAAAAAATTCCTTCACCAAGCTTTTCACTTGGGAAAGGATAAAACTTATCAATGTGCACAAAAATTGTTTTCAGGCAGAAAACCTCTACATTGGTTAAACATAGAGCCTCTCTAGCTCACTTCCAATAAGAACCAACTTTATTTAACCCAGGAAATTTAGTATTAGTAAAATCTCTCATCTCTCCTTCCCTAAGCCAAGCTGGGAAGAGCCCTACGCTGTTCTTTCAACCCCCTCGGCAGTAAAAGTTACAAAAATCAACTCCTGAATACATCACACTCAAGTCAAAGTCTGAAAAACTGAGGGAGCAACCCCTGACAGCCCAGAAAAACGGCCAGAATATCAATGTGAAGAAATAGAAGATCTTAAGCTAAAAAAAACCATAAAAAATAAGTAACTAAGTGAGGACTCTCACCTTACTCAGCCCCACTCCCACCTCGCCAGATACTTTTCATTGTTTTTAACCTTTCCTTGCGAAGTTCACTGCCAAATGTTAAAACTTCATTTTCATGCATATTTGCAGGGAGATTTAATTGTACATGGGATTGCCTTTATAACTTCGTAAGTCCCCAAAGGGAAATGTTAGATCTTGGCAAGTAAAGTTTTCAATGGAAATTATTTATTATGCCCCTCTTGTGGAAAACTGTTATAGTCACATTACTATTTGCAATAAAGCTATACTGAAACCCCAGTAGCACACTGTAGCACCCACAATGTGGAATTCTCGTTGTAGAATTCTAATTGCTAAAATATTTTGCCTAGTAATTATCATCATCAGAATTAATAGCTGGAGAAAATATTTAGTCAAGGTTGTTTTGCTTATAACAAGAGTAACAGGAATAAGAAGGAAGCATGAAAGTTTTACTATCATTAAGTTTAATAGGACTTTTTACTAAAGGTCGGTAATATAATGCACTCTAAGCTATTAAAAGGTTATAGAGAAAAAATATATATAAGGAAGAATCTCATATAATAAATACTTGTCCAAAAAGGAAATGATTTGTTGTTTAAAGGATGGATGTTTAGGACAAGTCAAAATGTTTCAGTATTTTATAAAATGGTCTGTAAAAGTCATAAAAAACTTTAATTACTAAAGGAAAAGAATTGTTAAAATTAATGGCATTTTAGCCACCCAATAGCATATTTCTCCCAATCATATTGCAAGTTATAAAAGGGCCTAAAGCTAAAGTTATTCTCTAATGGTAAGTCAAGGGGGAAAGGTATGCTTTTCTCAAGGAAAACGTTACTTTTATATTAAGGTTTCTAGTAACATACAGCGACATCTAGTGAAGGTAAACTGGTATTGCAATCCATTGGTGTAACTAACAGGTGTCAAACTCTACAATCAGTTATGGTCTATAGGACCCCTACTAATGGTGGTAATCTGAATACTCATATTCTAGCCCAATATTTTAAACCTTCTTGTAAAATTTATCTCTTTTCGCCTAGGAGCAATCAAACAACAAATGGTGCTGCAAGCAAATCCACACATAAACATGCCATTCTTCAGAGAACCCTTAAATCAACCTCAGAAGACCCCACTGCTCTTCGCCCACACGATGAGCTTTTTCAGCAGGAAGTATCCAGAAAGAACCATCATCCAACACCCCCTAACAGCAGTTAGGTTTGCTTCTCTTGAGGTGGGGAATAATAAAGGAGTTGTGAATAAATAATTTTTAGGCAGCTAGAAAGGGTAGAGGTTCTTAGTGGAAATTTTCCTGTAAAAAGAAGCAACGCCCTGAAACATTTCTTCTCTAACAGAAAAGGAGGCTTGAAGGCCCAGGCTGGCGGGCTTTGACATGCAAATGCCGGCGATTAAAAAATGGGTCCACTCAATATGGCAATTCCTGCCTTCTTTTCCTTGTCACCAGGTATCACAAGTGTCATGGCCATCTCCAGATAATACCATGTGTTCAAAACATCATGGTGACCCATATTTGCATATTAAAGGGCTCACGTGGGAGGGCCAGGTTTTTGTGGGCTATGTGAATGACACACCTGGTCAAACCAATCCCCTGGGCCCTGTGCAAATCAGACAGTGCCTCCTCCAGCATCCCAATATAAGCAACCACTCTTCTGCCACACACAGGATTTCTCATTGTTAGAATCCTCCCTCCCTCTCTCTCTGTATAGGGGAGCTGTTTTCTTCTTCCTTCCTTCTTTCTTGCCTAACAAACTCTCCGCTCCTTAAAACCACTCCACATGTGTCTGTGTCATTTAATCTAAATCAGTGTGAGCCCAAGGACCCTGGTGTTCCTGCAGTCATCAGAGCTGTATCAGCAGCATTATTCACAAAAGGAATATGTGGAAACCCATACGTCCATTAGCAGATGCATTGAGAAACAAAATGTGACATATACATATAATGGATGATTATTCAACTTTAAAAATTTATAAAATTTTGATACATGCTACAACATGGATGAGTCTTTTAAGACATTATGTCAATGAAATAAGCCAATCACAAACGTATGAATACTGTATGATTCCACTCCTGTGAAGTATCTAAAGTAGTCAAAATCACAGAAATAGATAGTAGAAAGGTAGTTGCCAAGAGCTGGGGGGAAAGGGTGAAGGGAATTCATGTTTAATGGGGATAGTATCCGTTTCAAAAGGAAAGAGATCTAGAAATCTGTTTCACAACAGTATGTATATACTTAACACTATTGAACTATACATTTTAAAATGGTTATGATGGTAAACTTAATGTTATGTGCTTTTCCCCAATAAAAAGAAAAATAGAGTTCTAATGAGCAAAATGAAGATTCAATCCCCAGTCTCTCTGATTCCCAAATCATGCACTTATAAGCACTACCATTTAATATATTATTAAACACAATGAACCTGTACTCCCTCACTATACTCATATTCTAGCCCAATATTTTAAACCTTCTTATAAACTGTATCCCTTTTCACCTAGAAGCAATCAAACAAATGGTGCTGCAAGCAAATCCAGACATAAACATGCCATTTGGAAAACAACCAGAGGAATGGGCAATTTCCTACTAGTGACCATTTCTAGAAAGGGCACTAGGGGAACTTCCCCTGCAAGCCCCCGACTAGACTGCACCTAGACCTAAGTTAGTCCTCATAGTTGCCACAAGTCACCTCACAGCAATGTGCATTTTGTTTTAATAAAGTAGCTGATACCTCCTAAGTGTATTCCTATGCTTTTGAAATCTTAATTTGAGGAACTTTCTCTTTAGGGAAAAAAAATGTTTAAAAAAGAAATCCCACAAAATGTTTAAGATAGTATATTAGTCTGTTCTCACACTGCTAATAAAGACATACCTGACACTGGGTAATTTATAAAGGAAAGAGGTTTACTTGACTCACAGTTTCACATGGCTGAGGAGGCCTCACAATCATGGCAGAAAGTGAAGGAGGAGCAGCCATGTCTTACATGGCGGCAGGCAAGAGAACATGTGCGGGGGAACTGCCCTTTATAAAACCATCAGATCTCATGAGACTTACTCACCATCACAAGAACAGCACAGGAAAGACCTATCCCCATGATTCGATTACCTCCCACTGGGTCCTACCCTCCAAATGTAAGAATAATGAGAACTACAATTCAAGATGAGATATGGGTGGGGACACAGCCAAACCATATCAACATCCTTCTTCACATGGCAGCATCAAGGAGAAGAATGAGTGCCCAGCAAAGGGGGGAGCACCTTATAAAACCATCAGATCTCATAAGAACTAACTCACTATCATGAGAACAGGATTGAGGAAACTGCCCCAATGATTCAATTATCTCTACCCGGTCCCTCCCATGACACATGAGGATTATGGGAACTACAATTCAAAATGAGATTTGGGTGTGGACATAGCAAAACCATATCTGATAGCTATTTCAATAAAAGGCCACCAAGTTAAACTAAAAGGGTCTAAGATTGGTAAAAATGCAAAAAGTCTCTGGGTTCCCAGTCTAAGAAATAAATTGTTATGTTTTATGCCACTATATTTTGGAGTGGTTTGCTACGCAACAATAGAAATACTTTAAAGTCTAAAAATCTACTTTGTCTGATATTAATTCAGCTAAACCAGTTTTTTAAATTTGTTTATATTTTTCCATTATTTTACTTTTGTTACTTATGTACGATATTTTACATATGTCATTTGTAAGCAGAATGTGTGTGTGTTTATGTGTGTGTGTGTTGTACGATAATCTTTGTCTTTGCTTTTAATTAATCTTTATCTTTGGTTTTTAATTGCAGCACTTAATCCCCCTACATATAATTACTTAGGTATTTCAGTTTGAATCTTTTGTCTTAACATTAGCTTTCAAATTTGTTCCAGATTTATGAAACAAATCCTAAATATGTGTTTTTCTTTCTCTTAATTGCCTTCTTTTTGTTGATTATGCTTAAAATTCTGCTTTCCTCCCTCTGATTTTGTAATTTGATAGAAATATTATTTCAGGGTATGCATTTGCTTTGTACTGGGTCAACTTAGCTATGCTAACGTACCCTCGACTCAATTCTAATGAGCCATGAACTTCAAGTTCTGTTATTCCTGTCAACATTTAGCTCAGCAACCCTGACTCATATTCACCCTTTCTGGAATCAACAGATTCTTTGAGGGGAAAAATATTGTATTTTATTTTAATTTTTTTATTTTTAGCTATTATGGGTACATAATAGTTATACATACTTATGGGGTACATGTGATATTTTGATACAGGCATACAATGTGTCATGATCAAATCAGGGTAACTGGGATATCCATTACCTCAAACATTCATTAATATCACTTCTTTGTGTTAGGAACATTCCAATTCCACCCTTTAAGTTGTTTTAAAATATACAATAAGTTATTGTTAATGACAGTCACCCTACTGTTCTGCCAATCATAAACTATATTTTTAAAAAATTAATATTAGCCATACATGTATTTTTTGTTTTGCTAACCATTGTTCATGGTGTTTTATTTCCTTATGGATTGTGAGCCCATATATGTATGGCTGATATTAATCTGTAGGAATCCTGAGGTATTCTGCCTGAAGTGGCATTCCTCCAGATATAAATACTATTTGCTTCCCTCATGCACCCTCGGCTTTTACCAATCTGGGACAAATGTAGCCTCATGGATTAGAATCCTAACCACATAGGTAATAAATATTCGGAGCCTAAATCTATAAGAGATCCAAAGTATAGCCATGAATTCTCAATATGAGTATTTTGTTCATTTGTTTTTCTCGTTGTTTCATTTACCTAGAACTGAGAAGAAAACAGGTGATAATATGTTTTCTCCTTTTGCTTTAAAGAAGTGGCATATTTGTTTTATAGACCATCCTTCCAATTAGACTGAGGCAGTTAAATATTATTATTGTACATGAGGGTTGAGGGCTTAAGGGAGTTGCAATCTATCCTTTCACTGAGGATGTAGGTTTTTTGGAAAATCAACAATAGTCAACAAGCTTTAGAAATTAAGATGCTTCACTTTGCAAAAGTGAGTAGATGCTATATACAAAATAACAAAAACTTGATTTATAATCTATAAGAATGTGTTCATTGCAAACGCAAAATAGCATGGTTGGTAATTTTCATTGCCTCACTGAAATCAAGTTAAAGAGATATATTAGTTTTAAAACAATGATGCATAAAGTAAGACTTACCAGATTTTTGTCCACAACAATATGCATTTCAATATATCGAGGGAATAACTTAATAAAGTCAGTTTTCTGAAAAACACATAACATGAGTCATGAGGAATTTACAAAAATTTACCTTCTACTGAAATTATATTGAGAGATAAACTGAAAGATATATTGCTCCTGATTACATAATGAGGCTATTTTCAAGTACAAAATTTAGGTACTATTCAGAAGATTCCAGTTCAAAGTGCCCTGGGTAGTAAGACTTTTCTATTAGACTTCTCAAGATACGTAAGAGCTCAGGTATCTTTTACTTTTATAATAATTGAAACTGAAATTTTCAGTTTATAACATAAAGCTTTGGTTTTTCTCAGCCTTTTGATAATTTTTCATACTAATCTTTCATGCAAGCAGATTTTCTGCTACCAATTACTAGGAAGTTACTTTTGGCAAACAATGTAGTCTAGAAAAATATTAAAATTTACAACCAATGGCAATTTGCTAGAGCCAGACATGTTATTTAAGGCAGTCTATGGGTCTTGGTAGAGAAAAAAATTCATCGCTTTGCTTTACATGTACTTTATGTAAGTCACTCATCCATTTTTGAACTTTCAACTGGGAAATCCAGGTTGTATAATATTCTCTCCTAAATTATCTGAGTAATTAAAGAAAAGGAATATTTTACATTAATTATCTAAATTCTCACATATGAAAATTAATATTCCAGTTTCTTTTATACTATACTCATATCTTCATATTTCTAAGATTAAGTTTTTGCTAAGCTTTCATCTAATGGCAAGCATAATGACAAACATAAGTTTATTCTCTCGCCATTGTAAAAGTCACGTAGAGCCCTCATGAAAAAGTAAAATAGTTTTAAGATTTATAAGTCACCAAATCTTGACTCTGAAAGTATTTTTCATTACACAAAATTATACTAAATTAAAATAAAAGAGCCAATACTTACTTCTGAACTTTTTCTGACTTGATACTCTGAGTTAAACCAAGAATAAGTGTCATTTTCTTCTAAGAGAATATTAGTGTCAGCAAATTTTTCTTCATAAATGTTGTGTATAAATCCTGATACAGCCTCCATTGGTTCAATTCCATATGAGATGTTTTTCAGCTGCATTGTTCCCCTGAGTGTTAAGACAATCGAAACAAGTCTGAAATGATTCTACCAAAACCATAATATTATAGTGAGAAATCTGGGCCACAATTTTTAAGATTTAAAGTTTTTAAGTTTTAAGACCTTAGGTTTTTTTACTTTTATCTCTTTATCTTTTGGGGTCTTTCTTACACCAGAACTGGACCACTATATCACAGGATACATGTTACCTTACATTACAAATCTGTGATTATCTTCAAGAAAGCATGGTAGTGGCATGGATCTGTGCACTTAAACAGGTTGAAACCCCTTTCTGTTGCGTAGATTTTCTAACCAGCCTGTAGAATCTCTAGGCAGTCTCTTCTTTAGTCTTTGATTCCTTCTCTTTGATACACTTAACTCTCCTCTGACACTTGATACCCTAAATCATTTGTTTGTGTGGGCTGAATTGAAGGCACAATAGGCCTAATAATTACTGACTGCAGAGCCAGTGTCCATTAGTCCCATGCATTCCACAATTGTCAATTATTCTAGGACATTAAGAAATTGGACAAGAACTGAATTTGAGAAAACTAAAAAAGTATGAGGAGACCAATCAATCTCCCTACACTTAAGCTTTCTTAAAGCCTAAAGCAGCAGATCCTGTCAGTATCAACAAGTAGCCTCTCATCAGGAACAGATTCTGCTGGAATATCAATCCTATTTTATTAGTAATTTTGGTTCAGTCCTTAAGGAATTGAAATGACAAAGGTGATTATAGAATTAGAACAGATACATGGAGAATTAATTCATAGGCTACCAGGATATAATATTGGCAAATTGAGTATCTTTAAGTAGTCTAGAACCTGAGTCCTGAACACACGCTGAGGGTCACAAGAGAATTTGGAATACCCGCAACATATCCATTATAATTGCAATCCATCTAAGAAAAAAAAAAGAAAAATTAATGGATAACTTATTTTTTAAATATATACCCCAAATATATTATTTATATTTATTTATATTTATTACTTTATATTTTTTTATTTTTTACTTTAGCTACATTTACTATTTATTACTTTAGCTACATTTCTACTTTAATATGATTGGCAATTACCTAATAAATTTGTGCCAGGTAGAAATAAGCACCAGCCTAAGTTACTCAATTTCAGCGAATATGTAAAATAACATTCTAGTTATTATAGAATATTTGTCTTTTTAAAGAAATCTAGAATTACAAATATGTAACAAAAAAATAACCTAATTCTTACCTGAACTAGCAGAGGTTTGGAATGACGGATGTCATTTTTGTCATAAGAATGAATAAAAGAAGCTGAAGATAAAATTGATCTAGGCACAAATAATAAAAAACACGCTCAAGTTGTGAAACAGAAAAGGTAGAAAAAATATTCGTACACATTTTCTTTTTACTGAAAAATTTAAAGTAGTGTTAATCGACTTGTTTTATCCTATTGTCCATGTATTTCTAGCACTTAAACTGAATTAGGTGCTTGGTGAGACATTTTAACTAGAATGACATACCATACAAAAATGCAGATAAATGAGCAACTCAAATTGCTAGAGACATGAAGAGGAAATAGTATAGGTCCCAATTTCCAGCATAGAACTTTCTAATCTTTGTCTATTTCACTCATTGATTTTAGATTTTATACTCAAGTTTCAAAATTAAAGTGTAAAGTTAGGACAGTGATACAGTTTGGCTCTGAGTCCCCACCCAAATCTCATCTTGTAGCTCCCATAATTCCTACATTTGTGGGAGGGACCCAGTAGGAGATAATTCAATCATGGGAGCAAGTCTTTCCCATGCTATTCTCGTGATAGTGAATGGGTCTCATGAGATCTGATGGTTTTTAAAACGGGAGTTTCTCTGCAAAAGCTCTCTCTTTGCCTGCTGCCACCCATGTAAGATGTGACTTGCTCCTCCTTGCCTTCCACCATGATTGTGAGGCCTCCCCAGCCAAGTAGAACTGTAAGTCCAATAAACCTCTTTTTTTTGTAAATTGCCCAGTCTTGGGTATGTCTGTATCAGCAGTGTGAAAATGGACTAATATAAACAGAAAACTTAGAAAGAGTTACTTGGTCTCACTACAAATTCATATTTGCTAAACTTTGCTAAGTGCCAAGTTCTTCTCAATAACTCTGGTCAGAATTTTATTTCCCTCAGTAACTATTCAAAAACTTGACACTACTCCTGTCACTCATCCCACGAAACCCCCATGTTCCCTCCCTCTCAGATCACCTGTTCCCATCTGCACTCCTTACCTTTATTGCCAGAAGGTTACTTCTTTCATTCAGAACAAGCCCTTACGCTGGTGCTGTAGATACCATCCTGTGCCATATACAGAGGACACTACTTTTTCTCTCCTATAATTTTGAACTCTTGTGCTCTACTGATTTTTATCATAATGCTATTTAAAATGATACTAATAAGTCATTATCATCCTAAAGAACCCTTTCTTGACCCCATGTTCTCCTGTGGCTATTCCTTATGTACATTTTTTTCAATTCTTAATACATTTCATCAAGAATTGTCTACACACAATTCCTTCAGTTTCTCAATTCTTATTATCCCTGAAACATCCCTGGAAAAGATCCACAAATATTAGAATGTCAAATCCAAAAGGCATTTTAAAAAATCATTTTACATTGGACTTCTAGTTTCTTTTTGAAAACTGTGGCCACTCAGTCCACTCAATTTACATAACACTTCATTCTTCTGCTATTCTTCCTACCTCCCTGGTCCCTCCAGCTTTATCTTCCATGTTGGCTGCTGTTTTTGTTCAACCTATCCCAGGAAACATCGCTGTTTCCCAGGGTTCACTCTTTAACCACGATCTATTTATAAGCACCCTACGTAACAGCACTCATTTAAAAAAACACAAGAAAGTAGAGCACAAGTTACTACTTTCTGCTTAATCTATATACCTATAGCTAAATCTATTTTCCAATATTCTTATTGAATATTTTCAGAGATTCAAATTGCTAGCCACATATGGCCAAGAATGGCTTTGAATGCGGCCCAAAGCAAATTTGTAAACTTTCTTAAAACATTATGAGATTTTAAAATATTTTTTTTAGCTCATCAGCTATCATAAGTGTATTTTACATGTGGCCCAAGACAATTTTTCCTGTGTGGCTCATGGGAGCCAAAAAGACTGGACACCCCTGATCTACAGGAAAAAACACACTTGGGTATCTCACATGTGCTAAAAAACCGAAATCACCACTTCCTCACACAAATATATCCCTTGTTCATGTTCCTCAGTTAATTATACTATAGCCTATTCATTTTCTTGAGCCACAACTAAATTATCTGAAATTCCTCACTGTTTACCAATCATTCCACCAAATCTGTATTGAGGTCCACCGAATTTTTCTTTCAAGTGCTATCACTGGTGCCATCGTTCAAACCACCACCATTACTCACCTAAACTGTATAGTCGTATAATTAGTCACCTTAACTCTAACTTTGTCCCCTCAAAAAAAGCCTATGAGACTCAATGTGGCTAAGTAAGTACATACTTAAAACCATTTTTGGCTCCCAATATCTGACCATGCATTCTGAATCTTCTACAACCTGGCCCCTACCTACCTTTCCAGAATCTTTTACCTCTATTTTTCAGAAAATGTTTGCTTTAGTAATTCACACTGGCTTTGTGCATATCAGAAAAGCCACTGTGTCTCACACCTCTATGCTTTACACATAATTTCTTCTCTAAATAGAATGTTGGCTGAGTGTGGTGGTTCACGCCTGTAATCCCAGCACTTTGAGAGGCCAAGGAGGGAGGAATGCTTGAGGTCAGGAGTTCAAGGCCAGCCTGGGCAACATGGTGAAACCCCATCTCTACTAAAAATACAAAAAAATTAGCCAGGCATGGTGGTGCACACCTGTAGTCCCAGCTATTTGGGAGACTGAGGCACGAGAATCACTGGAACCCAGGAGGTAGAGGTTGCAGTGAGCCGAGATCACTCCACTGTACTCTAGCCTGGGCAACAGAGCAAGACTCTGTCTCAGAAAAAAAAAAAAAGTGTTCCCCTGTCTTGCCCCTCTTCTTTACATAGCTCTGTCTCTTCCCTTAAGATACAAGTAATCTCTTTCCTCTTCCCCAAAAGCCTCCCCTGACTTCCCAGGAATACTGTTTATACATTTATCATATTACCATATTATAATAAAATTATTTGCTTTCTATTAATGTGTCTGAATCTATCATTCTGTATTATAATTCTTTAACAGTGTAATATGTTTTATTCTCTTTTGCATGCCTAGGTTTTTACTCAATACCCAGTATAGAGTAGGTATCAATATATTTGAATCAAAATGATTCACTCTACTTATACATACTTTTAGAAATTAAGAAGCCAAAGATTAAATTTTGAAAGGACAAAATAATTACTCACTGCTTTTTGAGATGGATAAAATATGGCTTTCCTTCTATTGTAATCATGTAAACAACCTATAACAAAATTATTAGAAAAATTCAATAATAACAAATGCCAACTAGTGTATCTTCTCCAAATTAGGGTTTAAAATATTGACAAAATTTATAACAACCTGTAACCATTATATTGGCTTTCCTTCCCACACAGATACTTGGAGCTTCAGAATTCTGCATTGAGAACTAGGTAGTAAAGCACTCACTTGCCTGCTATTCACTATTACTCACACCTCTGAGGGAGAAGCTTACCCGATGATTATTATCTTTCAGTTCAGACAGACCCCACCATCAAGGATGTCCACCTCAATTGTGAGGACCCATTGGTTGTTTACCTAGAGCTCTCCTGGAAGGTAAATTGTGCTGCTCATTGAAAGAGACCCTCCCAAAAGATAGAAGTACAAGAAATGTAATATACTTCCAGCAATATAACATCAAAAGCCATTGCATTTTACTCATCTGTGTGAGCAATCAAACTCCTCTGGAATAGAATGTAGGAGAGAATACAGGGAGACTAAAGACATGTCTAGAGAACAACATAGAAGACAATAGAAAATGCAACAGTCATTAAATTATGTATTTGGTTAATTTTAGACATTTATTTTAGCAAGAGAAATAGCATTTAACAGTTTTCAATTCCTCAACTTTATACTGAAGCATAACAAGGTACTTTGTATCAGGTAAATGTTCTGTGAGGAATTAGTTGAATGGCATTGTGAAAAGAAGTATAAGTGGAATTTGGAGGGGACCTTTAAAATTGTGCCCTCTAAAATCCTTTGATATTAAACAAATAAGATGAAAATTAAAGGAGAATATGAAAGCACCAATAACGTTTAAAATCCACATATCTTACAAAGATAAAACAAAAAAAACTAAAATAAACCAAAAATGTACAAAACCAACCAATAGGAGGAAAAAACTCTCAAAAGATACATTATCTAGAGCCTCCACATCTTTTCATATACAATGTCCAACTGATATAAGCCGAACTGTAACCCCCCAAAAAATTCGTTAGGTGAAGTACTAATTCCCAGCACCTCAAAATGTGACCATATTTGGAGATAGGGTCTAAATGGCTGATGTCATTCTTAACTGTGAGAACCCTGAATTTTCCTATTAAATCAGAAAGAAGGCAAAGGACTTCCCCTCTCTCCAGTGCTTTTTAATATCATACTGAAAGTCCTAGCTAATGCAATAAAGCAAAAAAAAAAAAAAAAAGTAAATAAAATGGATTTGGATTGGCTAGAAATAAATGTGTGTCCTTGTTCACAGATTACATGATTGTCTATGGAGAAAATCTGAAAGAATCACCAAAAAGAAACCCCGAACAAATAAACAATTGTGGCAAGGTTGCAGCATGCAAAGTTAATATTAAAAACTCATTTTCTTTCCTTTATACCAACAATGAACAGGTAATAAATTAAGTGAAACACACAATGTCGTTTACATTTCACCCTGAAAAATGAAATGCTTAGGTATAAATATAGCAAAATATGTATTTATGAGAAAAACTACAAAACTAATGCAAAAACTCAAAAAGAACTAACTAAATGGAGGGATAGTCCATGTTTATAGATAAAAAGACTCAATATTGTCAAGATATCAGTTCTTTCCAATGTCACCCACAGATCACTGTAAACCCAATGAAATTATCAGCAAGCTATTTTATAGATACCAACAAACTGATTTTCAACTTTATATGTAGAGCCAGAAGACCCAAAATAGCCAATATAATATTGAAGGTGAAGAACAAAGTTGGAGAATTGACACTTACCAACTTCAAGACTTACTATAAAGCCAGGCATAGTGGCTTACGCCTATAATCCCAGCACTTTGGGAGGCCAAGGCAGGTGGATCACCTGAGGTCAGGAGTTCAAGACTAGCCAGGCCAGCATGGGGAAACCCTGCCTCTACTAAAAACACAAAAATTAGCTGGGCATGATGGCAGATGCCTGTAGTCTCAGCTACTGAGGAAGCTGAGCCAGGAGACCAAGAGAATCACTTGAACCTGGGAAGCAGAGGTTGCAGTAAACCAAGATCGTGTCACTGCACTCCAGCCTAGGCAAAAGAACGAGACCTTGTCTCAAAAAAAAAAAAAAAAAAAAAACAAAAAAAAAAAAAAAAAAAAAAAAAAACAGAAGATTTAGTATAAATGTACAGCCCTCAAAACAGGGTGGTGTTTGCAAAATCATAGACAAATAGTTCAAAGAAATAGAGATCCCAGAAATAGATCCACATAAATATGGTCAATGGATCTTTGACAAAGAAGTCGAGGCAAAATAATACTTTTAAAAGAGAGTCTTTTCAAAAATATGTACTAGAACAATAGTATTGCCACATTAAAAAAAAAAAAAATCTAGACACAGACTTTAAATCCCTCACAAAAATTAACTCAAAATGGACCACACATCTAAATGTAAAATGCGAAAACTGTAAAACTACTGGAAATATTCACTAGAAAAAAAAGAATAAAATACATTGTGTGTAACCACTGTAGAAATTATGTTACGATCTAAATGACACAGAGTATAACTGCAAGCAGTGTTACAAGCAAATTCTACACAACAGGGAACTGTTAGGGGAAGTCAAATCATCAGGAAGCTGTAAGTTAAGAAGGAGGTATGTAATTTAGATGCTTATAGTTTATATTAGGTGAACAACAAATAATTTTAGTATAAGTAAGCCTCATGTAATATTTCTCTTTTATCTTTATGTGCACATGCATTTAACTGGGTATTCTATATTTTTATTTACTAAATTTTATAACTGTGTGCCCTTAGGCACTTTTACTTTTGCAGGTCCTACCCCATATGATACCAAACATATTCAAATAAAATCACATCCCACAATAATTATAATTTTGTTGCTAAAATATATTACAATGTACCTTTTTAAATCATTATAGTTAAAAGAAACACACTGAATTTCCATATTATAAATGCCTTTATAAAAATTCTAGAAATTAGACAAGTGAGGAATTCAAAGATTATCAGTGACAAACAATGGAAAGGGAGAGTTGGTATTATTAATCTCAGGAAAAAGGAAACTAAACAAAGATGTAATGTCACCTCTTCTTTCCAGTCAGAAAGGGAAGCTGTCATAGGGCTCATATACCACAGCATAGCTAGTAATTCACTTGGGAGGCAGAGCAGAGGGGTGTTCAAAGCTGCATGATAAGCATGTCGGTAAATAACCCTCAGCTACTAGAAGAAGAAAAGGTAAAGAAAGGGTATATGGGGAAGGGGAAACAATATAAATAGTATATCCTTACGTGAAACAGACAGGAAAGGTTTCTGAAACTGCTAAACGGAAAAAAGATAAATTTGGAGGCCCATAATTACTAAAAACAATAGATTATCTTATACTGGTAGAAACCATGTAAGAAGTATTCTCCTGCCGAACTATTAGAGAAGGAACATTCACTACCATTCAATCTTGGATGTGAAATTGACGTGATCATTAACAGATAAACCTGCCCAGAGATCATCACCATTCAGATCCTCACTGACTTAGTGAAAGCTAAGAGAAATCTCTAGGGGATCACTAGGGCCAGAACTAGGCTACCAGAAAACTCGGTTATCAAGATAAATAATATCTTAATGCAACCTTTTTAAAAATCAATGCAAAAAAACACCATGATGAAAACAATATCAAAATTTTCAAGACAGACAGGATCTGATTCTGTAGTTACATGACTCATTTCACTTGCCTCACCCTAATCCTAGTCCTAGGGGGATCCAAGTTTTCTGCTACCTCCTTAAATTTCAAACTTGGGGGATCCTATACCTAGCATTTTGACCCCAGGGGATCTTGTCCCTAAAATCCTTCATCATCAACAGAAACATGCACACACAGCCTCACACATTCGTAAACATCAAAATGCTCCCTCTTGTGAACCTGTTCTCAGCTGTCAACTCTGCCTCCAAGAAGTACAATCCTGCCCACATTCAGCACCTTTGGTCTTGACATTAAACACAACAACATTTCATATTAAAAATATTATTAAAATTACATTATGTTCTGGATCTGTTTTAGCATCCGATGATGAAATCTTCTCTGGAATTGTGGTCTGCAGGAAGATTTTATGAGGATCTAAAAATAAATATAAACTATGTTATTTTGATACCCATGATCTTATGTTATTCAATTCTCTGATTCTGCATTTGTTTCTCTACATTAGCGGCTATTTTTAATATAATCTACACATCTCGCCCTTTCCACTGTCTTTCTAGTCATTCTTACCTACAAATTTCTGACCCCTTGTCAAGATCTCAAATTTTTATTCTCATTCTCCCCTGCAAATCCCTGTCTACACAGATACACACACACACATACACACACACACATACACACACACACACAGTTTGGCGCTGGCACAGCTTGACTAAACGTTAAGTACCAAATTCGGTGTTGTAAACAGATGTGGAAATGAGAAAACACAGATGCATCCAGAAAGTGAGATATTTTGCAGGGACGAATATAGATATTGAATACAAGGATGATCTGCACTTTTCAATGGGGCAGGTGGAGGCTAACAGTTGCCAAATCAGTCAATCCTTGATAAATAGCTTTTTTTACGGTGATGCAATTTTTCGTAGAGTAGCAGAATTTTGTATGTGGAAAAAACCACAAATTTCATTTTTGTTCATTTTCTGGATCAGGAAGCTCTCCCAAAGAAATAAAACGATTTTCTGTCGGAAGCTGCCTCGCTGCCTTTTTGGCCACAGACCTTGAGGCAAGCGGCCAGGAGGAAGCGGGAGAGCGTGGAGCCAGGGTAAAGTCTGAGCTGGACCCGGGCGGTGGAAAGAGTGAACAAGGTCTCCCTCGCAAGCCTGGATTCCTGGACTTACTGAGGTCTGCATGCATCCCACCAAGTCCGGTGAGAAGCACCAGCAGAAGGAACATGGCTCGCTGTCTTGGAGCCCTGGCGATGAACAGCAGTTGAGACGTTGAGACCTGGAGAGGCGCAGCTCGCGCAGGGCTGAGCGCGCGTGAGGCTGCCCAGGGAGGCTGCGGAGAGGAAAAGCACAGGGAAGAAGCGGGAGGTGATTGGAAGTGGGTAATGCGCTGCTGGCGGGCAGCTGAGCACTCAAGAGAAGTGTCTCAGCATTGATACGCCAGTCAGTTTATTGTTAAAGAAGAAAGGATTCCTAATTGTCAATTCTCAGGTTAGGGTGGTGCCTGGTGAGGCTTTTGCTTATATCTTTTACTTAGACCATCGCTTTTTTAATTAACTTCCAGTTACAGTGAGAAAAGAAACAAATATAAAAATACTCTGGTTACTGACAGCAATCAAGTTTCTTTCCATTACATTTATATACCATGCAAACAGTTTAGCTAGAACTAGGCAAAATGCATGTTTGCAGAAAATGTTGCAAACGCTGTGATTGTAACATTCCAGGGTTGGAGACACCATTATAGGACAGCTATTGAATGCAAAACAGCTCATACAATCCCTGCTCAGACTTCCAACAAATCTTCTCTATTGTCCCAAACTATTACTGCTACATTCTGTATAATCCTGCAATCCCTAGCTTTTATTTCTTTATTCAGACCTTGTAAAATTCTGCCTCTTAGTAGAAGCAGAAACAGTTTGGTTTATTGGGGTCCATAGGCACTCTTTCCTTTGCAAGTCCTAGCACACATCATATTAAATACACTAAAATACAGCCACATCCCCACATTAACTGTAAATTTTCAGTAAAAATACTGAAAGCGTGTTTATAAATATGTTTTGAAATTACTTGGATGCAAATCCAAGGGACGTTATCAGCAGAAGAACAATAACATACAATCTTTTAAAAAGAACCAAGAGACCAAGAAATAAAGTCACAAGACATGAAGTTCATAGTAGAATGGATACAATTGCTTAATGAAGCGGAAATTTGGAACATCAGATTGGCAAACTCTGACAGAAAAGAACAAGGAAAGAAAAAAAGTAGGAATGCAAAAATAAAATTAAGTTATATGGAAAATAGAAATAGAACTGTCTGTATCTAGAGAATAGTATTTCCCAAAAAAAAGAGAAAAATCAAAATAGCAGGAAATATTAAAGGAAATAATAGAAAAAGTTTCTGTACATTTAAAAAGTAAGAGAATGACCTTAGATTGAAAGAACCCAGAGATTACAAACTGGGCACTGAAGAGGAAAACACACACACACACACACACACACACACACACACAGCCCTGAAATTTAAAATGACACCAAAGAGAAAATTCTAGAATTTTCTAAAGGAAAAGAACAGGTTGCCTACCAAGGAACAAGAATCAAATCAACATTCATAGTCATACTGAATACATGAAATCAATGGGTTAATATTATTAAAGTATTAACTGAAAAGAAATCTGAAATATTATTCAAATGTGAGAGCATGAGTTTTAAAATTTTCTACAATATATAAGTTCAAATAAAATTTGACGTAAAGATACATATCAGAAAGGCATTTCAGAGAACAAATCACATGATAAGGAAAATAGAGAATTATGATAAATGATGTCACAGTAACAGCAATCAAATATCTTTCCAGAGTTTGTTTATATGTGACAGAAAAATACTAAATCAAATAATGAGAACATATATATCTAATAACCTAGAAGCATATTTTTAGACAATATGACTATGATGGGACGAATGGAGAGGGAAAATATCAAAATGATAATGTTCTCAATTTGAAACACTCTAACATGTATTTATGTAACTAAATAGCTTTAAAATATATCAACAAAAATTGATAGGAATATAGGGGAAAGCTGGCAAAAGTATCATCAGGATTGGAGATTGAAACACATGTCTTATAATTATTGATAGATCAAGCAGGCAAAATTTAACAAAAATATATGAGAATTGGATGACTCAAATAAGCATGATCTAGTAAACATTTGTACAATTCTAGATCAGCTGTAGAGAATATACATTCTTCCCAGCCACTCATGGAATATTTACAAAATGATCACGACCTAGGTTTTATAATATTTCACCAATTTTAAAGAATAAGCATGTAATTGAGTTTATGTGTTTTCAATTATACTGATAATCACTATATATTAAGTGAACCATTTAGTCAATTTAATATTAAGGAATTATTGATATAGTTGGATCGTAATTACCATTAACTTTCCATTTGCCCTGTCCTTTTTTTTCTCTCCTTTCTTGCCTTCTTTTGGATTGATCATTATTATTTTATTTTCCTATTTTATTGACATGACAGCTATGTAGTTTTTACATTTTTCTTTTAGTGGTTACCTTAGAATTATAGCATTTACTCAAGATCATCTCCCTATCTTAATATCTACTGATTATCAACCTTAATTACATTTACAAAGTTCCCTCACAGAAATACCTAGTTTTGTGTTTGATTGAATAACTAGGAAATAGGAATTTTGGAGGAACATCTTTAGAACTCTGCCTGGAATAATGTCTTCCAGTCCTTCAGGTCCTTATCAACCAGGTTTAGATATGATTCTTCAGGCGCCATTCTTTGAGGATGAGGTGGTATGGTGTTCCAACAGGTCTTTAAGGTGGTAAAAAGGTACAGTCCCCCTGAACCTGCCACTATGTACACAAACCTTGAATTTCTGTTGCTAGGTGTTGCTAGAGTGGCAAACAAATTTCACTGAGTCTTTCCACAACCAAAGATGCCTCACCTGAATTAGGTCACGTGCAACCTGAAAACCCCTAAAGTTATACGGGGAAATGAGAGTGATGTTGAAATGACGCATGAGGTTTATCTCTCCGTACAAGAAATTGCTGGTATCCTGGAAACTCACCTCTTATGAAATGCTTTTCTTGGACCTTAAATCTGCTATATGATTTATGGCTGGCCCCATCACCCTCACATCCAAATGTGTAAGGATGGCAAGCACATAGAATACAGTCTGTTGGTATAGATTTAAAGAGAAAGGTGAAGGAGCCTAGTCAAGTAGGCAGAACTGAAGATAGTATTCATGAAATGTACCTGGATGCTAACGTTCCATCAGGCTGCTCCTTATAATTTCTGTTACTTGTCTGTGCCTAATAGTTTAGCTAACCTGTCTGGTATTCTAATGACTGGAGAAATTTAATCAGCATTGAACTAGTCTAATTCCTATACATTCAAGTTTCTGACATTTCTAATAGAATTGAAAAACTAATTTCCTATATGGATGCCCACCACATTTCTAGAATATATTGACCTTGAACAATACTGTTGATCTGCAAACAAAACCTATAGACTCTCTGACATGACAAACACACTGAAAACAATGAAGCAAAGGAGTGAATAAAATGGACATGAAGAAAAGAATATTGCCTTTTGTGGGGTCCAGCCAAGATGATTCCTATGGCAGCTTGAGAACACCTTCAAGTAGCTCATGAGTGAGAAGTTAGCTACAAATTAGTTCTTGCTCCAGGCATCCTCTGTTTCCTAAAATTATTGACCCATACTATCACTGACAGATAGATTGCAGTGGGTCACTCTTTATGTTATATCCATAAAGCAGAAAGTATGTTATCACTTCAGCTAATTCTAATTTGGTTTATGCAGAAAGCAAATTCTTCAGCAGCTAATTATCCATGATTCCACAATACCTGTTCAGAAAACACATTTTTGCACCTGTTATCTGTCTTTGGAGAAGGCATATGTATGCCCAAGGTTGGCAGGGCTAGACAAAGTGTCTAGGCAGTTCAGCTGAATTCAGGAAAGTGAACCCGCATGCATAGGCCAATAAATTGGAGAGAGAGACTTGCAAATGTAGTGGCTGGGGAAACCACAGTTCCTCTCTTTAATTCCTCCTGGAGTTAACCTACTGCATGCAAATAGCTGTCATTCTAGCTGAAATGTATTGTAGACCAGCACTAGCTGGTTATAATGTTGGGTGTGAAATCTTTCTTCATCTGTGTCCACAGAGAACAACATGCCAGCAAATAAAGAAAACATAAATACATGGAAACATCTAATGTTCACAGGTTGGAAGATTTAATATTGTTAAGGAGACAGTACTACTGAAATCTATCTACAGGTTCAATACAGTCCCTATCCAAATCCCAAAGTGGTTTTGTTGTCTTTTTGGGGGGGGTTTGTTTTTTATTATTTTTGTTTTTTGCAAAAATAGGAAAATCCATCCCAAAATCCAATTGGATATTTCAAGATTTCTTCAAATAAGTTAAAATTTATATCAAATATGTTTGACTCCATTAAATGTTGTGAAGAAGCTACTTCTATAATACATTAAATATTCAGCTCCCATAAACAGATTCTTCTATCGCCATTAAATTACAGAGAGAAATAATTAGAAAACCAATAGAAACATAAAAGACTGAGACCTGAGAAGCTTACCTTAGATTTTCATCACTTAAAGATAAGATTGGACACATTCTTACACATTTCTGAAATGAGAGACACCAGCAGGAAACAGAATGGAAAGGATGCCTTCGGCTTCACAGCCTCCTCCTGAGCATCAGAAACACATAAGAAGCCCATGAGACTCTTGGCCCTTTCTTGAACTTCTGAAAAAAAAGAAAAGTTCTTGGATATTATGAAATTATCAGGCTCACCAAATATCCAGATTTCCAGAAACCGTAAGCAAATACCTTCATGATATGTGTCTAAGAAGTTATTCGTGGCAGTCTTTACCAATTGCAAAGAATACAGTCCTCCTGAGAATGAATCCTAGAAATGATAACTGCTTCACTGAAATTAAGGTAGATTGACAATTCATTATTTTCTTATCTTTCTTAAAAACTAGTGTACTTACTGTATGGCGGTTTCATTTTAAAACAAAATTGGATACATATAAGGAAGATCATTGCATGCTGTTACAGTTATCACTTTAAAAAAGAAATGTATTCTAGATTTTCAGATATACATTTAAATTAAAGCCATAGAATATTTTTATTAAGTAGATTAAAATACACTTACTATTACTATAAATCTTCTGTGGCATATCCATTAGCTGAATAGTAATAAATGATCATTGAATAATAGATTATAAAACCACAATCTGAGAGACTGAGACAAAATTACCATACCAGGAATGTTTTCTAACAGAGTGTGAAGGTTTATTTCTATTCTATTCTGTAAGAATTCAGGTAAAAAAACAAATTAAAAGTCCTCAAAAACATGAAATAGGTACATTTGAAGTATTATTGTACATATTTTATAAATACTTGTATAGTTGAGGTCCTTTGAAGAATTCTCCATTATTCAATTCCCAGAAGTCAACTGCTTTGGTTACTAAAACATCCTGAAAAAATGCAGAATTTCATAAATATCCTGGGGTTTTTTAATTTCTTTTTTTTATTATTATTATACTTTAAGTTCTAGGGTACATGTGCATAACGAGCAGGTTTTAAACATAGGTATACATGTACCATGTTGGTGTGCTGCACCCATCAACCCGTCATTTACATTTGGTATTTCTCCTAATGCTATTCCTCCCCCAGCCTCCCACCCCACAACAGGCCCCTGTATATGGTGTTCCCCACCCTGTGTCCAAGTGTTCTCATTGTTCAATTCCCACCTATGAGTGAGAACATGTGGTGTTTGGTTTTTTTGTCCTCGTGACGGTTTGCTGAGAATGATGGTTTCCAGCTTCATCCATGTCCCTGCAAAGGACATGAACTCCTCCTTTCTTATGGCTGCATAGTATTCCATGGTGTATCTGTGCCACATTTTCTTCATCTAGTCTATCATTGATGGACACATAAATATCCATTTTTTACAACGTTATATAACATCAATTTGTAGATGTATAACTATTATGTTAACATAGGTTTTTCTCTAGATAAATATGTAATATATTTGATTTTGTTTCCGCAAGATATGATTTCAAAAATTGACTTCCAAGTTCATACAGTTGTAAATCTGAGTCTGAAATATAATCACATGCTTTAATAGAAAGATGTAATTATCTATAGGTGAGTTATTTTTCCAATAAATAAGGAACTGTTTTGACATTCTTAAACATAAGAAACATCTTAATGGCCTCTAAATTCCCAATGAAGAACGACAACATGACTTCTATTAAGTGTGTTGGAAATGCTTTCTAAAGATGTATCACATCAGATCTGCTTTTTATCCTTTGAAGTTGTTGTTGTTGTTGTTGTTGTTTAATTTTTAATTCTTATTGAAGTGGTATCATTGTCTGGGGTAAATACCCGAGGTTCATCGTCTTGCACCAAGGAAATGCAGTATGCCGACACAGAAGCAGATTTAGGAGCGGAGGTTTAATAGGCAAAAGAGAGAGAAAGGATAACAGCTCTCTCTCTTATACAGAGAGGGGGGAAACCGGAATGGGACTTCCTACCGGCTTAGGGGTGCACAGGGTTTTATAAACAGGTTTGAGGTGGTGTGTCTGATTTACATAGGGCCCAAAGATTGGTTGGACCAGGTGTGATGTTTACATAATGCACTGGGAAGCTAGCCACCCCATCCTAATCTTTTATTATGCAAATGGGGTCTCTACTTGGCCAATGCTATGCTGCCTGCTTCTTAATGTGCACGTGGCTGACAAGGAAAGGGGAAGATGGAGCCACCATTTTGAACATACCTAGTCCACAGGTAGGCCCTTTCCTATTGGCACATCTGACAGCATTCACCTGTGCAAGCTTCTGGCTTGCCTTTTTATGTCTGCAGCTCGATTTTACAGGCTGCTCTTTCTTTGTTAGAAAAGGAAGTGATCTGGGGGCTGCTTTTTGTTAAAAGGAAAATCTTACTGAGGACTTCCTTACCCCTCTTCCTCTTCTCCTTCTCCTTCTTCTTCTTCTTCTTTTTTTTTTTTTTTTTTTTTTTT
>NW_012099321.1:4570118-4578286 GCF_000951045.1 Mandrillus leucophaeus | reverse complement strand
TTGAGACGGAGTTTCACTCTGTTTCCCAGGCTGGAGTGCAGTGGCGCCAGCTCGGCTCACTGCAAGCTCCGCCTCCCGGATTCACACCATTCTCCTGCCTCAGCCACACAAGTAGCTGGGACTACAGGCACCCGCCACCATGCCCAGCTAATTTTTTGTATTTTTTAGTAGAGGTGGGGTTTCACCATGTTAGCCAGGATGGTCTCGATCTCCTGAACTCGTGGTCCACCCACCTAGTAATTTCTTCTTAACTCCTATATCACTGTGACCTGAATGTGTCCTTCCCAAATTCACATGTTGGAGACTCAATTTCCAATGCAATAGTCTTGGAGAGGGGGAGACATTTTGGAGCTGTTTAGGTCATGAGAACAGCCCTCAAGAATGGGTTGATGCCATTATAAAAGGGCTTGTAATAAAGACAGTTTGCTCTTTGTATCACTCCTTTCATCCCTTCTGCTAAATGCGGACACAGCATTTCTCCCACTCAGAAGCGCAGCAACAAGGCATCATCTTGGAAGCAGAGAACAGCCCTCACCAGACACCCGAATCTTCCGGTCTAGATCTTGCACTTCCCAGCCTTGAGAACTGTGAAAAAAAATAAATTTCTGTTCTTTATAAATTACCCAGTATCCGGTATTTTGTTATAGAAGTACTAAGGGACTAAGACAGAAATTGGTACCAGATAAGTGGGGCGTTGTATAACATGTGCCTAAAACTGTGGGAGCAGTTTTGAAACTGGGTAACGGGTAGAGGTTAGAACAGTTTTGAAGTGAAATATATATAAGCTAAAAAATATAGCCTATATTATTGTAAATGGAGCATTAAAAACATTCTGGTGAGAGTTCGAAAGAGAAGAGAGGTAGGAAAAATCTTGTTCTTCATAGATACTACTTAAATTGTCATGAACAAATTGCTGGGAGAAATAAGGACAGTAAAGACTATTCTGATGAGGTCTCAGATGGAAATGAGAAACAAGGTATTAGAAACTAGAGGAAAGGCCGTCCTTGCTCTAAAGTGGCAAAGAATTTGGTTGAATTGTGTCTGTAACCTAGGGCTTTGTGGAAGGCAGAAATGGAGAATAATAAACAAGGATTTGTGCTGGAAGAAATCACAAAGCAGCAAAGAATTGAAGGTGCTCTGTGTCTTCTTCTGGTTGGTTGTAGTGAAATGCCAGAGGAGAAAAATGAGTTAAAGGTGAAATATATAATCAATAGGGAAGCAGGACATAAAGATTTGGAAAAGAAAATTCTCAGCCTGGTCATGTAAAGAACGAAAAGGCTTATTTGGGAGAAAATACCAAGGGTATGGCCAAATGAAATGCTTGATAAGGAGATTAGCAAGGATAGAAGGAAACAAGATGTTATCCATTGAGACAGTGGAAAATTCCTGTACAAATTCATAAATGACTCTAAAAGCATTTTGGAGATCTTTGATGCTGCTTTTCTCATCACAGGCCCAGAGTGCCAGGGTTTTGAAGGCAGAATGGTTTTTAAGGGAGAAGCCTAGGACACCCATGGGACCTCAGGACTGGATACCCAGGGCCACCTCAAATCTCCATCCCCTGCATTCTGGTGCAGTGCTCCATGGCCACTTCAGCTATGGCACAAATGGGCCCAGGTGGAGCTTGAACCACTTGTCTGGAGGATGCACATAGTAAAATCTGGCAGCCTCCACATGGTGCTAATTCTGTAGGTGCACAGCGTGTGTGAGCTGTGGGAGCACCTGTATTTCAAAGGATGCCTCGGAGATCCTTGGGGCCCAGGCAGAGAACTGTCACAGAGCCAGGGGTGCTGAATAAAATCCCCACTAGGGCAATGCCTAGCAGAGACACAGAGTTAGGGCCACTGCAGAGGGTCTCTGCTAGGGCAGTGTCTAATGGAGCAATGGTTATGAGGCCACTCTAGAGAGCCCCCACTAGGCAATGTCTAGTGCAGCTGTGGGGACTGGGTCACTCTCAGGCCTCCAGCACTGTAGAATCACCAGTGTACAGCATCAGCCTGGGAAGCTGTAGGAATGCACCTTCAGTGTGTGAGAGCTGAAACATGGACTGCACCCAGCAAAGTCAGAGAGATGGGACTTCCCAAATCCTTGGAGGCCCAACCCCCGACACCAGTGTATCCACAAGGCAGGAAATGGAGTCAAAAAGATTATTCTCAAGCCTTAAGATTTTATTGTGTTTGTCCTATTGAGTTTTGGACTTACTTGGGACTTGCTACCACTTTCTTCTTGACTATTTCTCTCTTTTGGAATGGGAATGTCTATCCTATGCCTGTCCCACTATTGTATTTTGAAGGCAGGTAACTTGTTTAATTTAAACAGGCTCACTGCTGCAGGTAAATTTTCCTCAGGCTGAATCATACCTTGAGTCTTACTCATTTCTGATTAAGATGAGACTCTGACCCTTAGACTTTTGAGTTGATACCTTAATGAGTTAAAACTTTTGGGCTGGCACGGTGGCTCATGCCTGTAATCCCAGCACTTCGGAGGGCTGAGGCAGGCAGATCACCTGAGATCAAGAATTCGAGACCAGCCCAGACAACATGGTGAAATCCTGTCTCTACTAAAAACACAAAAATTAGCTGGGTGTGGTGGTGCACGCCTCTAGTCCCAGCTACTAGGGAGGCTGAGACAGTAGAATCGCTTGAACCTGGGAGGCAGAGGTTGCAGTGAGCCAAGATCGCGCCACTGCACTCCAGACTAGGTGACAGAGTGAGACACCATCTAAAAAAAAAAAAAAAAAAAAACAACTTTTGGAGCTATTGAGGTGGAATAAATGTATTTTTCATGTGAATAAGAGCATACATTTTGGGGGCTAAGAGCAGAATGCTACAGTCTGAATGTGTCCCCCAAAATTAATGTGTCAAAAACTTAATCCCCAATGCAACAGTGTTTAAAGGTGGGGGCTTTTGAGAGGCATTTAGGTCATGAAGGTGCCCCTCTCATGAATGGATTAATACCGTAATAAAAGGGCTTGACAGAGGGAGTGTGGTCCCTTTTTGCCCCTTCTGTCCTTACCACCATGTAAGGACACAGCATTCCTCCCCTCCAGAAGAGCAACAAGGTGCCATCTGAGAAAACAGAGACTGGGCCCTCACCAACCAGCACCTTGATCTTGTTGGATTTCTCAGCTTTCAGAACAATGAGAAATAAATTTCTCTTGTTAATATGTACAAATTTCCCAGTTGGCGGCATTTCGTTATAGCAGCACAAGTGGATTAAAACAAATGGATTTTACTATAGAGTATTATCTTTAAAATCACATTGTCTCTTCTATGTCAAAAGCATTGTTTTCTAATTGTAAAAGTAACATTTTCATACAAACATTGTGCAATAAAGGTGAAGTAGTCCTTTTTTTTTTTTTTTTTTTTTTTTGAGACACAGTCTCACTCTGTTGCCCAGGCTGGAGTGCAGTGGCGTGATCTTGGCTCACTGCAACCTCTACCTCCTGGTTTCAAGTGATTCTCCTGACTAAGCCTCCCAAGTAGCTGGGATTACAGGCGCCCACCACCACGCCTGGCTAATTTTTGTACTTTTAGTAGAGACGGGGTTTCACCATGTTGGCCAGGCCGGTCTCAAACTCCTGGCCTCAGGTGATCCACCTGCCTCAGCCTCACAAAGTGCTAGGATTACAAGCTGAAGTAGTTATTTCTCACTGTGTAACACATTACCCTAAAACTGGTGTCTAAAACATTGAGAGTTATTATCTTAATTTTTGTAAATCAGGAAGTGATGTACCACTTAACTGGATCCTCCAGTTTACAGTCTCTCACAGGCAAGAATCAAGGTGCCAGCTAGGACTGCAGTTATCTCAAAGTTTGACTGGGAAAGTATTCACAATCCACCTATTCTGGCATTGCTGGAAAGATTCTGTTTTGCAAGAGCCTTCAGTTTCTTCCTGGCTGTTAGAAGAAGGCCAACCTCAGGTTCTTCCCACATGGACTTCTCTACGGGATATCTCACAGCTCGTGGCTCCAAGAGACCCCTTCCCTCCACTTGAGGGAGGGAAGAAAAGAGTGGGGAGGGCTTTGTCTTGCATCTTGGATAGCAGTTCACCCCCAGCAGGATAGGACACTGGTCAAAGTTGTGAGGCCCCCTTTCCAGTTCATGGCTCCGGATGACATTTCTAGACACACTCTGGACCCTAAGGGAACCTGCTACCTTAAGGGAAGGATGCAGTTCTGGCAGGATTCATCACCTTCTTACTGAAGAGTCTTTGGATGCTGAATAATCAGCAGTGAGACCAGGCACCACATTGAAGGCCTTGGGTGAACCTCTGAGACTTGCTGGCTTCAGGTGAAACTCAGCACATTGCCAGCTGTGGTGACTATAGGATGAGATTTTGTCTGCTTGAGAAATGTGGAGGGAAAAGTAAAAAGGACTTTGTCATGCACCTTAGGTACCAGCTCAACCACAGCAGGTAAAACATCAGGTGGGCTCCTGGAGTTCCCAGTTCCCAGACTTGCATCTTGGATAGCATTTTTGGACCTGCCCCTAGGCAGTCAGGGGGCATTTCCCTGAAGGATAAATCCCAGACCAGGTAGCATTCACCACAAGCTGACGGGAGAGCCCTTGGACCTTAAGGAAACACTGGCAGTATTCTGGCAGTACTCCCTGTGGGCCTGCGATGGGGTAGCCATGGAATGAGGCTCCTCTGCCTTTGGAAAGGAGAGAGAAGAGTTGGAAGGACTGTGTCTTGTGATTTGAGTCTCAGTTCAGTCACAGTACAATAGAACACCAGGTGGACTTGTAAGGTTTTTGACTCTAGTCCCTGGTTCCAAGACAGCACCTCTGAACTTGCCTGGAGCCTAAGGAAACCCACCGCCCTGAAGGGAAGGACAAAGATCTGGCTGGCTATGCCACTTGCTGATTGCAGAGTCCCAGGGCACTGAGCAAACATAGGTGGAAGCCAGGGAGTAGTTACTGAAAACATTGGATAAGGCTCAATGCTGTGCTGGCTTCAGGTCTGACCCAGTGCAGTTGTATTGGTGATGTCCAAAGGAATGCTTGTGTCACTCCACCCCTAGCTTCAAGTGGGTCAGAACAAAAAGAGATACTCTATTTGGGAGAAATTAAAGGAAGCAACAAAAGTCTCTGCCTTTTAATCCAGAGAATTCTCTCAATCTTGTGCAAAACCATCAAGGTGGTACCTCTACGAGTCTGCAAGAACTACAGCACTATTGGGCCGCTGAAGCAAATACAGCTTACATTACAATACCCAAGTTCTTGAGAATATCTGGAAAGCCTTCCCAAGAAGGAATGGTACAAACAAGCCCAGACTGAGTAGCCTACAATAAATACCTAACTCTTCAATGCCCAAACACAGATGAACATCACAAGTATCAAGACCATCCAGGAAAACATGACCTCCCCAAATGAACTAAATAAGGCACCAGGAACAAATCCTGAAGAAAGAGAGATATGTGACCTTTTATGCGGAGAACTCAAAATAATTCAAGAGAACACAGAGATGGAATTCAGAGTTCCATCAGACAAATGTATTATAACGAAGACATTCAAATGATTAAAAAGAATCAAGCAGAAATTCTGGAGCTGAAAAATGCAATTGGCCTACTGAAGAATGCATCTTTTAGTCTTTTAGTAAAAATTGATCAAGCAAACTAAAGAATCAGTGAGCTTGAAGAAAAGGTATTTGAAAATACAGTCAGAGGAGGCAAAAGAAAAAGAATTACAAAAAGAAGCAGGCCTACAGGATCTATTATAGAAAATAGCCTCATAAAAGCAAATCTGAGAGTTATTGGACTTAAAGAGGAGGTAGAGAAAGAGATAGGGGTAGAAAGTTTATTCAAAGGGATAATAGAGAACTTCCCAAACCTAGAGAACAATATCAATATCCAAGTATGAGAAGACTAGACAATGACAAGCAGATTTAAGTCAAAGAAAACTGCCTCAAGGTATGTTATAATCCCTTAAACTCCCAAGGGTCTAAGATAAAGAAAGGATTCTAAAAGTGGCAACAGGAAAGTAGCACATGACATATAATGGAGCTCCAATATGCCAGATAGCAGACTTCTCAGTAGAAATCTTCCATGACAGGAGAGAGTTGCATGACATACTTAAAGTACTGAAGAAAAAAAGCTTTTACCCTAGAATAGTATATCCAATGAAAATATCCTTCAAATGTAAAAAAGAAATAAAGACTTTACCAGGCAAACAGAATCTGACAAATTTTAATAACACCAGAACTGTCCTAATAGAAATAATAAAGGGATTAGTACTTCAATCAGAAAGAAAAGGATGTTAATGAACAATAAGAAATCATGTGACGATACAAAACTCATTGGCAATAGTAAGTGTGCAAAAAAAAAAAAAGAAGATATTAGAACACTGAAAGTATGGTGTGTAAACTTATCTTAAATAGACTAAAAAACAATCAAAAATGAGAACTACAACTTTTCAAGATATTGACAGTATGATAAGATATAACTAGAAACAACAAAAAGTTAAAAACCAGGGGAACAAAGTTAAGGTGTAGAGTCTTTGCTTGTTTGTTTTCTTGTTTATACAAACAGTGCTAAGTCATTATCAGATTAAAATAATGGGTTACAAGATAGCATTGGCAAGCCTCATGGTCACCTCAAGGCAAAAAAATATGAGTACAGAAAAAAATAAAAAGCAAAAGCCTAAATCATGTCACCAGAAAGAATCACCTTCACTAAAATGAAAACAAGAAGGAAGGAAAGAAGGAAGAGAAGACCACAAAACAGCCAGAAAACAACAAAATGGCAGGAGTAGGTCCTCACTTATCAATAATAACATTAAATGTAAATGAACCAAACTCTCCAATTAAAAGACATAGAGTAACTGAGTGGATTACCATGACTGAATGATCTATTGCCTACAAGAAATACACTTCACCTATAAAGACACACCTAGACCAAAAATAAAGGTATGGAAAAGATATTCCATGCCAATGGAAACCAAAAAAAAGCAGAAGTCACTACACTGATATTCAGCAAAATAGACTTTAAGACAAAATGTGTAAGAAAAGACCAAGAAGGTCACTATATAATGATAAAGGGACCAATTCTTCAAGAGGATACAACAATTTTAAATATTTATGCACCCAACACTGGAGCACGCAGATATATAAAGTAAATTTTATTAGAGCTAAAGAGAGAGATAGGCCCCAATACAATAGCTGGAGACTTCAACACCTCAATTTCAGCAGTAGACAGATCTTCTAAACAGAAAATCAACAACAACAAAAAAATCAGACTTAATCTGCATTACAGACCAAATGGATCTAATAGATATTTACAGAACATTCAAGCCAAGAGCTGCAGAATACACATTTTTTTCCTCAGCACATGGATTATTCTCAAGGAAAGACCATATGTTAGCCCACAAAATACTCAAAAAATTAAAATAATGTCAAGCATCTTCTCTGGTCACAGTGGAATAAAACTAGAAACTAATAACAAGAGGAATTTTGGAAACTATAAAAATACATGAAAAATAGACAATTTGGTCCTCAGTCACCAGTGGGTCTATGAAGAGATAAAAAGGAAATTGAAAAATGTCTTAAAACAAATGATAATTGAAATACAACATACCAAAACCTATGAGATACAGCAAAAGCAGTACTAAGAGGGAAGTTTATAGCTACAAGTACAGACATCAAAAAGGAAGAAAATTTTCAAATAAACAATCTAGCAGTACATCTTAAAGCACTAGAAAAGGAAGAACAAACGAAATCCAAAATTAGCAGAAGAAAAGAAAAATAAAAATCAGAGCAAAAATAAATGAAATGAAAAAAGACAATACAAAAGATCAAAGAAACAAAAAGTTGGTTTTTTGAAAAGTTAAATGAAATTGACAAACCTTTAGCTAGACAAATAAAAAAAAGGGAGATCTAAGTACATAAAATTAGAGATTTAAAAAAAGATAATACAACTGATAGCTCAGAAATTCTAAGGATCTTTAGTGGCCACTATGAGTAACTATATGACAATAAATTAGAAAATCTAGAAAAAATGGACAAATTCCTAGAAACATGCAACCTACTATGACTGAACCATGAAGAAATTCAAACTGAACAGACCAAACAAATAACAGGATTAATGCCATAGTAAAATGTCTCCCAGTAAAGAAAAGCCCAGGACCCAATAGCTTTACTGCTGAACTCTTCCAAAAAAAAAAAAAAAAAA
>NW_012099321.1:4560090-4569906 GCF_000951045.1 Mandrillus leucophaeus | reverse complement strand
AGCAAATCGAATTCAACAATACATTTAAAATAGCATTTATTATAACTGAGACTTATCCCTGGGATACAAGGATGGTTCAATAAATACAAGTCAATTAATATGATCCATCATATCAACAGAATGACAGATAAAAATCATATATTTCAATTGATGCTGAAAACGCATTTGATAAAATTCAACATTACTTCATGATAGAAAACGTTAAAACATTGAGTATAGAATGAACATACCTCAACATAATAAAAGCCATAGACAACAGACCCACTGCTAGTGGGAAACTGAATGGGAAAAACTGAAAGCCTTTTCTCTTAAGATCTGGAACATGACAAAGATGCCGCTGTCACCACTGTTATTCAACGTAGTACTGAAAGTCCTAGCTAGAGCAATCAGACATGAGAAAGAAATAGTGAACATCCAAATTGGAAAGGTAGAAATCAAATTATCCTTGCTTGCATATGATGTGAACTTATAATTGGAAAAACCTAGACTCCACACACAAAAAAACTATTAGAACTGATAAATTAAGTAAACTTGCAGTATACAAAATCAACATACAAAAATCAGTAGCACTTTTATATACCAACAGTGAACAATGTGAAAAAGAAATAGAAAGAGCAATACCATTTACAATAGCCACAAATAAAATTAAATGCCTAGGAATTAACCAAAAAAGTGAAAGATCTCTGTAATGAAAATTATAAACACTGATGAAGGAAAATGAAGAGCACACCAAAAAATTGAAAGAAATTCCATGTTCATGAACTGGGAAAATATTAACATGTCCATATTACCCAAAGCAATCTACAGATTCAATGCAATTCCTATCAATATACCTATGACATTCTTCATAGAAATTGAAAAAAATCCTAAAATTTATATGGAACCACAATGGACCCAGAATAGCCAAAGCTGTTCTAAGTAAAAAGAACAAAACTGGAAGATTCACATTACCTGACTTCAGTCTATGCTACAGAGCTATAGTAACGAAAATAGCATGATACTGGAGTAAAAACAGACACATAGACACATAGACCAATGGAACAGAATAGAGAACCCAGAATCAAATCCACACATCAACAATGAACTCATTTTTGACAAAGGTGCCAAGAACATACACTGGGGAAAAGACAGTCTCCAATAAATGGTGCTGGAAAAACTGGATATTCATAGGCAAGAGAATGAAACTAGATGCCTATCCCTCACTATGTACAAAAACGAAATCAAAATGGATTAAAGACTTAAATCTAAGACCTCAAACTATGAAACTACTACAAGAAAACATTGGGGAAACTCTTCAGGACATTGGTTTGGGCAAAGATTTTTGAGTAATACCCCACAAATACAGGCAACCAAAGCAAACATGGACAAATGGGATCACATTAAGTTAAAAAGCTTCCGCATAGCAAAGAATATGATCAGTATACAGTGAAGAGACAACTTCAAGGATAGGAGAAAATATTTGCAAACTACCCCTCTGACAAGGGATAACCAGAATACATAAGAAACTCAGCACATGACAAACATCACATGTTCTCACTTATTTGTGGAATGTAAAAATCAGAACAATTGAGCTCATGGAGACAGAGAGTAGAAGGATGGTTAACAGAGGCTAAGAAGGGAATGGAGTGTTGTAGGGAAGTTGAGGATCATTAATTTGTACAAAAAAATAGAACAAATGAATGAGACCTACTATATGATAGCACAACAAAGTGACTATAGTCAATAATAAGTTAATTGTACATTTAAAAACGACTAAAAGAGTATAACTGGACTGTTTATAACACAAAGGATAAATACTGGAGGATATAAATACTGGATGAGATGATACAGGCATGGATATTCCATGCCTGTATCAAAACATTTTATGTATCCCATAAATATATAAACCTACTATGTATCCACAAAAGTAAAATATTTTTTTAAACTTGATAAAAATTGAAATGGAAACACTACATACCAAATCTATTGCGGTGGAAGAAAATCAGTTATAAAAGGAACGTTTATCCAATCAATGTCTACATCAAAAAGAAGAAAAATATGAAATAAAATTTAACGTTTCTCAAGGACATAGAAAAATCAAGAATAAACTAAGCTGGAAGTTAGGAAAAGAAAAGAAATAATAAACATCATAGCAGAAATAATTGAAATAGAGAATAGAAAAATAATACAAACCATAAACAAAACTGAGAGTTAACATTTCAAAAGGATAAATAAAATTAATAAACCTTTGCCTACACTAAGAGAAAAAGAAAGAAATCTCAAATGAATAAAATCATAAATAAAAGGGTACGTTACAACTGATACCACAGAAATTAAAAAGATCATAAGGGACTACTATGAATAATTATACATCAACAAATTGGATTACCTAGAAAAAAATGGATAAATTCCTAGACACATACACCTACTCAAGACTAAATCAAAAAGAAATAGAAAATCTGAGCAGACTAATAAGGAGTACAGAGATTGACAGTAGCAAAAAGTTTCTCATTAAAGCATAGCCCTGGACCTGATGGCTTCACTACTGAATTCTACCAAACTTTTAAAGAAAAATTAATACCACTGCTTCTCAAACTCTTCCAAAAAAATCAAAGATAAGAGAATACTTCCAAACTCTTTCAATGAGGCCAGCATTACTCTGATACAAAAGCCAGACAAGTATATTATAACAAATAAAACTTATAGGCCAATATTTTTTATGAACATGGATGCAAAATTTTTCAACATTAGGGGATGTCAAAAAATCATAGAAAATGGAATTAAATATTAATAATAAAAATTTAAAAATAAACTTCGTTTCTCAACTAAAGCTCCTTCAAGTTCAAGACATTTTTGTTAAGTGATGATACCAATCATTTAGTCTATCCCTAAAGAACTGAATCCTGGGGATTTAACGATGGTAATATACTATTTTTAGCATTACTAATTGAACAAAAATTATTACATTCTGAAGAGTTTTTTAAATTAGGAAAAAAAGAAATCAGAAAAATCCAAATCAAAACTGTAAGGTGGATGTCCAATTATTTCTCTTCTCACAGAATTGCCCTTATTTGATTAGAAGAATGAGCAGAAGCATTGTCACAGTGAAGAAGAACCCTCTAGTGAAGCTTTCCTGGGCATTTTTCTGCTTAGTCTTTGGCTAAGTTTCTCAAAACACACTTATAATAAACAAATGTTATTATCTGACCTTCCAGAAAGTCAGCAAACAAAATGCCTTGAAGATCCCCCCAAAACATTGTTGTTGTAACATCTGCTGTTGATGGGAACATTTCCACCTCTTGGTAGCCATTGCTTTTATTGTGCTTTAGCTTTGGTATTGCACTGGTAAATCCATGTTTTATCTTCTGTTAAAATACTTGGAATAAATATTTTATGATCTTGATCTTACTTGTTTAAAATTTCCATTGAAAGCTCTGCTCTTGTTTGCAGCTGATCTGGGAATAATTGTTTTGGCACCCACTGAGTGGAAAGTTTGCTGAACTTTAATTTTTCAGCCAGAATTGTGTAAGCTGAACCAATTGAGATGGCTATTATTTCTGCTGTTAATTATCAGTCATCATCAATAAGAACATAAACAAGATGCATTTTTTTTTTCCAAATTGAGCTGCATAGTCTGCTGCTACACGCTTTATCTTCAACATCATCTTGTTCTTTCTTAAAATGAGTTATCCACTTGTAAATTGATTATTTCTTTTGGGAATCGCACCCCAAAATTTTTCATAAGTATCAATTATTCATCATTCTTCCATCCAACCCTTACTGTAAGTTGATGTTTGTTTTTGCTTCAATTATAGCAGACTTCATGCTACTTTGATAGTGGCTTTAAAAAAAATAACGTCTTCTCCTTCTTAGTGCCTCAAATTTGCTCCTGTTGAAATATGTTATAACAAGTTAGTATGAGTTTCATTTGATGCAAAAAAATTTGAAATTCATGCAGAGTTATTTCATAATACACATTTTCCATAAACTTCTTGAAGTTCCCTCATACTAGCAAACTGAATTCAAAAACATCCTAAAAGAATCTTAATCAAATGAGATTTATCTGAGTGGTGCAAGATGGTTTAACATATGTAAATCAATAAATGTGATACATCACATCAACAAAATGATAGACAAAAAACCATATGATCATATCATCAGATGCAGAAAAAGCATGTGAAAGAATTCAACATCCTTTTATTATTAAAAACTTTCACCAAATTAGGCATACAAGGAATACACCTCAACATAATAAGACCATGTATGAGAAGATCACAGCTAACATTATACTCGATGGTGAAAACTGAAAGCCTTTACCTAAGATCTGGAAAAAGTGGACAAGAATGGCCACTTGCATCACTTCTATACAATATAGCATTGGAAGTCCACACCAGGGCAATTAGGCAAGAGAAATAAATAAAAGGTAAGGCATCCAAATAGGAAAAATGAAGTAAAATTGTCAGTTTGCTGATGGCTTGATCTTTTACCTAGAAAACCCTAAATAATACACCACAATACTGTTAGAACTAATAAATGAATACAGTCAAGTTACAGGGTACAAAATCAACATTCAAAAATGAGTAGCATTTCTATATACTAACAACTTTTCAGAAATAAAATAAAGAGAACAATTCCATTTACAATAGTCACAAAAAATAAAATATTTAGAAATAAATTTAACCAAGGAGATGAAAATCCTGTAAACTAAAAACTATAAAATGTTGATGTAATAAACTGAAGAAGTCACAAATAAATGAAAAGAATCCTGTATTTATGAACCGGAAGAATTAATATTGTTAGAATGTCCATACTACCAAAATCAATCTACAAATTCAATGCAATCTCCATACAAATTCCAGTGTCATTTTTCACAGAAACAAAAGAACAATCTGAAAATTCACATGGAATTAGAAAAAAAAAGTCAAATAGCCAAGGTAGTAATGAGCAAAATGAACAAAGATGGAAGCATCACACTATTTGACTTCAAATGATATTACAAAGTTATAGTAATTAAAATAGCATGGTACTGACAAGAAAAATAGACACATCAATTTTTATAGAGAGAATAGCCCAGAACTGAACCCATATATGTATGGTCCATTGGTTTTCAACAAAATTGTCAACAATACACAATGGGGAAAAATAATCCCTTCAGTAAATAGTACTGGGAAAACTGGATATCCACATGCAGAATAATATTAAATGACACTTATACCATATACAAAAATCAACTCAAAATATATTAAAGAGTTAAAGATGGGAAACTATAAAACTAATAAAAGAAAGCATAGGGGAAAATTCCAAAACATTGGTCTGGGCAATGATTTTTGAATTTGACCCCAAATGTACAGGCAACAAGAGCAAAAATAAATTAATGAAGTTACATCAAACTAAAAAGCTTCTTCACAGCAAAGAGAACATATAACAGTGTGAAGAGATAATCTAAGGATTTGGAGAAAATATTTGTAAGCCATGCATCTGAAAAATAGTTAATATTCAAAATACAGAAGGAATTCAAAGAACTTACTTACAAGAAAACAAACAAAAACTGGTTTTAAAATGGGCAAGGGATCTGAAGAGACATTCTCAAAAGAAGATATACAAATAGAAAACAAGTATAGTTTAAAATGCTCAACATCATCAATAATTAGGAAAATGCGAATTAAAACCACAATGAGATATCATCTCACACCTGTCAGAGTGGTTATTACCAAAAAGACAAAAAATAACAACTATTGGCAAAGATGTGGAGAAAAGGGAACACTTGTCTGCTGAAAATGTAAACGTGTACAGCCTTATGGAAAACTGCATGGAGTTTACCTCAATATAGTAAAAATCAAATTACCATATGATCTAGCAATCTCACTTCTGGGTATTTACCCAAAAGATTTGAAATCAGCTTGTTGATGAGATGTCTGCACTGCCGTGTTCACTGTAGTGCTGTTCACAATAGCCAAGTAATGGAGTCAACCTAAATGTTTATGAACAAATAAATAGATAAATAAAATGTGCTACAATTGATGCTATTCAGCCCTAAGAAAGAAGAATTCTGTCATTTGTGACAATATGGGTGGAATTGGAGAGCATTATGCTAAGGGAAATAATGAAGGCACAGAAAGACAAACATTGCATCTTCTCACTTATATGTGGAATCTAAAACAATCAAACTCACAGAAGCAGGGAGTAGGATGGTGGTTACAGAGGCTAGGGGTGGGGAAATGGGGATATGATGTCAAAGGATACAAAATCTCAGTTACACAAAAGGAATAAGGATTTTTTTGAGATCTATTGCACAGTATGGGAAATGTAACAATAGTGTGTTGTACATTTAAAAAATTGCTAAGAGAATAAAGTTCAAACATTCTAACTACAAAAAAATGATAAATATTTAAGGTGATGGACTTTTTTTTTTTTGAGATGGAGTCTTGCTCCGTTGCCCAGGCTGCAGTGCAGTGGCACGATCTCAGCTCACTGCAAGCTCCGCCTCCTGGGTTCATGCCATTCTCCAGCCACAACCTGGTGAGGGACAGGTTAATTGGATTTATTTATTGCACATTGTATTCATGAGTCATAACATTACTCTGTATCCCATAAATATACACAATCATAAGTTGTCAATTGACAGTTAAATACATAAATTCATAATCAGTGAACTTAAGACAGGTCAACAAAACTTATTCAAACTAAGCAGCAAAGGGAAAAATTAATGAAACAGAGCAAGACTTCAGAGACACATGAAACAATACTGAATGAACAAGAAGTTGTATAATTTTAGTTCCTTAAGGAGAATGAGGCAAAGGAAAGATTCTTAATGGCTGAGAATTTTCCATAATTGTGGAGAGACATTAAGCAACAGATCAAAGAAGTTAGGTAAACATAAAGAAGGATAAATTCAAAGAAAACCACACATAAGCGTATCATGATCAAATTTGCAGAAGCCACAGCAAAGGGAAAACATCTTAAAAGTGCCTGAAGGGGTGTGATGGAAGATACATTACAATCCAACATACAAAAACAAGAATAATTTCTAAGCAGAAATAATGAAACCAAGAAGAAATAAATATAAAGTGCCAAAGAAAAAAAATGCCAATTTAGAATTCTATGCACAATGGGCAGTGACAGGTGGGGGCACTATAGTTGAGTGCTCACCTCTAGGAGGAAACATTTGAGTGTGACGTGAATTATGAGAAGAAGACAGGCATGACAGGAACTAGTGAAGAACATTTCACAGTGAAGAAACAGCAAGTGGAGAAGGCCTCAGATGGGCATAAAACAGGCTTGTTAAGGAGGCTAGTGTGGTCAGGTTTTATGGAATGAAAAGAAGAGTAGGATACAGGCAGGAGACAGGCAGGAGACACACAGGCTGGGCCTTAGAGGCCATGGAAAAGCACAATAGGGAGCAAGAAAGCAAAATAAAAATGGTGTGAAATACCATCAATGAAAAGAATGTTGTCATTTGAGTGTCAGGTAGAGGATTTTCCTGAAAACATGCAGATGTGGCCTTCCTGTCCTACAGTTTCCCCTTCTAGAGGCACTTCTCTTAATCCATAGGCCACAGGCAATAATTGGAAAAACATGGGTTTGAGTAAGTTGTTGTTCTTTTTATAAATCTCTTATCTATGTTTAAAATAAAAGTGGTGCAAGATTGGATTACAAATCATAATAACCATATCTTACCAAGATGAAAGTAAAAAAATTTTTTAACAGAATAAAAGTGTACAGAATTTGCCACCATCCAAAATACACTGCACAGATTACCAGAGAAAGTTATTCAGGGTGAGGAAAGTGATTCCAGATGGAAGCACAAAGCTACAAGAAGAAATCAAGGGGGGCGGGGTGTGCCCAAGATGGCCAAATAGGAACAGCTCTAGCCTCCAGCTCCCAGCGTAAGTGACACAGAAGATGGGTGATTTCTGCATTTTCAGCTGAGGTACTGGGTTCATCTCACTGGGGAGTGCCAGACAATCAGTGCTGGTCAGCTGGTACAGCCGGACCAGCAAGAGCTGAAAGAGGGCGAGGCATCGCCTCACCTGGGAAGTGCAAGGGGAAAGGGAATCCCTTTTCTTAGCCAAGGGAAACAGAGACACACAACACCTGGAAAATCAGGTAACTCTCACCCTAAATACTACACTTTACCAAGGGTCTTAGCAAAGGGCACAGCAGGAGATTATATCCCACACCTGGCCCAGAGGGTCCCAGGCACACAGAGCCTACCTCATTGCTAGCACAGCAGTCTGAGATCTAACTGCAAGGCGGCAGCGAGGCTGGAGGAGGGGCGCCCGCCATTGCTGAGGCTTAAGTAGGAAAACAAAGCCACCTGGAAACTCAAATTGGGTGGAGCCCACCACAGCGCAAGGAGGCCGGCCTGCCTCTGCAGACTCCTCCTCTGGGGACGGGGCATAGCTAAACAAAAAGCAGCAGAAACCTCGGCAGAGGTAAATGCCCCTGTCTGATAGCTTTGAAGAGAGCAGTGGATCTCCCAGCACGGAGACTGAGGTCTGAGAATGGACAGATTGTCTGCTCAAGTGGGTCCCTGACCCCTGAGTAGCCTAACTGGGAGACATCCCCCACTAGGTGCAGACCGACATGTCACACCTCATACGGCGGGGTACGCCCCTGAGACAAAGCTTCCAGAGCAATAATCAGACAGCAACACCCGCTGTGCAGCAATATTCTATCTTCTGCAGCCTCTGCTGCTGTTGCCAAGGAAAACAGGGTCTGCAGTGGACCTCAAACAAACTCCAACAGACCTACAGCTGAGGGTCCTGACTGTTAGAAGGAAAACTAACAAACAGAAAGGACACCCACACCAAAACCCCATCAGTACATCACCATCATCAAAGACCAAAGACACATAAAACCACAAAGATGGGGAAAAAGCAGTGCAGAAGAGCTGGAAATTCAAAAAATCAGAGTGCATCTCCCCCTACAAAGGAACACAGCCCATCGCCAGCAACGGAACAAAGCTGGATGGAGAATGACTTTGACAAATTGAGAGAAGAAGCCTTCAGTTGATCAAACTTCTCAGAGCTAAAGGAGGAGCTACATAACTAGCACAAAGAAACTAAAAACCTTGTAAAAAGAATGGATGAATGGATAAATACAATATTCAATGCAGAGAAGACCTTAAAAGAACTGATAGAGGTGAAAACCACAACACAAGAACTACAGGACAAATGCACAAGCTTCAGTAACCAACTCGATCAACTGGAAAAAAGAGTATCAATGATTGAAGATCAAATGAATGAAATGAAGCGAGAAGAGAAGTTTGGAGAAAAAAGAGTAAAAAGAAAAGAACAAAGCCCCCAAGAAGTATGGGATTATGTGAAAAGACCAAATCTACGTCTGATTGGTGTGCCTGAAAGTAATGGGGAAAATGGAACCAAGCTGGAAAACAATCTGCAGGATATCATCCAGGAGAACTTCCCCAACCTAGTAAGGCAGGCCAACATTCAAATTCAGAAAATACAGACAATGCCACAAAGATACAGCTCGAGAAGAGGAACTCCAAGACACATAATTGTCAGATTCACCAAAGTTGAAATGAAGGAAAAAATGTTAAGGGCAGCCAGAGACACAGGTCGGGTTACACACAAAGGGAAGCCCATCAGACTAACAGCAGATCTCTCAGCAGAAACTCTCCACCCAGAAGACAGTGGGGGAAAATATTCAACATTCTTTAAGAAAAGAATTTTCAACCCAGACTTTCATATCCAGCCAAACTAAGTTTCATAAGTGAAGGAGAAATAAAATCCTTTACAGACAAGCAAATGCTTAGAGATTTTGTCACCACCAGGCCTGCCCTACAAGAAATTCTGAAGGAAGCACTAAACATGG
>NW_012099321.1:4554253-4554704 GCF_000951045.1 Mandrillus leucophaeus | reverse complement strand
CTAATATCCAGAACCTATAAGGAACTCAATCAAATTTACAAGAAAAAAACAAACAACCCCATCAAAAAGTGGGCAAAGGATATGAACAGACACTTTTCAAAAGAAGACATTCATACAGCCAAGAGACACATGAAAAAATGCTCATCATCACTTGCCATCAGATAAATCCAAATCAAAACCACAATGAGATACCATCTCACACCAGTTAAATGGCAATCATTAAAAAATCAGAAAACAACAGGTGCTGGAGAGGATGTGGAGAAACAGGAACACTTTTACACTGTTGGTGGGACTGTAAACTAGTTCAGCCATTGTGGAAAAACAGTGTGGCGATTCCTCAAGGATCTAGAACTAGAAATACCATTTGACCCAGCCATCCCACTAATGGGGATATACCCAAAGGATTATAAGTCATGCTGCTATAAAGACACATGCACACGTATGTTTATTG
>NW_012099321.1:4536270-4553644 GCF_000951045.1 Mandrillus leucophaeus | reverse complement strand
TGCAGCACACCAACATGGCACATGTATACATATGTAACAAACCTGCACATTGTGCACATGTACCCTAGAACTTAAAGTATAATAAAAAAAAAAAAAAAAGTAGAAGAAATCAAGAGCACCAGCAAGAATAAACATGGGGTAAATGTAAAAGACTATGTAAACTTTTTCAAAGCACTACTGTTTCAAGTAAAAATAATAGCAATATGTCAGAATTTACAACACACATAGATTTAAATGTAATAATACGAAGGGTAGAAGGAAGTAATAGGAATCATACTGATATAAAATTCTTTTGAGTTAAGTAGGATAATATTAATTCAAGATAGACTTTGATACATTAAGAATCCATACTGTAATCTCTGGAGGAAACACCAAATATTATTAATAATGAGCTACAAAGCCCATAGAACAGAAAAAAATCAGATTAGTGCTCAATTAACCTGAAATAAGTACAGAAGGAAAAAGTAAAATAATAAAAAAGATGAGAGAAATAGAAAAATAGAAACTGGTAGATTTAAAATCAATAATATCAGAAATTAATTTAAATATAAATGCTAGGAGTGATGTCAGCAAGATGGTTGGTGAAGTAAGAAGTCTTGAGCTCCACTACCCACTAGCCCCACAACAAAATTTAACCAGCAACATCCACAGATTGGAAAACCCCAACACCTGAAACCAAGCTGGAGACACCGGCATGATATGTAAAACTGAACAAAGTCTGAATTAGAAGGGTAAGAGGAACAGTCACACTCCATGCTCCCACTTCACCCCCCAAATTGGCATGGCACCAGACAGAGAAGATTTCCCTAAGCTCACAGTTTCTACAGGAGAAAAAAGAGAATAGGAGGCAGACATCCAGCTTCTCTAGCATACCAAGACACTTCTCAAAACACCCACTTGGGACTCACTTCAGAGAGAACACTAGAGGAAATGACATGACTTGAATGCCTGGGGGTCGGTTAGAAAGAAAGCAGCTAGCACATGGATCCTGGTGGTACCTCTGCATCTTTGCCAACTGCGGTGCTCCATCAGATATCAGCCAGTCCCATAGCACATGTGCAAAACTGCGTTAGTCACCTTTAGAGGCATGGAAGGAAGCACAGTCTAGCTTCAGCTCCTAGACTGGTTGTTTCCCTGCCCAGCCTCAGCACCCATCCCAGACACCCCACAAAGGCAGAGAGAGTGCCACTGCCATGGATCTCAGAAACAAAAAGACCACACTCGCTTGGCCAAGGAAGGCAGACAGTAGCTACACACAGCCAAAAAGCCAGAGTAATTATCCCATCCAATCCAACAGACTCATGCTTTTGCAGATCTCAGAGAAATAGAAGTTATACCACTTTAACCTAGGAAGGTAAGCAGTGGCTCCACACAGCCAAACAGCTTGCCCAATAACCCCACCAAGGCAGGAAGACTCCCACCTCCAAGGACCTCAGGCTAGCAAGAGAGCTACACTGGCTTTAACCAGGAAAGTAAGCAGTGGCTTCACACAACCAAAAAACCCACCCAAAGACCCTGCCTCAGCAGGGATATTTCCACCTCCATGGTTCTCAGAGAAGCATAGAGGCTATAACAGCTTGACCCAGGAAGGCAAGCAGGCAAGCAGTGGCTCTGCAAAGTCAAAAAGTTCTCCCAAAGACACCACCCAGGCAGGGAGACTCGCACCTGTATGTATGCATTTGGAGAAATGTAGGAGCTAGTCCTGCTTGAGGTCAAACAGCCACTCAACTCAGCTAAAGGTTCATCCCACAGCTCCAGCCAAAGAAGGAAGCATATCCCCAATCACACATAGTTAGGGACCATAGCCTCAGATCCTTCCTCTCCAGAGTAGGAACACCACCTAACCTCAGAACACACCTGAAGCCCTGTCTAAATTCAGAGAGCAAATAGCAAAATTGCCCAGCCAGGGAATAAATCTTGTGACCAGACTGATCAGAAGCCATTAGAGTACTTGGCCAGCAGCTCTGCCTAATAGCAGAGCCCAGCCAGTGGTCTCACCAGTCACTGGAGCTTAGATAGTAGCCACCTCTGATATTGGAGCAACACCAGCAGCCCAGGCAACTTGAAAACCCACAACAAGTCTTACCTCTCTGGTGTCACAACCGGCTAGCCCTTTCAGAATCACAGACTAGGTAATAAGTGGAGCTCTATGCCTGGCAAAGAACACATGTAAGACCAGAAGACATGAATCTCTCCTCAAAGGTACAGACAACAATGTAAGGATAAGAGAAGTACAAAAAATCACGGAATCATAACACCTTTAAAAGAAACTAATAAAGCTCCAATGACAAACCCCAAAAATATGAACAGCTATGAAATGAATGCCAATTCATAGTAATACTCATAAAGAAGTTTGGTGAACTACAAGAATATATAGAGAGAAAAATTAAATGAAATTTGGAAAACAATAACATGGAAAAAGCAAGATTGACAAATTAAAAAAAAAAAAAAAAAGAAATCCTAGAGGTAGAGAATAGGACTGAGTTGAAAAATTTAAAACAAATTTTTAATAGCAGAATTGATCAAGTAGAAGAAAGAATCAGTGAGATGGAAGACAGAGCCTTTGAAATTATCCATTCAAATGATCAAAAAGAATAAAGAAAGTGTATGGACATATGGGACCAAGCTTTTGCACAATAGGAGTTTCAGAAAGAGAATAAAGAGAAAAGGGGCCAGAATGCATATACAAAGAAAAATGGCTGAAAACTTCCCTAATCGAGAGAAAATACCAATACCCAGATGCAAGAAGCACAGACATCTCAATCAAATTCAACCCAAAGAGGAATTTATCAAGACATATAATAGTTAAGCTATCAAAAATCAAAGGTGAATAAAAATTCTAGAACATCAAGTGATAAAAAACAGATTAAATACAAAGAAGTTCCAATACGACCATCAGCAGATTTCTCAGCAGAAATGAGCCAGGAGAGAATTGAATGATATATTCAAAGTGATGAAGAAAAAAACAAAATGTCAACTAATGCTTTATACTGCAAAGCTTTTCTTCAGAAATGAAGGTGAAAAATTTTCCCAAACAACAACAAAAAAAAGCTGAGGGTATGTATCATCACTAGATAATGCCTTACAAGAAACACCTAGGGAGTTCTTCAAGTCAAAAGAAAAGGACACTAATAGTAACACAAAAACATATGAAAGTATAACACTCACTGGTAAAATAAGTACACAGTCAAGTTCAGAATACTCTAATACTGTAATGATGGACTGTAAATCACTTATACATTTAGTATAAAAGTTAAAAGTCAAAACTATCAAAAAATTATAATAATTTGTTAAGGGACATGCAATATAAAAAGATGTAAACTGTGACATCAGAAATTCAGAATGTAATGTAAGGGGGGTGGAGTTAAAATATACAGTCTTTGTTTTATTTAGATCAAAGTTAAATTGTTTTCAACTTGAAATAACTTATTATATCGCTAAGATTTTTTGTTCAGCCTCCTGGTAACCACAAAGTAAATACACAAAAAAATAAAAAGCATGAAATCAAAATGTCCTCTTAGAGAAAATCATTCAATCACAAAGGAGGACTGTAAGAGAACAAGGAAGGAAGGAACTATAAAACCATTTGAAAAAATTGACAAAATGGCAGTAGTAGGACCTTATCTTGAATGTAAATGGATTACATTCTCCAATTAAAGACACAGAATGGCTGAATAGATTAAAAAAGAAGATGCAACTATATGCTGCCTGCAAGAGACTCACTTCACTGGTAAGGACACAAACAACTGAAAGCGAAGGGATGGAGAAAGATATTCCATGCAAATGGAAACCAAAAGAGAGAAGGAGTAGCTATACTTAGATAAAATAGAACTGGAATTTAAAACCATAAAAAAGGACACACAGAAGGTCATTACATAATAAAGGGGTCAATTCAGCAAAAGGATATACAATCACAAATATATAAGTACATACAATTGGAGCACCAAAATATATAAAGCAAATATTAATTAATTTAAGGGGAGAAATTGACTGCAATACCTTAATAGTAAAGGATTTTGAAATCCTACTTATGTCAAAGGACAGATCATCTAAACAGAAAGTCAACAAAGAAACATTGAATTTAAACTGTAACTCTAGACCAACGTACCAACTCTGGACCCCACAGACATTCACAGAACATTCCCTCCAATAGCTGCAGAATACACATTCTTATCAGCACATAAAACATTCTCCAAGTTAGATAATATATTAGGCCACAAAACAAGTCTTAACAAATTAACAACTGAAATTATGTCAAGTAATGTTTTCTGACCATGATGGTGTAAAACTAGGAAACTTTACAAATATCTGCAAATTAATCAAAATGCTCCTGAACAACTAATGAGTCAATGAAGAAGAGACACCTGCACTCCTCTGTTTATGGAAACACTATTCAAGATAGCCAAGATATAGAGTAAACCTTAGTGTTTATCAATTGCTGCAAGGATAGAGAAAATGTCATATATATACATAATGGAATACTACTCAGCCATAAAAAAGAAATCTGTCATTTATGGCAAAACATAGAAACCTAGAAACCCATGGATGTGGAACCTGTAGATATGGAGGACAAATTGTATTTCCAAACAGCTAGATGAGAGGATTCTGAATGTTCTTACTGTAAAGAGATGATAAATATATGAGGAGATAAATACACTAAATACACTCATTTTATTTTTTATGCAATATACATACATATTAAAACATCACACTTATGCCATAAATATGTACAATTATGTGTCAATTATAAACAAAAATAAACAGATATGAATGCTTTTAAGCATTCCAATTTTAAAACATTGTCAGACTGGATATTTTTTAAAATACAAGAACCAACTGCATACTCTGTACATCAGATACACCTTAAATATAAGGAAATATGCAATGGAAGTAAAAGAATGAAAAAAGATACTCCGTGAAAAGACTAACTTAAAAAGCTGCCAATAAAAAAAAAAAGCTGCATGGCAATATTACTATCACAAAATCAGAATTCGAAATTAAGAGTATTACTAGAGACAACAATGTGAATTGCATAATGATAAAGAGCCAATTCATTAGGAAAACATAACAGTCCTAAAGATGCATGCACTAAAATATAACTCCAAAATACATGAAACGCAATTAACATGTCTAAAACAAGTAACATAACAACAATAATAAAACACAACAGTTGGCAATTTCAACAGGTCTCTCTCAAGAATTGATAGAACAAGAGGAAAAAACAAGAGTTCAAGAACACTATCAACAAATGACTTAATTAACATCTATATACTCAGCAACTGCAAAATACACATGTATATATTTAGTACACACAGAACATTCAACAAAGTATATCATAGGCTTAACCAACTCAAGAAAATAATTTCAAAAATTGAGATTACATAAATATGTTCTCTAGTCACCATTGAGAAATCAATAAGGAAAAAATGAGCTAAAAAACACCAATATTTGGATTTAAACAGGTTTCTACATAACCTATAACTCAAAATAGAAATCAAAATAAAAATTTGAAAATATTTTGACCTGAAATATAATGAAGACACAACATAAAATATGTGGAATGCAGCTAAAAATGTACATAGGACAAACTTATACTTTTAAATGCATTAGAAAAGAAGATTTAAAATCAATGATCTAAACTTTCACCTGAAGAAGGTAAAAGAAAGCAAATTAATAAAATGTGCAATCAATGAAATAGAAAACAGAGATGTAATAGGGAAAAATAACAAAGTCAAGAGCAGTTCTGGAGAGATTCTTAAATTAATTAAGTAGATAAACTCTTCACAAGACTGATGAGAGGGAAAAAAATCTTACTATTTTAAGGAATGAAAGAGGGGACATAACTATAGATCCTACAGACATAAAAAAGAATATTACAAAACAACATTAGGCCACAAGTCTAATCATTAAATAAAATGGATAAACTTAAAAAAAAAATACAGTGTCTGAAAAAAACCTATCCCAACAATAAATGGAAAATTTGAATAGTTCTCTATTAAATAAATTGAATCTGTAATTTAAAATCTTGCCCTCGCCAAAAAAAAAACACAAACAAAAAAAAATCTCCAGTCCCAGAGAGCTTCACTGGTGAATTTTGACAAACATTTAACTGAAAATCTAAACAATTTTTTCAGATTATTTCAGAAAATGGAAAATGAGAGAACCTTTCTCTAATCATTTTTTCAAGCCTCATACCAAACTCTAATAAGGGAATCATATTTGCCTTTAAGACCTATGCCTAAGGGTCCTTCAGAAGCTGCCTCTCTGTCTTCTGGGCTTGACCTTGTGGGTCACTTGGCCAAGGGACAAGAGAAAGGTGGGTGGGCGGGGGTAGAGGGAAAGGCCTGGATGGGAAGTTACAATCCCTGAAACAAACAGTCCTCCCTCAGAAGCCCAGACCGGGGTCATGGGGAGGATGAGGAGGGCAGCTATCTGGATATATTGGACCTGTGTGCAGTCAGCCAAATCCCATGAGAAGGACCAGAAGGAGGAACACGGTACACTGCCCAGATTCTGGGGCCCCAGGCAGTACAACAAAGGGGGTGGCATGGGGCGGGGGGCACAGGGGCAGGAGTCGTGGAAGAGCTGCAGAGAAGACAATGGGGAAGAGCTCCTGCGGAGTCAGGTGGGGATGGGGACAGCTGAGATGAGTTTGGAGGACTGTTTTCAATTAAGGGCCCTGCAGCTGCAAAACTGCGGTCGCCGGGGGTAAAGGAAAGGGAAGGAAAAAAAAATGAACACACTGGCATGTAAATTGATCCACACTCAATTTATTGTTTCTTTCAGCTGTGACCATGGAAGGAACGACAGAATTTTCATTTCTTAGCGAGACTCTCGATGTTATCCGTTGCCTTCTGAAGGAACCACTAGTTACTGTAGAAGAGAACAAAAAACACGTGCTCAAAGTACTGACAGCAAACTCCCTCCCACTGTACAAGCAGCTGGGGTACTGCCAAGTGGAAAATTCATGTGGCACCAAAAAAAGAATTATTGAAAGGATGTTTACAATTTTGCCTGTGAAATTATTTGACCACGAGCCACTTATTTACTTTGTGCTTTTCTGATTTCTGAGGAACCATCATATTTAATCAGAAGTACTTGCAAATGAAAAAATTAAAACTATTTCATATAAAATGAAATGTTTATGAATTTAACAATTAAGTTAATGTATTTACATATTTTAGACATTTAAATTCACATTAATTTTCCTTTTTGCATACCTTGCAGCCAATTATTGTGTGTGTGTGTGTGTGTGTGTGTGTGTGTGCGTGCGTGCGTGTATGTGTGTGTAACAGTATTTTGGCCTTTTGGTCTTTGGAAGTTCATAGACCTGAAGCAGTGTAGCCTATGCTGCCTAATGAATAAAATGGTCACAATTACAGATTTGTTTTATAAACAAATTTACAGATCTTCCATCTTATTAGGTACAAATCTTTAATTCTAGTCTATCAACAAGAGCAAGTTCTCAATAAACTTAAGAGAACTTTACTAAACTGAAAACAAAAAAAACCAAACTAAGTTATTTAAATACTCATTAGTAACAAGATTAGTAAAGATTTGTCATTTGAACATAAGTCATTTAGGCTGGACATGATGGCTCACGCCTGTAATCCAAGCACTTTGGGAGGCTGAGTAGGGGCAGATCACCTGAGGTTAGGAGTTCAAGACCAGCCTGGCCAACATGGCAAAACCCCGTCTCTACTAAAAATACAAAAATTAGGTGGGCATGGTGGCACGAGCCTGTAATCCCAGCTACTCAGGAGGCTGAGGCAGGAGAATCACTTGAACACGGGAGGCAGAGGTTGCAGTGAGCTGAGATCGCACCATTGCACCAGCCTGGTCAACAGAGCAAGACTCTGTCAAAAACAAACAAACAAAAACAATAAAAGAAAGATAGATTATTTATTGGTGCAGTACTTTAACCAATTCATCTACCCAATCCATACTTAGGAATTAATTGTGTATTCTGAATTTTATTTTAATTTCATACATGTATTCATTTTTAAGAAATACTTTCTAATATACTTACCTACTGCTTTGTGTTTGGGTACTTTCCTGTGATTTGGATCTAAGTAAATAAGGAAACAACATTTTTAGGTTGTTATAATACAACCTGTCAAAGTTATGTTGTATTTATTTGTTATGGCAATTTCTTCCTCTTTCCCTTCAAAGTTGTACTAAAAAAGAAGTATTTGCCAAATTTCTACCTCTTTTCCATTTTCTTTTTTTAGAGATAGAGTTTCGCTTTGTCACCCAGGTTAGAGGGCAGGAATATGATTGTGGCTCACCACAGCCTCAACCTCCTGGGGACTCAAATGTCCTCCTGCCTCAACCTCCCAAATATCTAAGGCTACAAGCATGCACCAACATGCCTAGCCAATTTTTTCTATTTCTTTGTAGAAATGGGATTTCAGTTTGCTGCCCAGGCTGGTCTTGAACTCCTGACCTTCTAATTGGAGGAACTCCAGTCCTCCCACCTTGGCTTCCCCAAATGCTGGGATTATAGCATTTTGTCATGTGAGCCACCACATCCAGTCTTTTCCATTTTTATATCCACAGATTCCTTATTTCTAATCCCCCAACTAAAAGAATGGGAGAGAAAAATAATGAACCGAAGACAAATTAATCAAGATTAATTCACAGAGAAGACAATACAATATGATTGAGAGTCTTCAGTGATAATGTATAATTTCACTTCTCCCGTCCTTTCCCTACCTTTGCTCTTTGATATCTTCAAAACTTAGTGTTGATTTTTCCTACAACTCTGACCATGAAACATTCTTATTTAATATAATTAGTTATCTCCCAAACCAATAAAAAGATTTGTATTTATAGACGTATGAGTCTACTGACATATACACCCATTAAATTTGTGGCTTTAAAAAATGTATATATTGTTTCACTGTATTTACCCAAGGAATTGGCTCTACCAACATCTCCCACTGGCTTCCCAATGGCAACAAAAGTACTAAAAATATAAATGTAAAAGGAACAGAAATACAAGAAAATATAGTGAATGCTACAACAGTAAAGGACAGCAATTATGTCTGCTTAGCCTACTAAATTTAAATGAAAGAATAATCACAGAATACCTTTCTGGGTATGCTAAACACAAAGTTAGAATAACGGGTTAACATTCCAAATTATACTCCCCAAATCCAGTGTATATTATCCTATAGATGATGCCCTTGTCTATCCCTCAATCTAGTTGAATTGATTACTTTTAAAGAGGATGATTATGATATGATTATGGCATATTTTATGAGGAGAGATCATGTAAGGGGACAATTAGAGTAGTAACACCACTAAGAATTATATGTGCACATGTGAACTTCAAGAGTAACCACTCATTCGTTAAGCAAGTATTTGTTGAGCATTAACCCTGCAAGATGCTACCTATAAATAGGTAAGGAAAATAAACATGGACATGACCATCAAGTGATTTCAGAGCCTAAAAGGAGAGCAATGCTTCCAGGTGAGCAGAAGATTAGGAGAATTGCAGTGTTTGAGCACTTTATTACAACTCCCTTGGAGACAGTGACAGAGAATGGAGACCAAACATAACTTAGAGAAAGTAACTGATGTCTGTAAAAGGGTGCTTATGCTAGGAGACATCCAAGAACAACAGAAAGGATAAAGGAGACAGAAATACTGTAGCTTTCCTAATGGATGGGGTGCCTTCATTGGGGAAAATAGAAACTAAATAATGTTGTGGTGTAGCCTAGAAAATTTAACCTATGTGTATAAAGGATATTTTGGAATAGTAGTGGGTTGAATGTATCTCAAAGAGGTCACTATAAGGAAAAATACTAGGCAATACAAGAAAACGAAAACTCTACAGTGGAGAAACCATGACGAACATAGCAGTAAATATTTGATAACTTCAGAAGGATCACAAAGCCACAACTGTGGGGTGTAGGAAACGAAAAGCTTCTCTAAACAAGTTCAGAGAACCCTTGTTAACACATGTGTGGCACATTGAGGGTCTGTGGGAAATGTAGAATTTTAGTGTGTTTGTAATACTGTCTCCTAACTCTTCCTAAGTGGAAATAATCATTCACTCAGTTGTTCACATTGAGTTTTTGTGAGTGTAAATGCAACCTGAAAAAGTACTATTTCCCCTTTGTGTATCCCAGAATAAAGGATGCAAAATGTTCAGCTTATGATTTAGTTTCACAAAGTAATTATAAATTCTCTTATTAAATTCCACTAGCTTATTTCTTATGTACCACAAGAGTAGGTAATCAATAAAAATTTAGTCAATTGAAGAAAAAAGATTAATGGAATTTAATGCTTGTTCTAGAATGGGAAATATTAATAAGTTGGGTTTGGTGTAGACTTTATCAATTGTGGCTGCTCAAAAAATGTTGAGCAATTATTTGTGAATTATTAACTTTTTCATTCTGAATTTTCAACATACTTATTTATAAGTAACACTTTCTATCTTGCTTACCTGCTAGTATATGCTTGGGTACTATCTTCTGATTTGGATCTAAAAATAAATTAAAAACAATATCTATTAAATATTGTCAAAAATAAATTTAAAATACTATCTAAAAGTCAACACTAAGAGCGTGCCTACTTTGAGAATGAAAAGCAGGCCATTTTACAGCACCAAAACTAATTATTTAAATATTTGGAGCATGCAAATAAATAGCACTCTTTTTTACTCAAACACCAAATGCAACATATGGTACAAAACGTAAATTCTCTAGTAGAGAATAGTATCAAGATAGCAGGTTTTTCAAATGACTTTGAAGTTAATATAAATTTAACTGTAAATGTCTAAACCTGTCCTTCAGCCTCCAAGTTAGTTTTGTATTTGTTAATACACAAATTGCAGCAGCTTGTAAATTAAAACTTACATTTACTTCTGACCAGTTTGGCAGACTGGACTAATAGGAAAACTTATCCTTTCTATTAGATACATAGAGAAAAGCTGAAGAAAACAAAAACATATACATAACTAAGACTGACAGTCACAAAGTGTTTTCCTTCTATCATTTAAAAAAAAATAAAGAAATTAGAAGCTCAGGGGGAAAACAAGAGCTAAAGCTGAATTACTTATACCCTAAAAGATGTGGTTTTCATTAACACTAGCTTGGAAGGAGTTGAGGGCATGGATCTTGACATGTTAGAAAGCTGGAATGGAGCTGTTTTCCAAGCCTGGTAGTCTTTAATGAAAATAATAAAAGCTATGACCACTGCACTTCAGAACACAACTAGCAAATTTTCTCAGCCAAGTGAAAAGAAAAGGATTATCTAGAGATGCAGGAATCACAGGCCTGCACCATGCAATGCAGACCTCAACTGCTCAGTTCCACTACCCGTAATGGAAAACATTACGACATTCATGCCCCAGGAGAAGCAAACCTGAAATACTCTCATCCTCCCAATGCATGCCTCTACAACTCAGGGCATGCAGAATTTCCATGAGAACAATCACTGCCCTTGAGGGTGGACTTATCAATCTAAATTGCAAAACAAAAATTCACACATCAAGATCAACAGATAATATAAAAATCTCCAAAATAGAAATATTTAGGATCTCCACACAAATCAAGGCAGGAATGAGGCAAAAAAAAAATAGCTATTAAGAAAATGGAGGATTTGGAAACTGATATAAGGAAGTGAAACAATGTCAGATAGAGAGGTAGAAAGGCGTAACACATGAAGACCCCAGTTAATGCCGGGTGTGGTGGCTCATGCCTGTATTCACAGTACTTTGGGAGGCCGAGGCGAGTGGATCATGAGGTCAGGAGTTCAAGACCAGCCTGGCCAAGATGGTGAAACCCTGTCTCTACTAAAAATATAAAAATTAGCCAGGCGTGGTGGCAGGAGCCTGTAATCCCAGTTACTCGGTAGGCTGAGGCAGGGAATTGCTCGAACCCAGGAGATGGAGGTTGCCGTGAGCTGAGATCACACCACTGCATTCCAGCCTGGGCAATGGAGCAAGACTCCGCCTCAAAAAGAAAAAAAAAAAAGAAGGAAAGAAACATGGAGGTTAAAATGAGAAGACCCTCCTAAATATAATCATTTCTAATGGAGAAAAGAGAAAGAATGAGACAGAGTCAATAATTGAAGACATAATGACTGAATTAATTTTTTAGATTTAATGACCTGAGTCCTGATATCTAAATACTATACTGAATCCAGAGCTGGATAAATAATAACAAATTCTATCAGAACATATAATCATAAAATAACAAAACGTTCAAGAAAAAAAGGAAATCTTAGAAGCCACCTAGAAAAAAACACATTAATTGAGAGGGGAATAAATAATGATACTGACAACTAAGGTCTCATCAATGACCGTACATGGCACATTACAACAACAGAATATTACAAGACACTTGCAGAAAAGTCCTTCTCAGCTAGGAGAAACCATTTGAGCTATCATTCAAAATTGAGTGTGGAATAAAAAAAGCATGTTCAGGCATTTAACACAAAATGTTGATAATACAGAATCTCTAAACTGAAACTAAAAGGGTTGTACTTGAGAAAAAAGGAAACTAGGCCCATAATGAAAAATCAGTGGATTCAACAATAAATAGTGAGAGCAAAGCCACTGATAAACATGTTTTAAGATCCTAGCAGGTATTAATTTAATATAAAAATGATAATGATGATGATAATAATAATAATAATAATGGAGGGTAGGATTCTGTAGGTAAAAACCTAGAAGAAGCTAAAAGCCAAATGACAATAATATAGGAGAGTAATGTTTAGAGTTTGCTGATAAATTCTCAAAGATTCTTCTGGGTTGCTTAGGAAAAGACTGGAAATATTGAAATAATTTAGACATTTAAAATAATTACACTAAAGTGGTACTAATGTGACCCATACTGGTGATGGGAACAGATGGCAGAGAAATTCTAGGCAGAGAAGGGTGGGTCTCTGGCGAAAGTGCCACCCTCAAGCTGAAAAGCCTGAAACCACAGCCCAAAGAGAGAACTTCTATCCCTGTTTTCCTTCTCAAATGTCGCCTTTTCCTAAACCACCCACGGCCCCACCCCGCCCGTTCTGGGCCTATAAAGACCGCAGACTCAGCTGGCAGAGAGGAGAGGCAGCTGGATGTCTTGTCGGGGACTACAGCTGGAGGTGAGAGAGAAGCGGCTAGACTTCAGAGGGACAGTTTGATGACATAACTTCAGAGAAGAGTCCAGCCCAAGGTGCCTGGACTTGAGGGGAAGATTTCCTGCCCATTCCCTTTTCAGCTCCCCTTCCCGCTGAGAGCCACTTTCATTATTCAATAAAATTCCTCATATTTATCATCTTTCAATTCATTCATGCAACAAGAGTTTGAGAGCCACAAGTGTGGATTCAAAAGGCTGTCACACTGTCCCTTTGCCCTCACTGGCAGAGAGCAGCCGCCTCACTAGAAAAGGCAGAGGGCCTACTGAGCTGTTAACGCTTAAGCCATCTAAGCTAAAAGAGCACTGTAACACGCCCCTGGGGTTTTGGGAGTCACAGGCACTCCGCATGGATGCTGCTGCAGGGCGTGCACAGAGTTCGCTCCTGCCAGCGCCCAAAAGTGCTGGCTCTGGCTCCTGCACCTGCTCACCTGCATGCTCCTTCCCGAGTGGTAGAACGCAGTGGGTTCCAGTGAGTGGAGTTTGATCCCGCCCAGCCAGAGTTGAAATGGACGGCTGGTTCCAGCACTCCTGCACTCCAGCAGTTCCCACCTCATTCACCCACGCGCTCCCTCCGATAAGGAGTCAGGCGGCTGAGTAAAGGAGGCACCCCTGTCATGATTCCCCTGAAGGGGTCAAGGAAATACTCTGCTTCACTGGAATTCATTCCACCTCTCTGCTTTCGTTGGCCTCAACAACCTTTCCACTGACGTCCCACCAGTTAAAGATTACTCAAAAAATAAATGACATGAAAACCATGGTGGATGTTATATCACTCAAGCACAACCACCATGTCAAATGATGTTACCAAAATTCAAATGAATAGTTATTCTAAAATGATTCCCTGGTGCACGCTAAGCCAGAAGGCTAGACCAGTGGTTTAACATTCCAAATTAAACGATGTCTATTGAAACGTACATTTTCCTATGGGTGATGCTATCACCCCTCACCGAATGGAGGTAAAGAGCCCTGGGAGAGATGAATTATGTTAACAGGGTTTCAGGATGAGAGATGATATATTGAGCAAAGAAGAAATGGAGGAAGCGACAACATCATCATGGATATATGGATGTGTGTGCATGCATGCATGTGTACAAATGTATATAGATTTTTCTATGTACCTTTGTGTTTGTGTTTTTGTTTGTTTGGTTGCCTCTGTGTGAAGATCAAAGGTAATCATTCATTCATTCCTTCAACAATATTTATTGATCACTTATAATACAAGCCGAGCACTCTGCTACATGCTAGCTATACAATGCTGAGCAAGATAGACACGGGCTTTATTATCTGAGATGACAGAATACAGTAAGAGAAAAGGGTCCCTGAGGCTTGCTGGGCCTGATCCCTATATGGTAACTCCCTTGGTCACAATAATAAGAATGGACATGATAATAAAAATCAACATTTTAAAGACAAACTCATGACTCCAAAGTGTCACTGTAAGGAAGAAGAATAATGAGACAGATTAGAAATGAGAAATGCAGGCATTCTTATTGAAGAGGTAAATTTCTTCTGGAACAAAAGAAATCATACAACCTCCTTGTGCAGCTTAGAGTTTGCCCTGTGGATTTGGATGTGTTTGGGAACAGCAGTGGGCTTGGAGGAACCTAGAAAGAAAAACACCAGCCCCCTATAAATGTATATAAAAACTATAACTCAGAGAGGGAGCAGTAAAAACGTCAAAGCAGTTTGTATCTGCAGAAGGACCCAAAACCCACAATTGCTGAGCGCGGGGAAGTAAAGACTTATTAGATGATTATAAAAAGACATCCACCTTTCAGGAAATGGAGGGGAACCTAGTAATACTGAGAGGCTATGAAAGATGTGGAATTTTTGTTTCTTTGTGATGCTTTTTTATTTTCAACAAATTCTTCCCAAGTGACCTATGTGAGCATTCACTCAGTTATTCATCAGCATACATATTAGTTTCTAGTTGTACCATCTCCAAATAAAAAGGTAAACTTCCCCTTCGTGTACTCCAAGAAAAAGAAAAGAATACAAAAAGATCCTTTTTATGAATTAGCTCCTAAACATTTCACCAAAAATGTTTTCCTTTGTTTCCCCAAAATAATCTCCCAACACGTATTAACTAAACTGCAGGAAAGAACATATTGTCTTATTTAGACAAATACTCACAAGTTGCTAGATCAGCAAATAGCTTGTTTTAAGGTATAGTACTTTACTAATTGTGGCTACTCAGTTAATAGTGAGCAAGTCATTATTAATTATCAATTTGTTCATCTCAATTTTTAACACATACTTATTACTTTTAAAAATGCCTCCTAATTCACTTACTTGCTAGTATCAGCTTGACCGCTGCTTTCTGATCTGGTTCTAAAAGAAAGCGAAAAAATAATGCTTCCTCATTAATACTAAACAAAAATGTGCCTCCACAATGAATGTCAGATAATTTTATAAACTGTGTTAATTATTTGATACCAAGAATCATCACTGACGAATAATTTCAAAAGACTACTAAATTAGCATATGCAAGCAAGTAAAGTTTTTATTCATATGCAATGTCCATAAAAAGTATAAATTTCAAATCTTCAACTAAGCAGAGGAACAAGAAAACAGATTTGCTTTTCTCTTTTTCACTTTCCAGCACAGAATATATGCTTCATTTTAAATGCCTGATTCTGGCCTTCAGAGTCTGTCCATTGATAAATACATTGCTATAGCTTGTGATTCAAAATCCACACTAATATCAAGAAGACTGAGCTGATGGGGAGGTATGGTAATTTCCCCTCCTATCCTACACATAGAGAACTAGTGCAAAAACAACACATATTACTAAACCTTTACAAGTAAAAAGGCCATTTCTAGTGATAGTTAGAGAGAGAGAAATGAAAATGCAAAAGGTAAATACAAACTAAATTTGAATGACTTGGGGGTACATAATTCAGTTTCATAGGCCACATCAGCTTATCAAAAGTTGAGACTTCCTAGAAAGATGAAGCTGACCTCCTTCTCTAAACCTGGAAGCCCTGAAAGGCAGGGATAGTAAAAGCTGTGGCCACTAGACACAGAGATGCATTAGGGAAACTGCTTCAGAAGTAGAGATGAAAAATCAACACCAGGAGGCATGGGAACCCTGAGCACCTAAACTGGTTTAGGAATTTGGATGGAAAAATCACACAGAGAAACAAGAGTCTTAATTCTTCACACGTATATGATAAGGACACCAATCCATGCTTCCCATGAATTCCAGAGCAACAGTTAATGTAAAAATTTATCAACACAGGAGGGTAAAACATGACCTCCACAAGGAGTCTTCTGCAAAGCACAGTAGGTTTGTTTACACCAGCATCACCACAAACAAGTGAGTAATGCATTGCTGTCTGATGTTGTGATGGCTACAACATCACTAGGCTATAGGAATTTTTGCCTTCCTTGTAATCTTATGGAACCACCATCATACATGTGGTTTCTCCTTTACCAAAACATTGTTATGAAGCACACGGCTCTGTAACACCAGCTGGGTAACTTCTAGGCCCTATACATTCTTTTTCTGTACTAATTATATATATCCTATCTCATTTTAGAATCAGCTATTTTATTCCTTGTTTCCTCAGAAGAGACTTCCAGTAAACATTTATTAAAGAAAGGACTAATTTATTAGAAACTAAATTTGACTGTATCTTAGCAGTCTGGATTTTAGTGCATTGCTTTACCAATTGACATTGTTCAAAAATATTTAGAAATAAATTGCGAATTATCAATAAATTCTTAATTTTCAACATGTATCTTAAAAACATCTTCTAACCTACTTACCGGCTGGCATATGTCTGAGTGCTGTCTTCTGAGATGGATCTAAAAAAAAAAATTGAAAGCGATGTCTCAAGTTAGCACTAAGAAAACTTGCCAACTTCATGAATGAAAATCAGGCCATTTTATAATTAGTATTATCTCTTTAAAAGATTAACTACTGATAAATAAAATGATGTCCAAAGGTCACTGAACATAGATGCAAATAAATAACATTTTCATCTACCCCATACCTCATCCATAAGAAGGGCACATTTCAAATCCTGCCATGAGGGGAGTATCCACAAAACACAGATTTGCTTTTTCTGAACATAGAATATAGATTTGTTCAGAAAAAACACAGATTAGCTATTTCTAAACATAGAACATAGATTTGACTTTGAATGATTCTCACCTTCATACCCCAACTTTTGGTTTTTTTATTCATTGTTAAAAAAAAAAAAAAAAAAAAAACATCAGTTAATAGTCGTAGA
>NW_012099321.1:4518058-4536220 GCF_000951045.1 Mandrillus leucophaeus | reverse complement strand
AAAAAAAAAAAAAAAAAAAGACAATATTTTGTAAATTAAAACCTATACTGCCCCCTAGGCAATCTAGCAGAGTGAGCTGGCACAATTTTCCCTTTCCATTCCTTGCATAGAGGAGTACTGAAAAAAAAATCACACACACAAACATTTGATACACAACTGAGGCTCACAGCAAAGAAAGACTCTCCTGTTGCCAATAAAAATGATAAAACTGAGAGCTCACAGGGTAAACAGGAGCTGAGGCTGAATGACTTCAGAAGTATCTAAACCTACAGTGCTGCCAGTCATATGAAAGTACATCACATACAATTATGTACAGTACAAAATACATGATAATGATAATAATAACTGGTTTTGGTTTATGTCTTTACTATCCTATCGTTTTGTTTGTTTGTTTGTTTTTTGAGGTGGAGTCTCACGCTGTCTCCCAGGCTGGAGTGCAATGTCGAGATCTCGTCTCGCTGCAAACTGCGCATCCCGGGCTCAAGTTATTCTCCTGCCTCAGACTCCTGAGTAGCTGGGATTACAGGCATGTGCCACCACGCCTGGCTACTTTTTTTTTTTTTTTTTTTTTATTTATTTATTTATAGTAGAGACAGAGTTTCACCATGTTGACTCGGCTAGTTTTGAACTCCTGACCTCAGGTGATCCGCCCGCCTTAGCCTCCCAAAGTGCTGGGATTACAGGAGTGAGCCACCACGCCAGGCCTATACTATCCTTTTTTATCACTATTTTAGAGTGTACTCCTTTTGCTTATTTAAAGAAAAAAAAAAGTTAACTGTAAAACAACCTCAAGCAGGTCCTTCAAGACGTATCCGGAAGGTGGCATTGTTATCCTGGCCGATGACAGCTCAAGGTCTATCATCGCTTCCGAAGACCTCCCACAGGACAAGATGTGGAGATGGAAGACAGTAATATTGGTTGTCTTGATCCTGCATAGGCCAAGGCTAATGTGTGTGTTTGTGTCTTAGTTTTTAACAAAAAAGTTTAAAAAGAAAAAAAAATTAAGACAAAAAAGCTGATAAAGAGATAAAGAAAGAAATTTGTACAGTGTGTTTGTTTTTGAGCTGTTATTACAAAAGTCAAAAAGTTTTATAAAATTAAAAAGTGTATCAATTTGAAAAGTTATAGTAAAACGTAAGGTTAATTTATTATTGAAGAAATAAATTTTTAGGTAAATTTAATGTAGCCTAAGTGCACAGTGTTTATACAGTTTATAGTAGGACTCAGTAACATCCTTGGCCTGCACATTCACTCACCACTCACTGCCTCACCCGGAGCAACTTCTAGTCCTGCAAGTTCCATTCATTGTAAGTGCCCTATACAGACATATCATTTTTTATCTTTTATATCATATTTTTACAGTACCTTTTCTGTTTCAATACATAAATAGCCAATCAGTTACAGTTGCTTACAGTATTCCATATGATAACATGCTGTACAGGCTTATATATATAAGGTTATAGGATATAACCTAGGTATGTATTAGGCTATACCATCTAGGATTTTGTAAGTACACTCTGTGATGTTCACACAATAACACAATCACCTAACAGTGCATTTCTCAGAATGTATCCTTGTGTTAAGCGACTCATGACTGAATTAGTGTACTGCTTGGGTAAACAACAAATGGATGGAATTTTATAGATTGTGACAGAAGTCATGAATCTAGATGTATAAATTTCTACAATAATTATGGGTTTGGGAGAGCCAATTACATTGACCTAATCGTTCTGTTCTTTTAATCATCAATAAATTGCATTTTGTCCCTATTCATCCTACTTATGTTTATTTTATTTCCTTTTTTTTTTCTTTTTTCTTTTTTTTCTGGAGCTCACTGGTGATCATGGCTCACTGCAGTCTTGAACTCCTAAGCTAAAGCAATCCTCCCACCTCAGCCTCCCAAGTAGCCGGGATCACAAGCTCATGCCACCATGCCTGGCTACTTTTTTAATTTTTAATTTTCAGGTGCTCCACACACCTCAGCCTCCCAAAGTGCTGGGATTACAGGCATGACCCAACACACACAGCCCCTATTCATATTTTTTAACTATAACTTCAGTTCTCACTATTTTCTAACAGTCTGTGAACTGGACTCCATATTCCCTGACACTTAACTACCCATCTTCAATTTTGTAAAAGTCCGAGACCTTATTTCTTCAAATATTGACTCTTCCCCACTCTAAATTTTCTGTCTCTGAATTCTTTTGTTTCTTAACTGGTCTTTTATATGTTATTATTCTGTTTATGTTGTATTCTGAATGATTTCCCTAAACAATTTAAAAATAAGAAAATCTTTTTTCAGCTCCTTTATTTATTGTTTAATGGATTCCATTTGTTTTTCAACCTCTATGCAGATCCTAAGCATTTTTTTGAGGTTTTTCAATTACCTGTATTTCTTTAGATTGCTTTGGCTGTTGGCATTACCACAGTTAGTGGCTTTTTTTTTTTTTTTTTTGTAAGGTTAAGTAGGATTGATTGTCTCATGAGAATTCTACATATTTTGCTTTGCACAGTAGGTTTGCTTACACTAGCATCACCACAAACAAGTGAGTAATGCATTGCTGTCTGATGTTGTGTTGACTACAACATTACTAGGCTACAGTAATTTTTCACCTTCATTATAATCTTATGGAACCACCATCATACATGTGGTTTATCATTTACCAAAACATTATTATGCAGCACATGGCTCTATAACACAAGCTGGGTAACTTCTAAGCACTATAAATTCTTTTTCTTTACTAATTATACATGTCCTATCTCATTTTAGCATCAGCTATTTTATTCCTTGTTTCCTCAGAAGAGACTTCCAGTAAACATTCATTAAATGAAGAAAGGACTAATTTATTAGAAACTAAATTAGACTATATATTAGCAGTCTGGATTTCAGTGCATTGCTTTACCAACTGATGTTTAAAAAAAATTGAGAAATAAATTGTGAATTATCAATTAATTCTTAATTTTCAACATGTATCTTAAAAACACCTTCTAATCTACTTACTGGCTGGCATATGTCTCAGTGCTACCTTCCGATTTAGATCTAAAAAACAAAATTGAAAATGTCTCACGTTAGTACTAAGAAAACTTGCCAACTTCATGAATGAAAATCGGTCCATTTTATAATCAGTATTTTCTCCTTATAAGACTAATTATTATTAAATAAAATATTGTCCAAAGGTCAATGAACACAGATGGAAATAAATAACATTTTCATTTACTCATATACCTCATCAATGAGAAGAGCACATTTCAAATCCTGCAATGAGAAGAGTATCAAAAACACCCAAATTTGCTTTTTCTGATCCCTTCTAAACACAGAATATAGATGTGACCTTAAATGTCTGATCCTGACCTTCAAAATCCAACTTTTGGTTTTTTATTCATTTTTAAAGAAAAGACTACCTCTGAGGCCAGAGTTTTAATAGCACTGACTTAGAAGGAACTAAAGCCCCAGGCCTTCGGATGCAGAGATGCTGTAAGTGAACTCTTTAACTAAACCAGGAGCCAGAAGGGACCAATGAAACAGGAATAATAAAATTTCTGACCAGTGACTTTTGGAATGCAAGAGGGAAATATGCATAAACAGAGAGAAAAAAATGCATCAAGAAGAGAAGTAGGACTCCCAAGTGTCCAAAAAGTGCAGTTTTAGGACCCCAGTTCACACCCCCACAAATTCTTGAACACCATGCATGGTAAATTTTTAAAAATATTTTTTCTTTAAGAAAGAAAAAACTAAACAACCGGTATGGTTAGGCTTCGTGTCCCCACCCAAATCTTACCTTAAATTCTAATCCCCATAATCCCCACGCATCGAGAGAGACCAGGTGGAAGTAATTGAATCTTGGTAGTAGTTTCCCCCATGCCTTTCTCGTGATAGTGAGTGAGTTCTCATGAGATCTGACGGTTTTATAAGAGGTTCTTCCCCCTCTGCTTGGTACTTCTCCCTCCTGCCGCCTTGTGAAGAAGGTGCCTTGCTTCCCCTTCGCCTTCTGCCATGATTGTAGGTTTCCTGAGGCCTTCCCAGTCGTGCTAAACTGTGAGTCAATTAAACCTCTTTCCTTTATAAATTACCCAGTCTTGGGCAGTTCTGTATAGCAGTATGAAAACGGACTAATACAACAACCTACATATATGTCTTCATAATACAGCACACACAGAATTCTCATGGGAAACATCAAAGACACTGACAATAAAAGAGTCTATCATTACAAACCACTAAGAGTTAATGTCAACACTACACTAACACATGAATTCATGCAGCAAGTGCTACAAATGATTTGCTTTAAAAACGCTTTAATCTGAGAATATTTAGATTCCTCATAGAGATCTTTGCAGGAATGGAATCCATAAGTCTAAACCAGGACAGACAGGAAAGAAAAAGTAGAGAAATAAAAGAGTGAGCTAAGAAAATTAATCAGAATGTGAGATGCAGAGATTAAAAATATGTGAAAGTTGCAAATACTAAAACCATACTTCTAATTCTGGCCAATATGGAGTAAGACTAAATTTACCCTCCTGCCAGAATGTCCAAAAATACAAACAAAATGTATGAAACAATTGATTTCACACATTGGCTACTAGACAGTGCAGTACAGTGAACTTTGAGAGAAGGAAACAAGGTGAGTTCTGTGATTGAGTCTTCTTATTGTCTAGGGAGAGTTTTCAAGCTGTAGTGCAGTGAGGGAAACTGAGGCAAATCTCAGTAGTCTCTCTGCTTGAGGTGAGAGAATTGGGGTCCTAGGAAGGGCAAGGAAGCTAGGGTTCACAGGGCAGAATACCACAGAAAAAAAGAAAATGTTTAGAAGGAATCCTGAGATTGGCGGAGGACCAACCCCCCAACCCCTTGCATCTTCTGCAGAGAACTGATGAACGCTTGCCAGTGAGGGAACTACCTGAGCCAGAGTAAAACCATTTATCCAAAATGAACAAAGGGAATAATTTCTCGTGCTCACAGAATAGTTTGAGTTCCTACTACCTGAGTTGAATATATGGTAATTCAGAGTAAGATGGATAGAGTTACTCAGAATGGTACTGTCTTTTTATGGCTGACTATTCTGATCCTTCTTAACAAAGTTTAAAATCAATGGTGTAAGAATCATTTAAAATTTTTGGGCAAAATACACTATTTCCATATTTCTTAACATATATAAAAATTAATTCAAATTAGATATAGATCTAAAGGCAAAACCTAAAACTGAAACTTTTAGAAGAAATCACAGGAGAAAATCTGTGAACTTGGGTTAGGCAATTATTTCTTAGCTATAGCACCAAAATTGTGATCTATAAAAAAAGAAATTGATACATTGGTTTTACTAAACATTTAAAACATTTGCTGTTTAAAAGATTGTTAAAAGTATTAAAAGACAAGCCTTAGACCGAGATAACATGTTTGCAAATTACATATATAATGATGGACTTATATTCAGAACACTCAAAATACAACAAACCCATTTCAAAAATGATCAAAAGATTTGAAAAATATGATAAAAAGGAAAATAACCCATAATTTGAATAGACATTTCTCCAAAGAAGGTACACAGATGGCAAATAACCATATGAAACAAGTGTCAACATGATTAACCATCAGAGAAATTCAAATTAAAATTATAATGAGATACCACTACACAATATCAGAATTGGTAATGTTAAAAAAAAATGAGACCACGTATTGACAAGGATGTGGAGAAACTAAAACTCTCATACACTAGTGGCTGAAATACAAGATGCCAAAACCACTTTGGAAAACATAGCTCTTCCTTTAGAATTTAAACATACACTTATTTTATTACCCAATTATTCTATTCCTGGGCATTAAACAAGAGGAGGAAAGCATATATTCACATAGCAACTTGTACCTGAAAGTTCATGTTAAATATAGTAAGAAATTCTTCTTCAAAGGTTTAGTTTGCTTAAGTTTGCTTGTTTTTTGTTCCCTGCTTTCAAGGCCAGACTTCTTTACTCACTGTGTCCCCCTGCCCTGGTAAACAACCTTCCTGCCAGTCCTTATCTATACAGCCCACATTCCACATCTGCTACCCACTCTGTAAATTACCTCTCCCATTGCAATGGCTACTCCTGCTGAAACTGATCTTCCTACCTTTCCATCAGTGTAACCGCATTTCTGCACTTTTCAAGTTAGTCAACCGGGTTCAGCTTAAATTGTGCGGTCCAAGTCCAGCCAATGGAGGCAGGACACAGTGGTAGGGACAAGCTGCATTAGAAATAAAAACCCCTGCTTTCCTTTGTTCAGGGTGCTCTCATGGCAACCAGACCTACGAGAAGCACCCTTTTGCAGAAGTAAATTTGCCTTGCTGAGAGATCCTTTGTCTCAGTGCTGGTTCCTCTTTGTGGCACCGAGCATTTATTTCCAGCGGTTCACAACAGCTTCATTTATAACACCTATAAACTGGAAATAACCCAAATATTCATCAACAGATAAATAGATTTTAAAAATTAAGGTAGATTCATACAGCTGAGTAATTCTCAGCAATAAAAAGGAACAAACTGTTGACACACACAAAAGCATGGATAAATATCAAAATAATTATAGTGATGTAAATAATCCAGACAAAGTACATACAATCATATGATATGATTTCATTTATATAAAATTCTAGAAAAAGAACCGTAAACTGTAGTGACAGAAGCAGATTAGTAACAGTCTGGGATACCAGCCTGCAGCCTTTCGCCACCAGCACAGCCTCTCTCTACCTCCTTACCAGTGCACGTGGGCACACAGAACCCTCACCACCCTGCCAGCATGCACAAATGGGGGAACCCCCACCTACCCTGCCTGCATGCACATATACATGGACCCACCACTGGCCCACCCCAGTGCTTTTGCTGGCAGCCCCCATTGGAGGGTTGTTGCCAGCAGACTGGGAATACTTTGGCCTCTCCAGTGCAGCAGAGGTTTAACCTTAAGGGGACAGAGAACAAAGACACATTAGAACATTATAAGGATCATATGCCATGATCAAGTGGGATATATATTTGTGATGCAAGGATGGCTGAAAATACACTCGATAGTTACAGGAAACAAAATTCAACATATTTAATTAAAACTCGCAACAGTTCATCATAGAAGAAATACACCTCAACATAACAAAAGACCTGTATAACAAGCCCACAGCTACATTAAACTTAACAGGGAAAAGCTATCAATAAAAGTTTTGGTCTAAGATCAAGAATAAAACAAGAAGCCCCCTCGCCATTTCTATTCAGTGTAGTACTAGAAGCCCTAGCCACAGGAATTAGGCAAGAAATAAGAAAAAAAGGACATCCAAATTGAAAAGGAAGAAGTTGTCTCTGTTTTCAGATGATATGACCTTATATCTAAAAAGCTTGACATTTGCTAAGGGAGTAGATCTTAAGTGTTCTCACTACACACATAAAAAGAAGTAATTATATGAGGTGATAGATGTGTTAATTATAGTAATTGTGATAATCATTTTACAGCATATACATATATCAGGCAAATCATCAATTTTTGTTTGTCAATCATACCGCAATAAATCTAAGGGAAAAAAGATAATTGAACCTAGAATGAAAAAGTAGGATTCCAAAAGGAATTATGATTGTGGTGTTGGTAAACAAATCACATGATAAAATGTGCTAATAGTATACACACACATAAGTGAATGCATACAAACACTAGCAAATCTGAATAAGATCTTTAGTTGTATTAAAAGTATTGTACCAATACCATTATACTGGCTGTGGAAATGCAGTGTTCATGTAAGATGTTATGATTGGAAAAAGCTAGGCAAAGAGTACATGAGAGCCCTATGCAATTTTCGCAACTTTTTGTCCATAAATTATTTCAAAACAAAACAATTTTAGAAAAGAAATGGTGAGTAAGACTGGGAAATACACTGGAAAATCCTAGTATTCACTGACTAAACATAAAGATGATAATAACAAAAATAACACTGACTTATTGGGAGAAATTTGAAAGTCAAATAACAAGCATTGAAAATGGAAGGAGTTAAGTGACTGAAGTCCTTGGGTTATTTCCAAGAAGACTATATGTAATGATTAAATTTAGACATTATATAACATTAACTACAAATACTAAAATTTAAAGAAAATCACTAAAACAAAAACAGAATACAAAAATGTCCAAATAGTTAAGGAAAAGAAAGAGAACAGAAAAATGAAATGATTCGAGAACAGCCTGGTCGACATGAAGAAACCCTGTGTCTACTAAAAATACAAAAAATTAGCCAGGCGTGGTGGTGCATGCCTGTAATACCAGCTTCTTGGGAGGCTGGGGCAGGAGAATCACTTGAACCTGGGGAGCTAAGGTTGCAGTGAGCTGAGATCGCACCTCTGCATTCCAGCCTGGGTAACAAGAGCGAAGTTTCATCTCAAGAAAAAAAAAAAAGAAAGAAAGAAAAGTGAAACAAAGAAAACAGATTATAGAAAAAGAAAAAAGAAATACCAAAAAAGCATGGTAAACAGGAAAAAAATAGGACGGCAAATTTCAGCCTAAACATATGTCATCATGGATTAAGCATATGAGCATAACAAACTCCACTAGTGCATTTCATATAAAGACTGTTTATACCAGCTAAATGCAAAGACAGATTGAGAAAAAAAAGAAAAAAAGATGTACCAAGTAAACGTCATTTTTAAAGAGAAAGTTGATATAGCAATCTAAAACAGTGAAAATTGTATTTAACATACGATAAATAATGATTAAAGGAAAAGAAAATTTAACTAAAATAAACATTATGCATTTAGTCACTGCCTCGGAATATCTAAAGCAAAAGTTTCAACAATCAGAGGGAAAGCTACAATCCACTGAAAATTTTAGTTTGCCTCTCACAGAAGACAAAGTATCAAACAGACAGGAAAGAAAAAAAAAACAGTATGTATAAAAATGGTTTGAAACATCACAATTTAAAAGTTTGTCCTAAAAACATTGGAGGACGCATATCAAGCTTACACATTTCTAAAAATTTACTTCATTTTTTGTTCCAACATTGAAGAGTCTAAATCACACAGACAAGTTTCTCAAAATAAGCTAATAAAATTAGAAAATTATTTTTAAAACAATGAAAATAAATCACATAATTGAAAACTAAAGACCACAATCGATTCATTATTTAAACAAGAAATCCTGCTAGATTTTTCAAATTTTTTAACTGAATGTCGACTATCATTTAAAAACCAGAGAGTATAAAGAAAATGACAGATACAAGGAGAAGATTTTTGCTATTAAAGTATTTCTTATTTTAGAAAATAAGAAAGGCTGAAAATTAATAAAGAAAGCATTAAAATCAAGAAATCTAGAGCACAACAGAGCAAAGGTAAAAAGACCAGAAAGGAGGAAAAAGAGCAAAACTTGATATAAAAAACAATAGAAATAGAGACCTCAATGAAACTGAAAGTTACATATTTCAAATTACTAATAAAATAAAAACAACTCTGAGCGGACTGCTCATGAAAAAGAAAAAAAAAAAGACAAAACAAACAAACCAAAATTGATAAGGAAATGCATCTGCAGAGAAAGTATAGCTATTTAAAATTATACATAAAACAATACTAGGTAGGTTATGGGATATGGATAATGCCACATGTATTAAAAACATGTAAAATACACAAACATTCAGTGTAGACATCCTCTACCGGGAGGCAAGGGGATCATACCAGAAGAAATTGCGGCTGCAAATACAACGGCTTCTTTTATAAGAGAAACAAGAAAAATATTAACATCTGTTTATTTCCCATGGTGGGCAAGAGGATGTTTGTCATGTTATTCTCTTAGTGTTTGAATTATTTCTTGAAAAATAAAAATGTAATAATCTAAATTATAAATTTCCCTTCTGAAAATTTAACCCAAAGAATATTTTAAAAATTATTTCTTTTATGAGCCAGCAATGTGAATTAAAATATTTAGTCTGTAGTAAGGCCCAGAAATCTGCATTTTTAATAAATACTTCTGTTGTAGATGATACAGATCATCCCCCTTCGATAAGAAAAGAACAGATATTATATATTTGAGTTCTTCCTCTCTCAACTGACAGTTCAATGACTTTGGCAAGCTATGTAAACTACACTTCCAAATCTTTGTGTCTTCAAAACAGGGGTACTCACAACTACCTCATAAAATTAAATGACGTATTGATGTATACTCAAAATCCCAGTGATATGTAAAGTATTGTTGCTGCTCATGATATTGTCTTACATATAACTAGATTCAAATGGTACTAATGTTTAACTTCAGAACACAAATGCAATTTACTCGCTACTTGGGAATTCCTCTTCCTTGATGAACCACTTTTTCAAATGCTTCCTTGCCAAAACTACTATGGTTGTTACAATGAGAATAGGAAGAACAACGGAGAAACCTAGAAGCCAGGTGTTTTCAGTCTTCCCAGATGCTCTTTCCATGATAGAATCTAAAAACAGAAATACAAAAAAAAAAAAAAAATTAAAAATTAAACTATCTACTTTTATTTTCAAGTTGTAACACATTCATTAGAATGTTCTGAATTTGTATTGTTATTCAAGGAACATGGAAAATATCATCATAGAATTGTAATCATAATCTTTGGGGCTATCTCTACAACCTTTCATTCTAAAAGCATGGTAACCAAGTTTTGGAAAGTTCAAAAGTATTCAAGTCTCACAGCAGCTACAGCAAACTCTCATTTTAACCCTCTAAGTAGGGACAAAAAAATTCAGTGATATACAACGTGGGATTGTGTAATTGCATGATTATCCAAAAATGCACTCTTACAAGGTGCATTATCAAAGGAATTCAGTGTATTTGTGTATATCCTATTTTTCTTTGGTAGATTGTTGGCTTTTGGCCTTGGGGATCATGTTTATAAATGGGGTCATCGCAATGCTACTAAAAGGGCACTGGCATAAAAATCAGAAGAATTGATTCCTAATCCTAATTCTGTCCTTTGCTATCACTGTACATCCCCAGTGTGTAGACCAGCACCTGGACCTGGCATATATTAAGAGTTTAATAAACATTTGCTAACTCAATAAATGAATGAATGACAGAAATGGAAGCTGTGGTGCACAACAGAATAATATGCCAGCATCACTTCTGTCATCTCCTAAGCAGAAACTGATGGATTTTTCTGATTTAAATGATAAACTCTTTCAGAGCAAAATCTTGTCTTCTATTTCATTTCTTCTATAATAGAAACACACTAACAGTACTAGACACAGAGCAAATGTTTGTTTAGAGCTGAGGTCACAGGATCAGTCATAAAGCTGAGGAAGAGAGGTTGAAAATATTCTAAAAGACAGAGTCAATGATATCAGTAAAGAGAAATTTTAAAAGGTATTCAACTTCAAGTATGATATTTTAATGTTAGAAAAAAGAGCAAGACAAGATCGGGCACATTCAGGTTGGTATGGCCATAGACAATAAGGCTATAGTCACCAAAACAGCATGGTACTGACATAAAAATAGACACAGGGACCAAAGGAATGGAATAGGGAATCCAGAAATAAAGCCAAGTATGTACAGCCAACTGATCTTCAACAAAGCAAACAAAAACGTAAAATGGGGAAAGGACACCCTATTCAACAAATGGCACTGGGATAACTGGCAAGCCATATGTAGAAGAATTAAACTGAATCCTCATCTCTCATCTTATACAAATATCAACTCAAGAGGGATCAAAGACTTAAATTTAAACCTGCAACCATAAAAATTCTAGAATATGACATGAGAAAACTATTTTAGACATTGGCTTAGGCAAAGCGTTCATAAGCAAGAACCCAAAAGCAAATGCAACAAAAACAAAGATAAATAGAAGGGACTTCATTAAATTTAAAAGCTTCTGCAAAGCAAAAGATATAATCAGCAGAGTAAACAGACAACCCACAGAGTGGGAGAAAATCTTCACAAACTATGCATCTGACAAATAACTAATATCCACAATCTATAAGGAACTCAAACAAATCAGCAAGAAAAAAAAGCAATTCCATCAAAAAATGGACTAAGGACATGAATAGACAACTCTCAAAAGAAGATATGCAAACGGCCAACAAACATGAAATAATGCTCAACATCACTAATGATCAGGGAAATGCAAATCAAAACCACAATGCAATACCACCTTACTCCTGCAAGAATGGTCATAATTTAAAAATCAAAAAATAATAGATGTTGGCATGGATGTTCTTAAAGGGGAGTGCTTTGACGCTGTTGGTGGGAATGCAAACTAGTACAACCACTATGAAAAACAGTATGGCAATTTCTTGAAGAACCAAAAGTAGATCTACCATTTGATCCAGCAATCCCACTGTTGGAAATCTACCCAGAGGAAGTCATTATATAAAAGTCATTACATAAAAAGACACTCACACAAATGTTTATAGCAGCACAATTTGCAATAGCAAAAATGTGGAACCAGCCCAAATGCCCATCAATCAATGAGTGGATAAAGAAAGTGTGATATCCTGGAATACTACACAGCCATGAAAAATGATGAGTTCATGTCCTTTGTAGGAACATGGATGAAGCTGGAAACCATCATTCTCAGCAAACTATCAGAAGGACAAAAAATCAAACACCACATGTTCTCACTCATTGGTGGGAATTGAACAATGAGAAGACTTGGACACAGGGTGGTGAACATCACACACCGGAGTCTGTTGTGGGATTGGGGGAAGGGGGAAGGATAGCATTAGGAGATACACCTAATGTAAATGACGAGTTAATGGGTTCAGCACACCAATATGGCACATGTATACATATGTAACAAACCTGTATGTTGTGCACATGTACCCTAGAACTTAAAGTATAATAAAAAATAAAAATAAAAAAAGAAAGTGTGATATATATATATGTATATATATATACCATGGAATACTACTCAGCCATTAGAAGAACAAAATAATAGCATTCGCAGCAACCTGGATGGAGTTTGAGACCATTATTCTAAATGAAGTAACTCTTCACTTAGAGAATATAAAACCAAATATCGTATGTTCTCACTCGTAAGTGGGAACTAAGCTATGAGGACACAAAGGCATAAGAATGATACAATGGACTTTGGGGTATTGAGGTGAAGGATGGGAGTAGGTGAGGTATAAAAGACTACACATTGCATACAGTATACACTGCTCGAGTGATGGCTGCACCAAAATCTCAGAAATCACCACTAAAGAACTTATCCATGTTACCAAAATCCACCTGTTCCCCAAAAACCTATTGAAATAAAAAAATAAAAATTAATTGATTAATTAGTTAATTATAAAGAAAAGAGAGCAAGATTAAGATGGCATGTTTGGTTTCCATTTCTCGAGACAATTCTGATTACCTTTTCATTACAAATATCAGTTGCTTCATAAGTGGCAAAATCGAACTCTGTTTTAGTGATCATAAGCAATTTGATACTTTTATTAAACGGATATTTGAAGAGACAGATACTTGCCCATGTCTTCCTTAGGAAATATGGGAAAACCTTTGGAACGTGTTTGGCAGCTTGGAGGATTATAGCCTGGTGAACAAATGCACTTTTGTCTGGAATCACACACCTAGGATCATTTTGAAAAATTAAATGATTGTTTTAAAATATTTTCTCATAGAAGGTGATCATCAAGCTTACTTTTGTACCATAATCTAGTGTAATTTTGTTTATTTAGAGCGACAGTCTCACATATCAAATGTTTGGTTTCTTAGACTAAAGCACAGACACACACACACACAAAGAAAAAAAAAACTATAAAGTGAGGCTCTCAATATTTGCATCAAGAAAATTTGACATCTTAAAATGTTTACCTACAAATTTACCATGCAATTAATTTCAAAAATGCATACTTAAATTCTAATGCAAATGTGACCCTTCCAGTGACATGCTGGAGTCAGCATATATGAGTCTATCTTTCAGCTATTTTCATCCATTGCTTTATATGTCTCTATTTTATGACAGTAACATACTATTCTGGTTACTGTACCTTTGTACTACATTTTGAAAAGCTTTGTTCTTCTTTTTAAAAATTGCTTCTAATTATCTGGATTTTTTTAGTTTTATGTAAGTTCTTTATTTTCTATTTCTTTGAAAAATAACATGGAGATTCTGATAAGGATTGCATTGAATCTGTAGATAATTTTGAGTGTTAGGGATAGTTTAACAATATTAATTTCTTCAATCCATGGAATATCTTTCAATTTTTTGTGTCTCCTTTAATTTTTTTCATGTTTTATAGTCTTCAGTGTACAAATCTTTCACCTCCTTGGTTTGTTTTAAACCTAAATATTTTATTCTTTTTGATGCTGTTGTAAATGGGATTGTTTAACTAATCGCCTTTCCTGACCGTCTGTTTTTGATGTATAAAAATGTAACTGATTTTTGAGTGTTGTTTTTGTGTCCTGCAACTTTACTGAATTCATTATTTCTTCTACTAATTTTATGGAACATTTATGGTTTCCTATGTATATAATCATGGCATATTAATGTATGAATATATAGAAAAGATTAAAAAATGGACAAACTCTTAGGTAAAATAGCAAGAAAAAAAGACTCTAGAGGCTACTTCATTTCTACTTTCCCATTTGGATGCCCTTTATTTCTTTTCTTTGCCTCATTGCTTCATCTAGGAATTCCAATACTATGTTGAATAGAAGTGCACAGAGTGAGTATCCTTGCATTGTTATACATCTTAAAGTAAAGGCTTTCATTATTTCACCATTGAGTATAATTTTAGCTGTGGAGTTTTTACATATAGGCTTTCTGTTAATCCTAACATATTGAGTTAGGATTCAATTAGCATACCACATTAATTGATCTGTATATTCTGAACCATCCTTGCATCCCAGGAATAAATCCCATTTGGTCATTGTGTATGATTCTTTTAATGTGCGGCAAATATAGTTTGTTAATGTCTTGCTGTAAATTTTTACATGCATGTTTGTAGATATATTAGCCTGCAATTTTATTTTCTTGTTTAATTCTCCTGTAAATGTTTAACAGAATTCATTTGTGAAGCCCCCTGGTGGTCCTGAGATTTTCTTTGCTAGAAAGTTTTGTTTACTGATTTAATCTCTTTATTTGTTGTTGTTCTCTTCAGGCTATTTATTCTTGATTAAGTCTTGGCAGGTTATATCATTCTAGGAATGTATCAATTTCTTCTAGGTTATCCAATGTGCTGGTGTATAAATATAAACCACAGTATCTTCTTAAAAAATTTCTGTGACATTAGTTGTAATATCTGCTCCTTCATTTCTGATTTTGAGTCTTTTCTTTTTTTCTTGCTATTTTACCTAAGAGTTTGTCCATTTTTTTTATCTTTTTGAAAACTCAACTCTTAATTTCCTTGTTATCTATTATTTTTCTATTCTCTATCATGTTTGTGCTTTAATCTTCATAACTTCCTACTGCACACTTGGGGTTTGTTTGTTCAATTTCTTCTAGTTTCTTGAAGTGTAAAGTTACAATGTCTATTTGAAATCTTTATTCCTTTTTAATGTAAGAATTTATTACTATAAATTTCCCTTTAGTACTGTTTTTTCCATATGTCATCTTTTTTTCATTTTTTGTTTGTCTTAAGATATTTCCTAATTTCCCTTATGATTTGTTGTTTAGCCCAATGGTTGTTCAATTGTGTGTTATTATTAATTTTCATGTATTTTTTAAGTTTTTCCACTTTCTTTTAATATTAACTTCTAGCTTCAATCTAATGTGGTCAGAAAATATACTTGGAGTGATGTCAGTCTTCTTAAATTTGTTAAGACTTGTCTCATGACTTAACATGTGGTCAGCAATTCTGAGCAAAAAGAACAAAGCCAAATGCATAACATTACCTGACTTCAAGTTATACTACAGAGCTATAGTAACCAAATCACCATGGTATTGGCATAAAATCAAACACCTAGACCAATGGAACAGAATAAAGAACCCAGATACAAATACATGCATTTACACCAATTCATTTTCAACAAAGGCACCAAGAATGCACAACAGAGAAAGAACAGTCTCTTCAATAGATGGTGCTGGAAATTCAGTAACTATATGCAGAAGAATAAAACTTGATCATTATCTTTCACTGTGTACAAAAATAAAATCAAAATGTATTCAAGACTTAAATCTAAGAACCAAAACTACGGGGAAGGGTGCACCCAAGATGGCCGAATAGGAACAGCTCCAGCCTCCAGCTCCTAGCGTGAGTGACACAAAAGATGGGTGATTTCTGCATTTTCAACTGAGGTACTGGGTTCATCTCACTGGGGAGTGCCAGACAATCAGTGCTGGTCAGCTGGTGCAGCCCGACCAGCAAGAGCTGAAGCAGGACGTGGCATCACCTAACTCGGGAAGCTCAAGGGGGAAGGGAATCCCTTTTCTTAGCCAAGGGAAACAGAGACACACAACACCTGGAAAATCAGGTAACTCTCACCCTAAATACTGTGCTTTACCAAGGGTCTTAGCAAAGGGCACACCAGGAGATTATATCCCACACCTGGCCCAGAGGTTCCCAGGCACACAGAGCCTCCCTCATTGCTAGCACAGCAATCTGAGATCTAACTGCAAGGCGGCAGCGAGGCTGGAGGAGGGGCGCCCGCCATTGCTGAGGCTTAAGTAGGAAAACAAAGCCACCTGGAAACTCAAATTGGGTGGAGCCCACCACAGCGCAAGGAGGCCAGCCTGCCTCTGTAGACTCCTCCTCTGGGGACAGGGCATAGCTAAACAAAAAGCAGCAGAAACCTCGGCAGAGGTAAATGCCCCTGTCTGATAGCTTTGAAGAGAGCAGTGGATCTCCCAGCACAGAGGTTGAGATCTGAGAACGGACAGACTGCCTGCTCAAGTGGGTCCCTGACCCCTGAGTAGCCTATATCGGAGACATCCTCCACTAGGTGCAGACTGACACCTCAACCTCACATGGTGGGGTACACCCCTGAGACAAAGCTTCCAGAGTAAGAATCAGACAGCAACACTCGCTGTGCAACAATATTCTATCTTCTGCAGCCTCTGCTGCTGATACCCAGGCAAACAGGGTCTGGAGTGGACCTCAAGCAATCTCCAACAGACCTAGAGCTGAGGGTCCTGACTGTTAGAAGGAAAACTAACAAACAGAAAGGACACCCACACCAAAACCCTATCAGTACGTCACCATCATCAAAGACCAAAGGCAGATAAAACCACAAAGATGGGGGAAAAGCAGTGCAGAAGAGCTGGAAATTCAAAAAATCAGAGTGCATCTCCCCTCCAAAGGAACGCAGCTCCTCGCCAGCAATGGAACAAAGCTGGACGGAGAATGACGTTGACGAATTGAGAGAAGAAGGCTTCAGCCGATCAAATTTCTCAGAAATAAAGGAGGAACTATGTAACCAATACGAAGAAACTAAAAACCTTGAAAAAAGAATGGATGAATGGATAACTAGAATAATCAATGAAGAGAAGACCTTAAAAGAACTGATAGAGATGAAAACCATAACACAAGAAATACGTGACAAATGCACAAGCTTCAGTAACCAACTCGATCAACTGGAAGAAAGAGTATCAGCAATTGAAGATCAAATGAATGAAATGAAGAGAGAAGAGAAGTGTGGAGAAAAAAGGGTAAAAAGAAATGAACAAAGCCCCCAATAAGTATGGGATTATGTGAAAAGACCAAATCTACATCTGATTGGTATGCCTGAAAGTGACGGGGAAAATGGAACCAAGTTGGAAAACACTCTTCAGGATATCATCCAGGAGAACTTCCTCAACTTAGTACGGCAGGCCAACATTCAAATTCAGGAAATACAGAGAATGCCACAAAGATACTCCTTGAGAAGAGCAACTGCAAGACACATAATAGTAAGACTCAGCAAAGTTGAAATGAAGGAAAAAATGTTAAGGGCAGCCAGACACAAAGGTCGGGTTACACACAAAGGGAAGCCCATCAGACTAACAGCAGATCTCTCAGCAGAAACTCCCCAAGCCAGAAGAGAATGGGAGCCAATATTCAACATTCTTAAAGAAAAGAATTTTAAACCCAGAATTTCATATCCAGCCAAACTAAGTTTCATAAGTGAAGGAGAAATAAAATCCTTTACAGACAAGCAAATGCTTAGAGATTTTGTCACCACCAGGCCTGCCCTACTAATGACAGAATCAAGTTCACACATAACAATATTAACCTTAAATGTAAATGGACTAAATGCTCCAATTAAAAGACACAGACTGGCAAACTGGATAAAGAGTC
>NW_012099321.1:4495414-4515488 GCF_000951045.1 Mandrillus leucophaeus | reverse complement strand
TGAGTTCATGTCCTTTGTAGGGACACAGATGCAGCTGGAAACCATCATTCTCAGCAAACTATCACAAGAACAGAAAACCAAATACCACATGTTCTCACTCATAGGTGGGAATTGAACAATGAGATCACTTGGAAACAGGAAGGGGAGCATCACACACTGGGTCCTATTGTGGGGAGGGGGTACAGGGGAGGGATAGCATTAGGAGATATACCTAATGTAAATGATGAGTTAATGGGTGCAGCACACCAACATGGCACATGTATACATATGTAACAAACCTGCATGTTGTGCACATGTACCCTAGAACTTAAAGTATAATAAAAAAAGAAAAGAAAAGAAAAAAAAAGAACCAAAACTATAAAATTACCAGGAGAAAATGTAGGAAAATAGTTCTAAGACATTGATTATGTAATTATTTTTTGGATATAACCTCAAATGCATAGGAAACATAAGCAAAAATAAACAAATGGGATTACACCAAGCTAAAAAGCTTCTACACAGCAAAAGAAGCAATCAACAAAGTGAAGAGACAACCCATAGAATAAAAGAAAATATTTCCAAACTATCCATATGACAAGGGACTGACAAACAGAATATATAAAGAGCTCAAATAACTCAATAGGAAAAAACTCCACAAATTATATGATTAAGAAAATGGGCAAAAGATCTGAATAGACATCTCTCAAAATAAAACATACAAATGGCCAACAGGTAGACGAAAAAATGTTCAACATCACTAATTATGAGAGAGATGCAAATCAAAATTATGAGATACAATCTCAATCCAGTTAAAATGGCTTTTATCAAAAAGACAGGGAACAGCCAACGCTGGTGAGGCTGTGGAGAAAAGGAAAGCCTCACACACTGTAGGTGGGAATGTAAATTAGTACAGCCACTTTAAAAAAATTGTGTGGAGATTCCTCAAAAAAAAAAAAAAAACTAAAAATAGAACTACCATATGACTCAGCAATTCTACTACTGAGTACATAACCAAAAGAATGGAAATCAACACTTCAAAATGCTATCTGCATTCCCATGTTTATTGTAGCTCTATTCACAATAACCAAAATATAGAATCAATGGAAGTGTCCATGAATAGACGAAAAAATAAAGAAAATGTGGGATACATACACAATGTAAAACATAGGCTATAAAAATAATGAAACCCCATCACTCATAGCAACATGGATGGAACTGAAAGTCATTATGGTAAATGAAATAGGCTAAGCACAGAAAGATAAATATCACATGTTCTTACTCATATGTGGAAGCTAAAAAAGTGGATTCACGAAGATACAGAGTAGGTGGGTGGTTACCAGAGGCCAGAATGTGTAATGGGAGGAGAGGATGAAGAGATGTTGATTAATAGATACAAATACCCAGTTTGAAAGAAGTGAGACCAAGTGTTTTGACATTTGGTCATCAGTAGGATGACCAGAGTTTAAAATAACCTATTGTATATTTCAAATATAGCTAGAAAAATAAATTCAAACGTTTTAGCATAAAGACAAATGTGTAAAATGATGGATATCTTAATTATACTGATAATTAAGATAATTAAGATATAAGATAATTATACTGATAATTAAGATAATTTTATGAATTATATGAATGTATTAATTATCATTTATACCCCCACAACAGGTACAACTATTGTCAATGAAAATAAAATTAAAATAAATAAATAAAACAATTATATTTCATATGCTGAAAGCTCTAATGGATAAAGTAGACTGCATGTAAGAACAGATTGGCAGTGTAGGCAGAGAGATAAAAATTCTAAGAAAGAATCAAAAAGAAGTACTAGAGATCAAAAACACTGCAACAGAAATGAAGAATGCTTTTGACGGGCCCGTTAATAGACTAATCGTGGCTGAGATGAGAAAAGACCTCTGAGCTTGAGGACATCTCAATAGAAACATCTAAAACTAAAAAGTCAAAATAAAAAAAGGGTTGTTGTTTCCCTACCACCGCGGAGTCACGCGGAGGCGGAGGCTCGCGTGCGTTCAAGATGCTGCTTCACCCGTAACCCACCGCCATGGCCGAGGACGGCATTGCTGCTGGAGGTGTAATGGACTTTAATACTGCTTTGCAAGAGGTGCTGAAGACCTCCCACATCCACGATGGCCTAGCACGTGGAATTCCCGAAGCTGCCAAAGCCTTAGACAAGCGCCAAGCCCATCTTTGGGTGCTTGCATCCAACTGTGATGAGCCTATGTATATCAAGTTGGTGGAGGCCCTTTATGCTGAACACCAAATCAACCTAATTAAGGTTGATGACAACAAGAAACTAGGAGAATGGGTAGGCCTCCGTAAAATTGACAGAGAGGGGAAACCTCGTAAAGTGGTTGGTTGCAGTTATGTAGTAGTTAAGGACTATGGAAAGGAGTCTCAGGCCAAGGATGTTATGGAAGAGTACTTCAAATGCAAGAAATGAATAAATATTTGGCTCTCACACACACACACAAAAAGGTTGAAAAAACAGAACAGAATATCCAAGAACTGTGAGACAACTAAAAAAATGTATAACATACATGTAATGAGGATACCAAGAAGACAAAAAAGAATGGAATAGAAGAAATATTTGAAGCAATAACAGCTGATAAGTTTCCAAAATTAATGTCTTACAACAAATCACAGATCAAGCAACCCCTGCCACAAAAAAATCAGGACAAATGCCAAAAATTTATACCTAGACATAATAACTTTCAAACTACAGAAAAGAAAAGATAAAGAACAAATTCGGAAAGAAACCAGAGACAGAAAATACCATATCTATAGAGGCACAAAGATAAAAATTATACTGGACTTCTCTTCAGCAACCATGCAAGCAAAAAGAGTGATGAGTGAAATATTTAATCCTTTGAAATTATCTTGCAAAAGTGGAAATGAAGACTCTCAGACAAGCAAAAATTGAGAGTATATATCACCAGTAGACCTGCCTTTGAAATGAATGTCAGAAGAGATTCTTCAGAGAGAATGAAAATCACAAAGGTCATCAAATGTTATTTATATAAAAAGAATAGTATTAGAGAAGGAATTAAGTGAAAGTAAACTAAAAATTTTTATTTTTCTTATTCTTAATTGATGTTACAGATAATTGTTTGCTGAGATGGGTTCACCAGGCATGTAACTGGTTCAACATTAGAAAATTAGCTGATGTACTTCATCTCACATCAACAAACTAACGAAGAAAAATTGCATTATCATATCAATAGATACATAAAAAGCATTTAATATTAAAAAGCCAACACTCGGGCTGGGCGCGGTGTCTCACGCCTGAAATCCCAGCACTTTGGGAGGCCGAGACAGGCAGATCATGAGGTCAGGAGATCAAGACCATCCTGGCTAACACGGTGAAACCCCATCTCTACTAAAAATACAAAAAAAATTAGCCGGGCATGGTGGTGGGCGCCTGTACTCCCAGCTCCTCGGGAGGCTGAGGCAGAAGAATGGCATGAACCGGGAAGGCAGAGCTTGCAGGGAGCCAAGATTGCACCACTGCACTCCAGCCTGGGCAACACAGCGAGGTTCCATCTCAACAACAACAAAAAAAAAGCCAACACTTATTTGTGATTTAAAAGTAAACTAACAGCAAACTAGGAATAGAGGGAAAGTTTTTCGTCTAACAAAATATCAGACAAAAAAACCTACAGCTGACATCATACTTAATGGTGAGATATTAGACACTTTCCCACTAAGATAAGGAGCAATGCAAGGACGTCTCCTCTCACCACTCCTATTTCAATATCATACAGGAAGCTCTAACTAATACAATAAAATAAGAAGAAAAAGGTATACTGATTGGGAAGGAAGAAATAAAACTGTCTTTGTTCATATATGACATAAACAGCAATTTAGAAATTCTAAAAAGACTTGAAGAACTCTTGGAACTAACAAGTGATTGTAGCATGGTTGCAATATACAAGGTTAATGCACAAAAGCCAATCATTTTCCTATACACCAGCAATGAACAAACGAAACTTGAAATTAAAGACATAATACTATTTACATTAGCCTCCCCTCCCCCCAAAAATGAAGTACTTGGTATAAATCTAACAAAATATATATAAGATCGATACGAGAAAAACTACAAAACACTGATGAAGGAAATAAAAAAGGACTAAATAAATGTAAGTACATTACATGTGCATGGATAGAAAGACTCAATGGTGTCAAGATATCAGTTCTTACTAACTTGATCTATAGATGGAACACAATCCCTGCCAAAGTCTCAGCAAGGTGTTTTGTGGAAATCAACAAACTGATTCTAAAGTTTCTATGGAGGCACAAAAGATCAAGAATAGTCAAGTTACCATTAAAAGAAGAACAAAGTCAGAAGACTAACACTACCCAACTTCAACATACTGTAAGTCTGTAGGAATCAAGGCAATATGATATAGGAGAAAGAATAATCAAATGGATCAATGAAACAGAATAAGGAGTCCAGAAACTGACAAACATAAATCTAGTCAATTGATCTCTGACAAAGGAGCAAAAGCAATACAGTAGAGAAAAGAAAAACTTCAACAATTGGTGTTAGCTGGACATCAAAATGCAGGAAAAAAAAGAATCTAGACGCAAACCTATCACCCTTCAACAAGTTAATCCAGAATGGGTCACAGGCGTAAATGTACAATGCAAAGCTAAAAAACTCCTAGAAGATAACTCAGGAAAAAAAAAAAAAAAAAAAAAAAAAAAAACTGGATGACCTTGGGTATTGCATAGACTTTTTAGATACAATACCAAAGGCACAATCTACACAAGAAATAATTAAGAAGTTGGGCTTCATAAAATTAAAACCTTCTCTGTGAAAAGCACTGTTAAGAGAATAAAAAGATAAGCCACAGACTGGAAGAAAATATTTGCAACAGACACATCAGATATGTGACTATTATTCAAAATACTAAGAGAAAACTTAAAACTCAACAAGAAAACAAACAACTTTTAAAATGGGCAAAAGACTTTAAAAGGTCCCTCACCAAAAAAGATATATAGATGGAAAATAAGTATATGAAATATGCCTCACATATGTCATCAGTAAAATGCAAATTAAAACAACAATGAAATACCACTACACACCTGTTAGAATGGCCAAAATCCGAAACACTGACAACAAAAAATGTTGGCTTGGATGTGGAGCAACAGGGACTCTCATTCACTGCTGGTGGGAATGCAAACTGGTACAGCCACTTTCAAAGATGTTTTGTCAGTTTCTAACAAAACTAAGCATATTCTTACGATATGATACAGCAACCACAATCCTTGGTATTTACTCAAAATAGGTGAAAATTTATGTCCACACAAAAACCTGCAGAAGGATGTTTATAGCAGCTTTATTTGTAATTACCAAACTTGGAAGCAACCAAGATGTTCTTCAGTAGATGAGTAGATAAATAACTATGGCACATTCAGACAATGGAATATTATTTAGCACTAAAAAGAAATGAACTATCAAGCCATAGAAAAACATGGAGAAGGCCGGGCGCGGTGGCTCAAGCCTGTAATCCCAGCACTTTGGGAGGCCGAGACGGGCAGATCACGAGGTCAGGAGATCGAGACCATCCTGGCTAACACGGTGAAACCCCGTCTCTACTAAAAAATACAAAAAACTAGCTGGGCGAGGTGGCGGGCGCCTGTAGTCCCAGCTACTTGGGAGGCTGAGGCAGGAGAATGGCGTGAACCCAGGAGGCGGAGCTTGCAGTGAGCTGAGATCCGGCCACTGCACTCCAGCCTGGGCGACAGAGCGAGACTCAGTCTCAAAAAAAAAAAAAAAGAAAGAAAAACATGGAGAAACGTTAAATGCATATTACTAAGTGAAAGAAACCAATCTGAAAAGGCTACATACTATATGATTTCAATAAAATTACATTCTGGAAAATAAAAATCTAGGAAAACAGTAATAAGATCAGTGGTTGCCAAGGGTTAGTGGAGAGAGAAGGATGAACTGATGGAGCACAGATAATTTTTAGAGTAATGAAAATACTCTCTGTATATTATAATGATGGATCTATATCATTACACATTTGTCAAAACCCATAGAATGTGAGACACCAACAGTGAATCCTAATGTAAACTGGACTTTGGGTGATAATGATATGTCCTTGTAGGTCATCAGTTATAACAAACAGACTACTATGGTGTGTGATGTTAAAATTGGAAAAGATTGTGCCTCTGTAAGATGAGTGGATATATGGAAAATCTCTCTACTTTCTACTTTCCAAAGTTTCTGTGAACCTGAAGCTCCTCTAAAAAATAAAGTCTATTTTTAAAAGTAGATAAATAAAACAATAGTTTTTTATGATCCCTGTATATTCACAGACACAGGAATTACAGCACAATTATCTTTCCTTTGAGAACCAGGTTAATGTATTTATCAGAAAATTTAACACCCTCTGAAAAGTACCCAATTATAACAATATATATTTAAGTCATTAGCAATTTAATTCTACTCAAAATATCTTCTGTAACTAATTATGGCTGCTGAATTTAATGACTTAATTCAGCTCTCAACTGAAGCTAGATGCAACAGAGTCTGGCACATGGTAGTGACCCAAAAAATGTCAGTAAATTAATGAGTGATGCAAAAAAGTGTCCAAGAAATGTGATTGAGGGAAACATGTGGTTACTTACTCCATGTCCAGAACAAATATGTTCAGAACAAACAAGTGCTGTAGCCTTAATTTTCCTTGATTCTACGCATTCACGATTTACACAAATCTAAAGAACAACACATAAAAAAAAAGTTTCCATGTCAGAGGGGTATAGTCATCATAACATTACAGTAAGTAATTATGTAATATAAAAGCATAGCCATTCAATGATACATTTCCCTCTAAGTACTGCTTTTGCTGCATTCCAGAAGGGTGTTTTTTGTTTGTTCTTTGTTTATTTGTTTGTTTGTTTTGCAAGAAAAGACATTTGTGATTTATTTGCATTTTAAATTGATATTATTATTACTATGTTTCTTCATGTAGTTCTAAGGCAGAGTAATTAAAACAATAACAAAAAGTCCAGTGTTTAAATAGTAAGAGAGTTTTAGCAAACATCTAAATAAGGATATTATATTGTCTGCTTAGGCTGATATCACAAAGTACCATAGCTTTAAGTGGTTTCAACAACAGTAATTTATTTTCTAACAGTTCTAGAGGCTGGAAGTCCAAGATCAAGGTGTCTGCAGGGTTGGTTTCTCCTGAGGCCTCTCTTCTAGACTTGCCTTCTCCCTATGTCCTCACATGGCCTTTCCTCTACGTGCACAAGCCCCTGGTGTCTCTTTGTGTATCCAAATCTATTTTTTATAAGGATGCAAGTCAGATTGGAACAAGGCCGCAGTTCCATTTAACCTTCACTACTACTTCTTTTTTAATTTTTATTTCAACATATTTTGGGGAACAGGTGGTGTTTGGTTACATGAATAAGATTTTTAGTAGTGATTTCTGAGATTTTGGTGCAGCCATCATCCTAACAGTGCACACTGTAACCAATGTATAGCCTTTCATTCCTTACTCCCTCCCACACTTCCCCTCAAGTCCCCAAAGTCTATTGTATCATTCTCATGCCTTTGCATCTTCAGAGATTCGCTCCCACTTATGAGCGAGAACATATGATGTTTCATTTTCAATTCCTGAGTTACTTCACTTAGGATAATGGACTCCAACTCCATCCAGGTTGTGTAAATGTCATTATTTTGTTCCTTTTTAAGGCTGAGTAGGATTCCATGGTATTTATATACCACATTTCTTAGCCACCGTGGGTTGTCTGTTTACTCTGCTGATTTTTTTTTTTTTTTTTTTTTTTGCTATGCAGAAGCTTTTTTGTTTAATTAAGTCCCATCTATTTATCTTTGTTTTTATTGCATTTGCTTTTGGGTTCTTGTTCATGAACACTTTACCTAAGACAATATCTAGAAGGGTTTCTCCGATGTTATCTTCCAGAATTTGTATGGCTTCAAGTGTTACATTTAAGTCTTTGACCCATCTTGAGTTGATGTTTGTATAAGGTGAGAATGAGGATCCAGTTTCATTTTTCTACATGTGGCTTGCCAGTTACCCCACTACCATTTGTTGAATAGGATATCCTTTCCCCACTTTATGTTTTTGTTTGCTTTGTCAAAGATCAGTTGACTGTAAGTACTTGGCTTTATTTCTGGGAGCTCTATTCTGTTCCAATCATCTATGTGTCTATTTTTATAGTGGTACCATGCTGTTCTGGTGATTATAGCCTTGTAGCAGAGTTTGAAGTAGGGTAATGTGATGCTTCCAGATTTGGTTTTGGGGTTTTCTTGTTTTGTTTTGTTTTTTGTTTTTTGTTTTGCTTAGTCTTGCTTTGCCCATGCAGCTCTTTTTTGGTTCCATATGAATTTGAGGATTGTTTTTTCCAGTTCTGTGAAGAATGATGATGGTATTTTGATGGGAATTATATTGAATTTATATATTCCTTTGACAGTATTGTCATTTTCACAATATTTATTCTACCCATCCATGAGCATGGTATGTGTTTTCATTTGTTTGGGTCATCTATAATTTCTTTCAGCAGTGTTTCATAGTTTTCCTTTGTTAGGTATATTCCTAAGTAATTTTGGGGGAGGGGGGTTTTGTTGCATCTACTGTAAAAGGGGTTGAATTCTTGATTTGATTCTCAGCTTGGTCACTGTTGGTGTATAGCAGTGCTACTGATTTGTGTACATTACTTTTGTATCCTGCAACTTTACTGATTCATTTATCAAATCCAGAAGCTTTTTAGATGAGTCTTTAGGGTTTTCAAGGTATATGATCATATCATTGGCAAGCAGTGACAGTTTGACTTCCTCATCATCAATTTGAATACTCTTTCTTTCTCTTGTTTGATTGCTCGGGCTAGGACCTCCAGTACTATGTTGAATAGAAGTGATGAAAATGGGCATCCTTATCTTGTTCCTGTTCTCAGGGAAAATGCTTTCAACTTTTCCCTATTCGGTACAATGTTGCCTATGGTTTTGTTGTATACAGCCTTCATTACCTTAAGGTATGTCCCTTCTATGCCAATTTTTCTGAGGGTTTTAATCATAAAGGGATGTTGGATTTTGTCAAATGCTTTTACTTTGTCTATTAAAATGATCATATGATTTTTGTTTTAAATTCTGCTTATGTGTTGTATTACATTTATTTACTTGTATATGTTAAACTTGCATCTCTGGTATGATACCAACTTGATCATGGTGGAATATCTTTTTGATATGCTGTTGTATTCAGTTAGCTAGTATTTAGTTGAGAAAACTTGCATTTTGTTTACCAGAGATATTGTTCTGTAGTTTTCCTTTTTTGTTCTTTCCTTTCCTGGTTTTTATATTAGGGTGATATTGGTTTCATAGAACAATTTAGGAAAAATTCCCTCTTTCTCTATCTTTTGAAATATTTTCAGTAGGATTGGTACCAGTTCTTTTTTTAATCTCTGACAGAATTCAGCTATGAATCCATCCAATTCTGGACTTTTTTTTCATTGGTAATGGTTTTTATTACCATTTCAATCTCACTGCTTGTTATTGGTCTGTTCAGAGTTTCTATTTCTTCCTGATTTAATTTATGAGGGTTTTATATTTCCAGAAATTTATCTATCTCCCCTAGGTTATCTATTTTGTGTGCATAAAGGTGTTCACAGTAGCCTTCAATGATCTTTTGTGTTTCTATGGCATAGGTTGTAATATCTCCCATTTCATTTCTAATTGAACTTATTTAGACCTTTCTCTTCTTTTCTTGGTTAATCTCACTAATGGTCCATCCGTTTTGCTTATCTTTTCAAAGAACCAGCTTTTGTTTCATCTATTTTTCCTTTGATTGTTTCCATTTTATTTACTTCTGCTCTGATCTTTGTTACTTATTTTCTTCTGCTGGACTTGGGTTTGGTTTGTTCCTGTTTCTCTAGTTCCTCAAGGTATGACTGTTATGGTTTGGCCATGTTCCCAGCCAAATTTCATTCTGAATTCCCATATATTGTGAGAGGGAACGAGTGGGAGGTAATTGAATCATGGAGGCAGGTTTTTCCTGTGCTGTTCCTGTGAAAGGGAATAAATCTCATAAGATCTGATGGTTTTATAAAAGGGAGATTCACTGCATAAGTTCTCTTCTGTTGTCTGCCAATATGTACCTTTCATATTCCACCATGATTGTGAACCTTTCCCAGCCATGTGGAACTGTAAGTCCATTAAACTTCTTCCTTTTGTAAATTGCCCAGTCTCAGGTATGTCTTTATCAGCAGCATGAAAAAAACTAATACAGTAAATTGGTACCAGTAGAGTGGGGTACTGCTGAAAAGAAACCCAAAAACGTGAAAGTGACTCTGGAACTGGGTAACAGGCAGAGGTTGAAACAGTTTGGAGGGCTCAGAAGAAAACAGGAAAACGTGGGAAAGTTTGGAACATCCTAGAGACTTGTCAGATAGTTTGGACCAAAATGCTGATAATGATATGAACAATACAATCCAGGCTGAGGTGGCCTCAGATGGAGATCAGGAACTTGTTGGGAACTGGAGCAAATGTGGCTCTTAATTGTGTTTTAGCAGAGACTGGCAGCCTTTTGCCCCTGCCCTACAGATCTGTGGAACTTTGAACTTGAGAGAGATGATTTAGAGTATCTGGTGGAAGAAATTTCTAAGCAGCAAAGCATTCAAGAGGTGACTTGGGTTCTATTAAAGGCATTCAGTTTTAAAAACGAAACAGATCACAAAAGTTTGGAAAATTTGCAGCCTGATAACACAATGGAAAAGAAAATCCCATTTTCTGAAGATAAATTCAAGCCAGCTACAGAAACTTACATGAGTAATGGGGACCCAAATGTTAATCACCGAGACAATGGGAAAATTGTCTCCAGGGCATGTCAGAGGCCTTGGTGGCAGCCTCTCCCATCACAGGTCTGGAGGTTTAGGAAGGAAAAAGTGACTTTGTGGGCCAGGCCCAGGGTCCCTCTGCTGTGTGCAGTCTAGGGACTTGGTGCCCTGCATCCAGCCACTCAAGCGGTGACTGAAAGGATCAAGGTACAGCTCAGGCTGTGGCTTCAGAGGGTGGAAGCCCAAGCCTTGGCAGCTTCCATGTGGTGTTGAGGCTGTGGATGCACAGAAGCCAAGAATCAAGATTTGGGAACCTCTGCCTAGATTTCAGAGGATGTATGAGTGTCCAGGCAGAAGTTTGCTGCAGGAACGGGGCCCTCATGGAGAACCTCTGCCAGAGCAGTGCAGAAGGGAAATGTGAGGTTAGAGCCCTGACACAGAGTCCCTACTGGAGCACTGCCTAGTGTAGTTGTGAGAAGAGGGCCACCATCCTCCAGACCCCGGAATGGTAGATCCACCTACAGCTTGCACTGTTTGCCTAGAAAAGCTGCAGACATTCAGTGCCAGCCTGTGAAAGCAGCCAGGAGGCTATACCCTGCAAAGCCACAGAGGCAGAGCTGCTCAAGGCTGTGGGAACCTACTTCTTGCATCAGCATGACCTGCATGTGAGACATGCAGTCAAACGAGATCATTTTGGAGCTTCAAGATTTCACTGCCCCACTTGATTTTGGACTTGCATGGGACCTGTAACCCCTTTGTTTTGGCCAATTTCTCCCACTTGGAAAGGCTGTATTTATCCAATACCTATACCCCTGTTGTATCTAGGAAGTAACTAACTTGCTTCTGATTTTATAGGCTCATAGGTGGAAGGGACTTGCCTTGTCTTGGATAACACTTTGGATTATAGACTTTTGAGTTAATGTTGAAATGAGTTAAGACTTTGGGGGACTGTTAGGAAGGCATGGATGGTTTTAAAATGTGAGGACATGAGATTTGGGTTGAATGATATGATTAGGCTGTGTCCCCACCCAAATCTCATCTTGAATTCTCATGTGTTGGGAGATAATTGAATCATGAGGGCAGATCTTTCCTGTGCTGTTCTCATGACAGTGAATAAGTCTCTCAAGGTTTGATAGTTTTACAAAGGGGAGTTTCCCCACACAAGCACTCTTCTCCTGTCTGCCTCCATGTGAGACAAGCCTTTCACCTTCTGCCATGACTGTGAGGCCTCCCCAGCCACGTGGAGTTTTAAGTTCATTAAACCTCTTTCTTTTGTAAATTGCCCAGTTTCAGGTATGTCTTTATGAGCAACATGAAAGCAGACTAATACAAGGACCTTAGATTGTCTATTTGTGCCCTTTCAGACTTTTTGATGTAGGCATTTAACGTTATACATTTTCCTTTTAGCACTGCTTTTGCTGTATCCCAGAGGATTGGATGGGTTGTGTCACTATTATCATTCAGTTCAAAGAAGTTTTTAGTTTCCACTGATTTCATTGTTGACCAAAAGATCATTCAGGAGCAGACTACTTAATTTCCATGTATTTGGATGGTTTTGAGGGTTTCTTTTGGAGTTATTTCCAATTTTATTCCACTGTGGCCTGAGAGAGTACTTGATATGATTTCAATTTTCTTAAGTTCATTGAGGCTTATTTTGTGGTCCATCATATGGTCAATCTTGGAATATGTTCCATGTGTTGATGAATAGAGATATATATTCTGCATTTTGGGGTACAATGTTCTATAAATATCTGTTAAGTCTACTTGTTCTAGGATATAGTTTAAGTACCATGTTTCTTTGTTGACTTTCTGCCTTGATGACCTGTCCAATGCTGTCATGAAGTATTGAAATCCCCCACTCTATTATTATGTTGCCATCTATCTCATTTCTTAGGTCTATCAAGAATTGTTTTATAACTTTGGGAGCTCTAGTGTTAGGTGCATATGTATTTAGAATTGTGATTTTTTTGCCTGTTGGACTAGTCCCTTTATCATTATATAATGCCCCCTCTTTGTCTTTTTTAAGAGTTTTTGCTTTAAAATCTGTTTTGTCTGATATAAGAATAGCTGTTCCTGCTCACTTTACATGTCCATTTGCATGGAATATCTTTTTCCACCCCTTTACCTTAAGTTTCTGTGAATCCTTATGTGTTAGGTGAGTCTCTTAAAGACAGCAGCTATTTGTTTGGTGAATTATTATCCATTCTGCCATTCTGAATCTTTTAAGTGAAGAATTTAGACCATTTATTTTCAATGTTAATATTGAGATTTGAGGTACTATTCTATTTATCATGCTGGTTTTTGCCTGAATATCTTGATTGTTTTTTCATTGTGTTATTGTTTTAGAGATCCTGTGAAATTTATGCTTTAAGGAGGTTCTATTTTGGTGTATTTCAAGGTTTTGTTTCAAGACTTAGAACTCCTTTTAGCAGTTTTTGTAGTGTTAGTTTGGTAGTCGCAAATTTTCTCAGCTTTTGTTAGTCTGAAAAAGACTTTATCTTTCCCTCATTTATGAAGCTTAGTTTCACTGGACACAAAATTCTTGGCTGATAATTGTTTTGTTTAAAGAGACTAAAGATAGGATCCCGATCCCTTCTAGCTTGTAGAGTTTCTGCTGAGAAATCTGCTGTTAATCTGATAGGTTTTCCTTTTTACGTTACCTGGTCTTTTTTCTCACAGCTCTTAAGATTCTTTCCTTCATCTTTACTTTAGATAACCTGATGACCATGTACCTAGATGATGCTCTTCTTGTGATAAGTTTTCCAGGTGTTCTTTGAAATTCTTGTATTTGGAAGTCTATATCTCTAGCAAGGTCATGGGAGTTCTCCTTGATTATTCCCTCAAATAAGTTTTCCAAACTTTAGGATTTCTCTTCTTCCTCAGGAATACAAATTTTTCTTATGTTTGGTTATTTAATATAATCCCAAACTTCTTGGAGGCTTTGTTCACTTTTTTATTCTTTTTTGTTTTTGTCTGTGTCAGATTGGGTTCATTCCAAAGCCTTGACTTAAAGCTCTTAAATTCTTCTACTTGTTCAATTCTATTGTTGAAACTTTCCAGTGTATTTTGCATTTCTCTAAGTGTGTCTTTTATTTCCAGAAGTCGTGATTTTTTTATTTATGATATATATTTCTCTGGAGATTTTTTGTCCATATTCTGTACTTTAAAAAATTTCTTTAGGTAGTTTTTCACCTTTCTCTGGTGCCTCCTTGAGTAGCTTAATAATCAAATTTCTGAATTCCTTTTCTGGCAGTTCAGAAATTTCTCCTTGGTTTGGATCCATTGCTGGTAAGCTAGTGTGATCTTTTAAGAGTGTTATAGAACCGTGTTTTTGTCATATTACCAGAATCATTTTTCTGGTTCCTTCTCTTTTGGGTAGATTATGTTAGAGGAAAGATCTGGGAATCAAGGACTGCTGTTCAGACTATTGTCCACAGGGTAATCCCTTGATGTTGTGCTCTACCCCTTCCCTTAGGGATGGGGCCTTCTGAGAGCCAGACTGCAGTGATTGTTACTGCTCTTCTGGGTCTAACCACCCAGTGGAGGGAGTGGACTTTGGGTTGGTACTTGGGAATGTTTGCAAAGAATCCTGTGATGTGGTCCATCTTTAGGTCTCTCAGCCATTGATACTAGCACCTGCTCTGGTGGAAGTAGCAGGGGAGTGAAGTGGATTCTGTGAGAGTCCTTGGTTATAGTCTTGTTTAGTGCAACTGGTTTTCTCCAAGGCTGGTTATCCTAGCAATGAAGTTGTTATGTGGACAGACTCGGGACCTCCGGTTAGCCAGAATGTTCCAGGCAGTGGAATTAGCTGTTGTTTTTTCCTTCCTTGGAGCAGGGTTGTTCTGTTATGAATTGCTGTAACGGCTTGAGTTGGCGGGCCTCCAGCCAACGGATAGCAATTTCAAGAGAGCATCAGCTGTAGTAGTATAGGGGGGATACGAGCTTGCCCTAAGGTCACCCAGGTAAGTATTCAAGTTTTTCAGGTGATGACCAGGGCCATAGAGCTCCCATGAGTTACTGTCATTTTTGTCTTCGGCTACCAGGGCAGGTAGAGAAAGACCATCAGGTGAGGGCAGGGTTGGGCATGTCTGAGCTCAAACTCTCCTAGAGTAGGGCTTGTTATGGCTGTTGTGGTAGATTGGGGGAGGTGGTTCTCAGGCCAATGGAGTTACCATCCAAGGGGGATCATGGTTGCCTCTGCTGCATCATACAGGTCACCAGGGAAGTGGGGGAAAGCTGGCAGTGACAGTGAGATTTCTTCTTTCTTCTCCCAGAAGAAAAGCAAGTTCCGATGCTATGAGGTTCTTAACTATAATATATTCCCAAGACTCTCTCCCAAGGAAAGCTCCAAATATTTGGAGTTTCCTTGCTCAGAACACTGAAATTCTAACAGGGGTTCGGTGGAGGCGGGGAGCAGTGGGACCTTCCCATTTCCCTCTTACTATTTGGAGACTAATTTAAGATTATTCATTTTGCTTCCAAACATTTAAGATTACCTAATACTAGAAATAAATTAAAATTTGATACTTAAATAAAAAGAAGAAAACAATGAATAAAACTATATTTTTAAAATAGATTTTAAATTATTTACCCTCCCAACATCACACTGAGAGCCATTTTTGACAGCCAGTGGATCTGGAACTGTTCGAGGCAATTTGTAGTCTATAGTTACGCACACAGAATCTCGTACGAAAGCATAAATCACATCACCATTTTCTTGATGGAAAGGCTTTCGAGTAGGGTAGGTACAAACTAATCTTCCACATATAAGATTCCTGAAAACATAAAAAATATATATGCTTATTATACATTAGGAATTTATTAGGAATGCTTTGGATTTGCTTTCTGTGATGAAAAAAGAATGGTTTTCCACTTACGGCAATGTACCTACAGAAAACATAATGTTTTCATGGTAACATTTAAAGTAAAAAAGTATAAATCCATTGATCCTGGCTTAATTTTCAAAGGTACTGTCAGAGGCATTTGAACAAGAATGACTCTATCTTGAATAGAGGCTAGGTAAAATAAAGCTAAGATGTACTGGGCTGCATCCCCAGGAGGTTACAGCATTCTTAGTCACAAGATGAGACAGGAAGTCAGCATAAGATACAGGTCATAAGCTGATAAAACAGCATGAGATAAAGAAGCCAGCCAAATTTTACCAAAACCAACATGGCAACAAAAGTGACTTCTGGTCATCCTCATTGCTCATTATACTCTAATTATAATGCATTCGCATGCTAAAAGATACTCCCACCAGCACCATGACAGTTTACAAATGCCACAGCAACATCAGGAAGTTATCCGATATGGTCTACAAAGGAGAGGAACCCTCAGTCCATGCTGCTGCTTTGCCTGTTGAGTAGTCATTCTTTTATACCTTTACTTTCTTAATAAATTTGCTTTCACTTTACTGTATGGATTTGCCCCAAATTCTCTCTTCCACAAGATCCAAGAACCGTCTCCTGGGATCCGTATTCAGACCCCTTTCTGGTAACAATACTAGTGATCTGTTATTTACTGGGCAGATTATATATTTACTGTCAAATAATCAATTCACTACAGCATTTTATATCACCCCATAGAAGGAAAGAAAGATGAAAAAGCTGTAACCCCTACACTCAAGGACTTTACAGTCTAATATTCTTCTATGGCTTAGATACTAATATGATTCAAATTCCATTAAAAATGTTGTAAGTGAAATAAATCATTACAGAGGTTTAAGGTTCTCTTAAAAGTTCTATGAAGTTTTCTGTAACTGTGAGATTAGAGGACACATCCTAACCTCACAGTTAAGGAAAACTTCATAGAGGAGACACCATCTGAGTTAAAACTCACAAATTAGTAAGCTTTCAACAGAAACAGTGAAGTATTTCTAAACAAAAGTAATAGCATAAGCAAGTCAAGGAAGCATAAAACTTCATGGTATATTTATGAGTCTACAAATTCCATGAGTGTATGAGTATGATTTGCTAACTAGGATTTAGCCCAGTGTGTGGTGTATAGTAGGTTCCTAAGAGATGTTTTGTAAAACTAAACTCATGATCAAAATATCAAAAACCTGGCTCTTCAGATTCAGGAGGAATTGAACTGCATTTTATAGACACTGAGCAGTCTTCCTCATAGGCAAGTAATCAAGTGGATGGAAAGGAAAAATAAGCAGGAAAGGTACAGTGGCTATTATGAATTTCAACTTTGGATTGGATTTAGAAACATAATGGGCATTCACGTATAAATGTTTAAAAATAAGATGAAATTTTAGCCTGCAGCACAAGAGAGGTGTCGGGGCTGGAGATTTTGACTTGAGATTCACTCCCATGCACATGTAATACTTTAAACCACTGGAATGAATGACATAAACTAAAGAGAAGGGGGCAATGTTTTTAAAAATCTAATAGAACATAAGAAAAGTATCATTTATATTTGTAGAGCATACCTCCATCCACAGAACACATATTTGTTATTTCTATCCCTACCACAGTTCCCAAATCTGTCTGCTTGAGATTGTATTTCTTCATAGCAGGCAAATGGAGCATTTCTTGAACCTGTTAAAGTTAGAAATACATTTGGATTAAAATGTTTATTGGTTTTTCATCTTCCTCCATTTCTTCATATAATGTTCCCTTTATATCTCTATTAATATCTAATTGAAACATTTTTCCTAGTGAGGTTGTAAGGAAAGAGTGAAAAGTAAAGTGAATGGCAATGCCCACTGTTATTGCTCCTTTTGCTTCATTTCCATCCATTTCCATCACAAAAGATAATATAGGTGGAGGGGAGATGTTATAGAAGTGTCAACTAGAAGAGGGCTCTGTGAAAGAAAGCAATAGCGTGATAAACCAAGAAAACTATACCATTCTTCTAGATTCTGAGCGTGAACTCATAAAAAACCAGGTCTATAACAAAATCAATAAAATTTCTTCAATGAGAAGAAACTTCATTGTATCTTCAGGTAGTCTAAATTGAAGGGACTAAAATTAGCAACCTATGTATTTATCTATTTTTTCCTTCATTATATCGGATTTTTTATTTCTCTGTAAAAAGTTAGAAAAGATTTGGCAGCTTAAAACAACACCCATTTATTGTCATGGACTCACTAGGTTAGTTCAGCAAGTCATATGGGTTTTCTCTGCATACTATGCTGAGATCAAAATACTGGCTGGGGCTGCAGTGTCATCTGCAGGTTTATATCCCCTTCAAAGGTCACTGGTTGTTAGTAGTTCAGTTTTTTGCAGTTGTAGGTTTGCTAGCTGTCTGCTAGGGATTGCTCTTTGCTCTTAGAACTTCCTCACAGGTCCTAGTCACATGGCACTCTTGGAACACAGCAGCTTTCTTCCTCCAAACCCACAGGAGAATCTTTCTGACATTTCCTGTCTTTTAAGGGCTCACATGATTAGTTCAGGTGCACTCAGAGCGACCTACCTTTTGATTAACTCAAAACTGACTGATAGTAGACCTTAACTACATCTTCAAAATTCCTTGACCTTTAGTATATAAGCTAATCACAGGATTGATATTCAATCATATATTCACTGGTTCTACCCCAACTCAAAGGGAGGGAATTATCCAAGTAGTGTCTACACCAGAAAAATTCTGGGAGTCATTTTAGGATTCTGCCTAGCACAGTTACCTTCTCCAAAATGAACCTCTCTAAATCTAACTGCTTTATTGACAAAAGTAGATAATAATATATGTCAATGAATTGTTATGAGATTTAATATTATAGCTATTTAGTCACTATTAATTCCCATCTAATCCCTCTCCATTCTCTTTCAAGATCAAGAAAGTTTCTCCTGTTTACCTGTACCTTCTATGATACACATTTTTTTCTTTCTGCTGTCCTTTTTTGGGGTTTTGTTTTCCCCTCATCTTATCTCTTTCCACCATTTTTGATATTGGTCCATTACGGGAGATTATATAGATTCCATGAGGATAGGCAATACTAGTTCAGAGTATTCACAATATTTAACCAGTTCAATAGTGAATGGGAGATACCAGGTTAGGAATGCCAATGCAGGGCATGTTAAACACTGAGAGATTGTCTGGAGAAAGAAATTTGAAAATTCAGTTCAGTTTAGAAAGATAATGTAAAGAATATGTTTGGTCACAAAGCAGTCAGATGAATTCTGCTGAAAGTATAGTCTTCAACCAACTCAATTTTATTAGTCTACATATGGCATCTAAAGTTACCAATAACCCCCTATCATTAATTTCTCCCTTAAACACTCTCTCCCATTAGTATTAAATCATCACTTTCTCTCAGACTTGTCTTGGTTTTCAAAAGCGAAATGAAAATACTAATAAAAAGGGCAGCACTTTGCAAATGTGAAGTCGTATGTTAAATATTCCCTATAATAGAGTATATTGACTAAGTTTAGTAAGCAATAGAATTTGCTCTTCCACGGTCCAAATGGTGTAATTAGATCCCCAGTACCACATTATCGAATGCTTTGATGTGCAGTAATCTATTATCAAATGCTTTGATGTGCATTAAAATAGTGGATGCACTTTCATAGATAGCTGTGCATGGATGGCACCAGGGCAATAAATGTGGGTGTCTGAGATAAATGTGGTCAGAGAGAGTGCTTGACATAATTTCAGTTTTCTTAAATTTATTGAGATTCATTTTATGGCTTATCATTGGGTCTATCTTGGAGTATGTTCCATGCAGTGTTGAATAGAATGTATATTCTGCAGCTGTTGGATGAAATGTTCTGTATATATCTGTTAAGTCCATTTTTCCAAGGTATAGTTTAAATTCATTGTTTCTTTGTTGACTTTCTGTCTCGATAACTGTCTAGTGCTGTGAGTGGAGTACTGAAGTCCCCCACTATTATTATGTTGTTGTCATTTCTCAGATCTATTAGTAATTGTTTTATAAATTTGGCAGCTCCAGTGATAGTTGCATATATGTTTGGGATTGTGATATTTTCCTGTTGGACAAGTCCTTTTACCATTATATAATGTCCCTCTTTGTCTCTTTTAACTGCTATTGCTTTAAAGTTTGTTTTGTCTGATGTAAGAATAGCTACCCCTGCTTGCTTTTGGTGTCCATTTGCATGAAGTGCCTTTTTCCACCCCTTTACTTTAAGTATATGTGACTCCTTATGTGTTAGGTGAGTCTCCTAAAGCCAACAAATAGTTTATTGATGAGGTTTTATACATTCTGGGGTTCTGTATCTTTTTTTTTTTAATTATTTTTTATTATTATACTTTAAGTTCTAGGGTACATGTGCATAACGTGCAGGTTTGTTACATATGTATACTTGTGCCA
>NW_012099321.1:4466847-4495084 GCF_000951045.1 Mandrillus leucophaeus | reverse complement strand
GAATAGTGCCGCAATAAACATACGTGTGCATGTGTCTTTATAGCAGCATGATTTATAATCCTTTGGGTATATACCCAGTAATGGGATGGCTGGGACATATGGTACATCTGTATCTTTTCAGTGGAGCATTTAGCCCATTTACATTCAATGTTAGTATTAAAATGTGAAGTACCATTGTATTCATCATGCTCTTTGTTGCCTCTGTACTTTGGGTTTTTTGTTTTGGCTTTTTAACTTGTATTTTTGTTTTATAGGTCCTGTGTGATTTATTCTTGAAAGAGGTTTTGTTTTGATGTGTTTACAGGATCTGTTTCAAGATTTAGAGCTCCTTTTAGCAGTTCTTCTAGTGGTGGCTTGGTAACGGCAAATTCTCTCAGCATTTGTGTGTCTGAAAAAGACTGTATCTTTCCTTAATAAATAATGCTTAGTTTCACTGGATACAAAATTCTTGGCTGACAATTGTTTTGTTTGAGGAGGCTGAAGATAGGGCCCCAGTCTCTTCTAGCTTGTAGGGTTTCTGTTGAGAAATCTGCTGATAATCTGATAGGTCTTCCTTTATAGGTTACCTGGTGCTTCTGTCTCACAGCTCTTAAGATTCTTTCCCTCATCTTAACTTTGGAAAACCTGATGACAATGTGCCTAGGCAATGATCTTTTAGCAATGAATTTCCCAGGTGTTCCTTGTGCTTCTTGTATTTGGATGTCTAGGTCTTTCACAAAGCCAGGGAAGTTTTTCTCAATTATTCCCCCAAATATGTTTTCCAAACTTTTAGAATCCTCTTCTTACTCAGGAGCACCAATTATTCTTAGGCTTGGTCATTTAACATAATCCCAGACTTATTGGACGCTCTGTTCATATTTTCTTATTCTTTTTCCCTTGTCTTTGTTGGATTTGATTATTTCAAAGACCATATCTTAGAACTCTGAATTTCTTTCTTCTACTTGTTCAGTTCTATTGCTAAGACTTTCCAGAGCATTTTGCATTTCTAACAGTGTGTCCAAAATTCCCAGAATTTTTTATTGTTTTTTTCTTTAAACTGTCTATTTCCTTGAATAATTCTCCCTTCACTTCCTGTGTCATTTTTTGGATTTCATTGCATTAGGCTTCTCCTTTCTCTAGTGCCTCCCTGATTAGCTTAATAACTAATCTCCTGATTTCTTCTTCAGGTAAATCAAGTATTTCTTCTTGGTTTTAATCCATTGCTTGTGAACTAGTGTGATTTGGGGGGGATGTTAAAGAGCCTTGTTTTGTCATATTACCAGGAATAGTTTTCTGGTTCCTTCTCATTTGGGTAGTCTCTGTCAGAGGGAAGGTGTAGGGCTGAAGGCTTTTGTTCAGATTCTTTTGTCCCATGGGGTGTTCCCTTGATGTAGTACTCACCCCCTTTTTCTATGGATGTGGCTTCCTATGAGCCAAACTGCTGTGATTGTTGTCTGTCTTCTGGGTCTAACCATCCAGCGAGTCTACCCAGCTCCAGGCTGGTACTGGTAATTGTCTGCACAGAGTCCTGTGATATGAACTGTCTATGAGTCTCTCAGCCATGGATACCAGCAACTGTTCTGGTGGAGGTAGCGGAGGGTGTAATGGACTACATGAGGGTTCTTAGCTTTGGTGGCTTAATGCCCTGTTTTTGTGCCAGTTGGCCTCCTGCCAGGAGGTGGTCCTTTCCCGAGAGCATCAGCTGTGGTAGCATGGAGAGGGACCAGTGGTGGGTGGGTCCCTAGAACTCCCAAGAGTATATGCCCTTTGTCTTCAGTGACCAGAATGGGTAAGGAAGACCATCAGGTGGGGGCAGGGTTAGGCATGTCTGAGCTCAGACTCTCCTTAGTCAGGTCCTGCTGCGGCTGCTGTGTGGGGTGGGGGTGAGATTCCAGGTCACTGGAGTTGTGCACCTAGGAGGATTATGGCTGCCTCTGCTGAGTCATGCAGGTTGTCAGGGAAGTGGAGGAAAGCTGGCAGTCACAGGCCTCAACCAGCTCCCATGCAAACTGAAGGGCCTGTCTCACTCCCACCATGCCCCACTTCAACAGCCCCAAGTCTTGTTTCCTTCTCCCTGTGAAGTTTTACCCACTGCTCCTCTGACCATCCTTCAGATAGATCCCTGTGGTGTCAGGCAGGAATGGTCTGCGTGGGGACCCAGCGAGCTCCCAGGGTCTTTCTCCTGCTTCTTCTACCCCTGTATTTTGTTCAGCTCTCTAAATTGATGCAGCTCCAGGTAAGTTCGGAAACTTCTCCCTCAGACAGGCCTTCAGTTTCTCCAATGGGGGTGTGTGTTCAGGAGAGGAGGAAGGGAGGGTCCCCCTTTCCCACTTCCACAGTTGGGGCACTCACAGTATTTGGGGTATCTCCTGGGTCCTGCAGGAGCAGTCCACTTCCTTCAGAGGGTCTGTGGGTCCTCTCAGGATTGCTGGTTTGTTCTTGCAGTTGATCTGGAGCTAAAATTCACAACGTGAGCCACCACACACTGTCTCATCCGGAGCTGTAATCTAGTCCTGCCTCCCATCTGCTATGATGATCCATCTCAATTTATAAATTTTTATGTTGCATATTCCTTAACAAATTATTATAGTAATAATTATTTCAGTAGTTTTGTCTATTAACCTTTATACTAGAGACATATTGGCATTTTGGTATTTGGTATTCTGAATTTGACTATATACTTATTTTTACCAGTGAATGTTATATTTCTATATATTTCCATACTACATATTAGTCTTTTTGTTTTAGATGGGAGAACTCCCATTGACATTGGTTGTAAGATAGATCTAGTGGCAATGAACTCCTTGAGCTTTTGTTTGTCTCGGAAAGTTTTATCTTTCCTTTATTCCTGAAGAACAGCTTTGCCAGATAAAGTATTCTTGGTCGACATTTTTTTTTCTTTCAGCACTATATCGTTCCACTCTCCTCACTGGCAAAGTATTTGCTGAGAAAATCCAACTTATATGTTGGATTATGTTACTTAATCTTTTTTTTTCTCTTGCTTCTTTCAAAATTTCATTGTCTTCATTGACGGTTTTATTACAATATGTCTTGGTGTAGTCTTGTTTGGATTAAACCTGACTGAAGAATTTTGAGCTTGGTGTAATCTTCTTTGGATTAAACCTGACTGAAGGTTTTGAGCTTCCTGTACCTGTGTATTTATATCTTTCCTAAGAATTTGGAAGTTTTCAGTTATTATTATTTTAAATAAGCTTTCTGTCCTTGTCTCTCTTCTCCTTTCTTACCTCTTATAATGAGAATGTTAGCTTTCTTGATGCTGTTTCAAAATCCCATAGTGTTTGTTTCTTTGTTTCTTTCCATTCTTTTTTCTTATTTCTCCTCTAGTTGTATATATACAAGTAATCTATTTACAAGTTCACAGATCTTTCTTTTCCTTTGTGAATTCTGTTGTTGATGTTATCTATTGCATTTTAATGTTATTCATTGTGTTCTTCAGCCCAATAATTTGATTATTTTTTATAAAAAATATATGTTATTTCTCTGTGATCTTTTGAAGTTTGTGGAGTATCCTTAGAACAATTATTTTGAATCTCGTTCAGGCAATTTGAAGATCTTTATTTCTTTGGGATCAGTTATTAGAAAATTATTGTGTCATTTGATGGTGATAAGTTTCCTCAGTTTTTCATGTTTCTTATTGTATTGCATTGATACCTTCAAATTTGATGCAGAGTCACCATTTTGAAACTTTACAGAATACTTTCATTGATTAAAAAAAAAATCTTACTCTATAGGTGGGAAAAAGGCCGTTAGAAAGGTAGAGTTGGATGGTTCTGGCTTTGATGAAGACACAGCAGTGAACCCTCTATTCATTTCTGTCAGCTGAGGTCAACATTAACAAAGATTGCAGGGGGTCCTGAGCAGCTAAAGTTGTGGTATCTGCAGGGACAATGAGACTGCTGTGTTTCCAATGGTGAAGGATCCTGGGGTCCTCAATCTCTTTTTCTCCCACCAGGGAGGTCATGGCCCTGGGCAATTTCATTTGGCACAAGGTCTGGTTTGAGGGCATTCCCTCACTGGTGTCTGATGCACGGTGCCCATGCAGTAGCCACAGAGCCAGGGTCTGAATCACAAGCACACATGAAGAGACCAAAGGGTACGGGGCAGCAGTGACACTGGTGCCTAAGGTGAAGACAGCCCTGCTTCCACATAAGTAATGATGTACGAAGTACAGTGGGTGTTTGTGGAGCAGAAGGAGAGTCAGGGTCTTAAGCACACGTGGGTGTACAGGAACAAAAGTTCCTAGGTTCAGTGTGAAGACTCACACATGGCTGCACTATCTCTGAGCCTGAGGCATGAGTGCACACACTGCAGACCCGAACCACAGCTCCAGGGTCAGGGGTGCGCACAGGGTTGGGAGGGGTAGTTGTTCAAGTCCCACAGCTATAAAACAGTAGCTGATTCTCGGAGGAAAGGCACATTTAGATCTCATTTTCCATGGAGCCAGAGGCTGGGATGACTGTTGGTTACCTCAGTAATAAAAGACACCACTGTCCTCTGCAGAGCAGGCTATTGGAGATGACAATGCCACATGCTGAGTGGCTAATACTGATGGCCTCCTCCCTTCTTTGTTCATAACCATTTCCATATATCTCAGATGTGCTGTTGTAATCAGCAATCCTTCTTTACAGTTTTTCCCATTTTTTTCTCCACTGTACTGCTAGAGGGTTCTCAGATGGACCTTAGAGCCTTTGCAAGACTATTATACTTCATAAATAGTTGCCTATTTTTTTGTTTTTTGTGAGGGGATGAAGACCGGCATCCTAAAAATCTTTTGCACAACAAAGGAAGAAATCAACATAGTGAAAAGCCAACTTCTATAAAATAATATAAAGTATTTGCAGATCATGTGTATAGTAAGGAATTCATTTCCAAAATATATGGGTAACTCATAAAACTCAGTACCAAAAGAAAATAACCTGATCAAAAATGGAGAAAAGATTGAATAAACATTTCTCCAAAGAATACACACAATTCATCAAGACATATATGAAAAGATGCTCATCACTAATCACAGAACCACAATGAGATACCACTTCACATCTGTTAGAATGACTATTGTCAAAAAGATAAAAGATAATAAATGTTGGTGAAGATGTGGAGAAAAGAAACCCCCATACACTGGCGGTGGGAATATAAATTGGTACAGCCTCTATGGAAAACAATATAGAACGTCCTTAGAAATCAAAAGTAGAACTACCTTATGATTCACCAATTCCAACTGAGTACAGATTCAAAGGAAATGAATCAATATTGCAAAAGAGATATCTGTACCCCCGTGTTTATTGCTACATTATTCACAATAATCAAGATTTGGACACAACTGGTGTCTGTTTGATTGAAAAAGTGTAACACAATCTGATGTAATGTAAGTCAGATTTACTTGTGTTCCGAGTATAAGAGAAGAAAGTTTACTTTTAGCTTAGGTAAACAGATAAATGTATTAAAAATGTGAGAGAGAGATATATATATGTCTGTGTTTATATAGATATATATACATATACACAAACATACAAAATGCAATATTACTCAGTCAGAGTAAGGAGGAAAATCCTGCCATTTGCAATAACACAGGTGAACCTGGAGGCCATTATGCTAAGTGAAATAAGCCAGATACAGAGAGATAGATAATGCATGATCTCACTTATATATGCAATCTAAAATTGTCAAACTCAAAAACACAGAGAGTGGAATGATGGTTGCAAGAAGCTGAGGTAAGGGGGGAAATGGGGAAATGCTAGTCAAGGGGTACAAAGTTTCAGTTATGCAAAATAAATAAGTTCAAGAGATGTAACATACAACAATGTGACTTTAGTAAATGATATTGTATTATATACTCAAAATCTGCACAAAGGATAGATACAAAAATTCTTTTAAAGGATAAAAAAGAAAATGGTAACTATATGAGATGATGGACATGTTAATCAGCTTAACTGGCAAATATTTCACAATGTATACATATATCAAAACAAAATCAAACACCTAAAAACATACATACAATTTTTGTCAGTTCTATGTCAGCAAAGATGGAAAAAATATAAACATTAAAAAGAAGAATTAGTGTGTATATGTTTGCTTATACATATAATAAAATATATACATTTAATATATTCCACATTTTACACCATATAAAAATTTCACATTTTATATATATTAAAAATATTCCCCATTATCCTGGTAATGTTAATAACAATGTTAAGGGCTATTTAGATGTAACAAAAAGATATTACCTTTTCCAAATACACTCTCACAACGTGCATCAAGATCATGGCAGTCTCCATCATAACAAATAAACTTGCTATTTTTGCATGGAAGTCCATTGAATAAAGTTATGTCAGGACCACACTCTGGTGAGCTTCCATTACAATTTTCAGCAATGTCACATTCAGGATGTGCTTTCGGCCTACATTCAACACCTGATTTTAAAATCTAAGAGAAATTAGAATATAAAAAATAAAGCATTACAAATAGGATTACTGTGTTTATTAATATTTACTTCAAAATTGTGTTAATCATTTTCACTTTAGTCTATCAATTAATGTATATTAATACTTTTTTATACAAATTACTATGCTAATAATATAAAAATATAAATAGAATGTTTTTGACTAAAATAGGAGATAAGATATATGTACAAGAAAATGTAAAACACAAATCTGATGTGATGAAAGTCAAAGTTTTATTTGTATTCTCAATGTAAGAGAAGAACGTTTGCTTTAAGCTTAGGAAATTTATTTCTTTTGGGTGAAAATACTGTAATTTAGTCCATTTCTAAATGAAATATACTTTTTCAAGCCATAGTGTGTAAGTATGGAATACTTTAAAATTCTATGACAACTGTGAAACAAGAATAACTGCAGAGGGAAACACAAGCGTGATTAAAAACGCAGTTCAACTGTGAGAGTCTTCGGAGAGGAAGGAACCCAACTATAACCTTTCTCTCACATCATGGAAGTATGTAGACTCTTTCACACACAGAATTGTGGAAATTTACAAAAAGAATCTTAAATAAAACATCTATCTCATAATTCTTAATTGATGACTTCCAGCTGACACTAAAAAGATTATAGAAGTAAGAATGCAATCAGATAATAACATCCTAAGAAAAGAATACATAAAACTGCATCGGTGCAGGACAGTCATGAAGATAGAATGCATTACAAGTACTTCAACAGAGGTATTCTCCTATGAGAAACCTGTTAATAATATTTTAGAAGAGCTGAAAAGAAAAACAGAAAACAGGAGTCAATGTCTTCACCATAGAAACTAAAACATAATCTTTAAGTCAAATGATCTTTGAATAATAAGTTCAAAGTTTAAATGTCATGCTACATGCACCATGTGAAAAATGTTACTTCTAGTGAGCTTCATTCCTTATACATTCAAGGAAATCTGCTGTATCTTTCAATTACATATAGATACTTATTCACAACCCATAAAAACGTTTTTCTTTACAATAATATAAATAATGTATCGAGTAAATAAATAATTGTTCCATTCAGTGGAGGTCTTCTCTATTGAAGAATCCTATAATATCTCTAAATCAAGGTGTAAAAAACAACAGCATCAACTTACTGAAAATATTGGCATGTAGAACACCTAAGAAAAATTAACAAAAATCAGAAATCCGATTCTGAGTTTATTATCTTTCTCTTTATCTGAAAAGTAACTTAACTGATTTACAGCTGTAGGTCTAAGTGTTGTAAAGTACCCTGCACATGATTTATTACATATCTGAAAAATGTCCATAAACTTAAATCTTACTTGACAGTCTCTGCAGCATGATCCTCTATAACATTGTGCTCCGTCTTTCAGCACACAAGTTCGAAAGTCACAACAGCTTGCAGGTCCACATTGCTATGAATTAGTGAAAGGTACAAGTAAAAATACATCATGACAATAGTAAAATCTTTACAAGGAGTTATATTTTGATGGGCTTACTGTTTGAATTTGGAAAGGGATATGAATGCTGCTGATAGTTATAGGTTTTAACATCTCTAAACATTTAAAACACTAATGTAGGACTTACACTACCAGTCATAAGAGAGTAACTAGTAACCTACTTACCTTCCTCTGGACTATATTCTCTACTTAAAAGACATGGAGAATGTCAAAATGGATAAAAAGCAAGACCTCACTATATGCTGCCTTAAAAAATACATCATGTATGAAGACACACATAGACTGAAAAGAAAGGCATGGAAAAATGTATTACATGCACATGGAAACACAAAAGAGCAGGAATAGCTCTATTTGTATTAGATAAAATAGACTTCAAGTCAAAGACTGTAAAAAGAAACAAAGGTGGTCCCCATATAATACTAAAGTAGTCCATTTAGCAAGAGAATATAATAATTCTAAATATAGTGCACCCAACACTGGTGAATCCAAATATATAAAGCAAACATTAATCGACATAAAGAGAAAGAAAGAATACATTACAATAATACTTGGATAATTCAACACCTCACTCAGTAATGGAAAGATCACCCAAACCGAAAAGAAAAAAAAAAAAATCAACAGAGACATCAGAGTTAAAACACACTCTAGACCAAATGGACCTAACACAACATTTCATCAAACAGCTATAAAATGCATATTCTTTTCATTAGCAAGTGAAACATTCTTCAGAACAGACCATATGCTAAGCTAAAAAACACATGTCAACAAATTCAAAAAACAATTAAAATCATATGAAGTATCTTTTCTGACCACAATGGAATAAAATAGAAATCAATAACAAGAACTTAAAAAACTACACAAACACACAGAAATTAAACAACATGCTCCTGAATGATCAACAGTCAATGAAGAAATAAAGAATAAAAAAAAATTGCTTGAAACAAATGAAATAGAAACACAGCATAACAAAACCTATGAGATACAGCAAAAGCAATACTAAGATGGTAGTTTATAAGAATAAATGCCTACATCAAAAAAGGAGAAAATTCTCAAATCAGCAACCTAATGATGTACCTCAAGAAACTAGAAAGGCAAGAAGAAATCAAACTTAAAATTAGTGGAACGAAAGAAATAATACAGATCCAAGTAGAAATAAGTAAAAGAGACTATAAGCGCAAATTGAATAAAAAAACAAAACCCATCCATCTGCCGTCTTCAAGAGATTCATCTTATATTATATGTAACAAAACCAGCAGGCTCATAGTAAAGGGTTGGAGAAAGATCATGCAAATGGAAAACAAAAAAGAGCAGAAGTCACTATTTTTATATCAGATAACACAAACTTTGGACCAAAAACAGTAATAAAAGATAAATAATGACATCACATAATGGAAAAGAGTTCAACAAGAAGAATTAATGGTACCAAATATATATGCACTGAACACTGTAGAACCTAGATTCTAGCTATTTCTCAACCTACAAAAACACTTAATCACACAATAATAGTGGAGAACTTTAATACCCCACTGACAGTGCTAGACAGACCACCAAGACAAAAAACTAAAAAGGAAATTCTGAATGTAATTCAACACTTAACCAATTGGACCTAATACACATTTACAGAGTACCCCATATGTCAACAACAGAATATACATTTTTCTTATCCATGCGCGGAACATACTCTAAGATCAACCACATGCTCAACCATAAACCAAGTCTAAATAAATTTTTTAAAAATTGAAAGTATACCAACCATACACTCAAGCCACAGTGAAATAAAAATAGAAATCAATACCAAGAAGATATCTCAAAAACCATGGAAATTAAACAGCTTGCTCTTGAATGACTTCATGTTGCTGAAAGAGGCACCAAAGAGGATGGGAAAGAAAGTCTTGAATTGCCAACAGCAACTATCCCTCATCCCCCAGCAGCAGCTTCATGGTGCAGAGAATCTGTGATTCAGGGAAAAGAGCACAGTGATTGTGAGACTTTGCATTGAATTCAGTGTTGCCTTGACACAGTGTAAAGCAGAACCAGGCTATCCTCAGCTGACGCCCATCCATAGAGGGGGCATATAAACCAGCCCTAGCCAGAGGGGAACCATCCATCTGATCAGTCAGAGCTTGAGTTCCAGCAAGCCTCACCACCATGGGCTGGAGTACTCTGCTGCCCTAAGTGAACTTGAGGGGCAATCTGTGACACAAGGACTGCAATGACTAGACAAGTCCTAGTGGTGAGCTGGGCTCCAAGCCAGACTGCAGGGGCAAGTGACCTGTAGAGACACCAGCCAGGGAAGCTAAGAGAATGCTTGTGCCATCCTTCCCCCAGCCTCAGGCAGCAGAGTGCACAGCTCCAAAAAGACCCCGTCCTTCTGGTTGAGAGAAGGGAACCTGCTGCCTTGAATGGAAGGAGCCAGTCCAGGAAGGATCAATCACCTACTGACTAAACAGCCCTTGGGCCCTAAAGAATGAACAGTGATACCCAGGTAGTATGCTGTAGGCCTTGAGTAAAACTTAGTCATGCTGACTTCAGGTACAAGCTCTACCACAGTGGGGCAGAGCACCAAGAGGGCTCTTGGGTTCCCTGATTCCAAGCCTTTTCTCTTAGATAGCACTTCTGGACCTGCCCTGGGACAGAGGGGAGCCCACTGCCCTGAAGAGTGAGTCCCAGGTCTTGCACACCCACAACAAGCGGACTAAGGAGTCACTGGGCCTAAACTCAACATCAGAAGTGGTCTGGCATTACTCCCTGAAGGCCTGTGGTGGTAGAAGCCATAGGGTGAGGCTCCTCAGCCTATGGGGAAAAAAGGTAAGAGTGGGAAGGACTGTGTCAAGTGGTTGGACTACCAGATCAGCCACAGTAGAACGGAACACCAGGTATATTTCTAAGGTTTCTGACTCCAATCCCTGGCTCCAGGATGGCATCCCTGCACCTGCCCAGGGGCTGTGAGAACTTGCTCCCTAAAAGGGAGGACACAACCCTTGCTGGCTTTGCCACCTGCTGATCGTGGAGCTCCAGGGCCTTGAGAGAACATAGGCAGTAGTCAGGTAGTGATTTCAGCAAGCCTTGCGTGAGACCCAGTGACCTGCTGACTTCAGGTCTGATCCAGCGCAATCCAAATGGTGGTGGCCACAGGAATGTGTCTCTCCAACCCCAGCTCCAGACAGTCAGCACAGAAAGAAAGAGAGATTCCATTTATTTGGGAGAAAGTAAGAAAAGAAAACAAGTGTCTCTGCCTGGTAATCCAGAGAATTCTTCTGGATATTATCCAAGACCACCAAAACAGTACCTCTAAGTCTACAAAAAAACACACCATTACTGAGGTTGGGGTGACCCCCTAATGCAAATATGGCCTAAATCACAACACCTAAGTCCTTTCGAATACTCTGGAAAACCTTCCCAAGGAGGATGGCTACAAATAAGCCCAGATGGCAAAGACTATAATAAATACCTAACTCTTCAATGCCCAGAAACCAAAGAACATCCATAAGCATCAGGAAACTCTGACTTCACCAAATGAACTAAATAAGACATCAAGGACTAATTCTGGAGAAACAGAGATATGTGACCTTTCAGACAGAGAATTCAACATAGCTATTTTGAGGAAACTCAAAGAAATTCAACATAACACAGAGAAAGAATTCAAAATTCTATCAGATAAATTTTAAACGTAAATTGAAATTATTTAAAAAATCAAGCAGAAATTCTGCGGCTGAAAGATGCAATTGGCATACTGAAGAATGCATCAGAGTCTCTTAATAGCAGAATTGACCAAGCAGAAGAAAGAATTAGTGAGCCTGAAGAAAGGCTATTTGAAAATCCACAGAGGTGACAAATAAAAAAAGAATAAAAAAGAATGAAGCATATCTACGAGATCTACAAAATAGCCTCAAAGGGGCCAGTCTAGGAGTTACTGGCCTTAAAGAGGAGGTAGATAAAGAGGTGCGGGTAGAAAGCTTTTTTCAAAAATATAATAACAGAACTACCCAAACCTAGAGAAAGATATCAATATCCAAGTACAAGAAGGTTATAGAACACCGAGCAGATTTAACCCAAAGAAAACTCCCTCAAAGAGTTTAATAATCAAACCCCTAATGATCTAAGATAAAGGATCCTAAAAGCAGCAAGAGAAAAGGAACAAATAATATACAATGGAGATTCAATATGTCTGGCAGCAGACTTTTCAGCAGAAACCTTACAGGTCAGGAGAGAGAGGCATGACATATTTAAAAGTGCTGGAAAAAAAACTTTTGCCTTAAGATAGCATATCTGGCAAAAATATATATATATATATTCTTTAAACATAATGGAGAAATAAAGACTTTCCCAGAGAAAGAAAAGCTGAGGGATTTCATCAACACTGGACCTGTCCTGCAAGAAATGCACAAGGGAATTATTTTATCAGAAAGCAAAGGATGTTAATGAGCATTAATAAATCATCTGAAGGTACAAAACTCACTGGTAAGAGTACCTACAAAGAAAAACACAGAATATTATGACACTTTAACTGGGCCGCATAAAAATACTCTTATTCTAAGCAGAAAGACTAGATGATGAACCAATCAAAATAATAACTACAACTTTTCACGACATAGTCAGTACAATATATATAAGTAGAAAAAACAAACAGTTGAAAAGCAGGGGGAGGAATTAAAAACAGAATTTTGATTAGTCTTCTTGCTTGTTTGTGCAGTGTTAAATTGTTATCAGCTTAAAATAATGGGCTCTAAGATAGTATTTGCTAGTCTCATGCTAACCTCAAATCTAAAAACACATAACAGATACACAGAAGATAAAAAGCAAGAAATTAAATCATATCACTAGAGGAAAATCACCTTTACTAAAACGAAGATGAAGGAAAGAGGAAAATGAAGGAAACGGGAAGGGAAGGAAAGGAAAGAGAAGAAAGGGGAAAGGAAAGGAAGAAGAAAGGCAAATAACAAAATGGCAGGAGAAAGTTATTATTTATCAATAATAACATGGAATATAAATCAACTAAACACTCCAATCAAAAATCAAAGAGTGGCTAAATGAATTTTAAAAACAAAAGAAATTAATGATCTGTTGCCTACAATAAATACACTTCACCTATAAAGACATACACAGACTGAAAATAAACAGATGGAAAGGGATCCTTTGCCAATGGAAACTAAACAAAGAGCAGGAGTAGCTAGACTTATATCGGACAAAACACATTTCAAGACAAAAACTATAAAAGACAAAGAAGGTAATTTTATAATGATAAAAGGCTCATTTCAGCAAGAGTATATAACAATTGTAAATATATATGCACCCAACACTGGAGCACCCAGATATATAAAGCAAATATTATTAGAGCTAAAGAGAGAGATAGACCCAATACAATAAGAGCTGGAGACTTTAACACCCCACTTTTAGCAGTCAGTAGACCTTCCAGACAGAAAATCAATAAAATCAATAAAGAAACATCAAACTTAATCTGCACTATAGATCAAATGGATCTAATAGATATTTACAGAACATTTCATCCAACAACTGAATAATACACATTCTTTTCTTCAGAACATGACTTGTTCTCAGGTATAGACAGATCATATGTCAGGTCACAAAAGAAATCTTGAAGCATTCAAAAAAATTAAATAATATCAAGCATCTTCTCTGACCACAATGGAATAAAACAAGAAAGCAATAATAAAAGGAATTTTGGAAACTATTACAAATACATGGAAATTAAACAATATGCTCCTGAATTAGCAGTGGGTCAATGAGGAGATTAAGAAGGAAATTTAAAAATTTCTTGAAACAAATGATAATGGAAATGCAACATACCAAAATCTATGAGATAGAGCAAAACAGTACTAAAAGGTATGTTATAGCTCTATGCATTTATATCAAAAAAGAAGAAAAACATTTCTATATGGTAACAGTGAACAATCTGAAAATCAAGAAAGTAATCCCATTTACAATAACTATAAATAAAATAAAATGTCTAGGAATTAATTCAATCAAATAAGTGACAGATCTCTACAATGAAAACTATGAAACATTGATGCAAGAAATTGAGAACACCAAAAATGAAAAAATATTCCATGTTAATGGATTAGAAGAACCAAAATTGTTGAAATAGCCACACTACCCAAAGCAATCTACAAATTCAATGCAATCTCTATAAAAATACCAGTGACATTCCTCACAGAAATAGGAAAAAAATCCTAAAATTTACATGAAACCAAAAAAGACCCACAATAGCTAAAGCTATCCTGAGCAAAAAGAACAAAACTAGAGGAATCACATTACCTGATTTCAAATTATACTACAGAGGAATACTAACCAAAACGATATGGTACAGAAACATAGACCAGTGGAACAGAATAGAGAAGCCAGAAATAAATCCATTCATCTACAGTAAACTCATTTTTGACAAAAGTGTCCAGAACATACACTGGGGAAAGAACAGTCTCTTCAGTAAGTGATGCTGAGAAAACGGGATATCCATATGCATGATAATGAAACTAGGCCCCTCTCTCTCTTACCATATAAAAAAATCAAATCAAAATGGATTAAAGACTTAAATCTAAGACCTCAAACTATGAATCTACTACAAGAAAACTTTGGAGAAACTCTCCAGGACATTGGACTAGACAAAGATTTCTTGAATAATACCCCACAAGCACACAAAACCAAACCAAACATGGACAAATAGGATCACATCAAGTTAAGAGGCTTCTGCATAGCAAAGAAAGCAGTCAACAAAGTGAAGAGACAACCCACAGAATGGGAGAAAATATTTGCAAACTACTCATCTGACAAGGGACAATACCCATCTGGATAATATCCAGAACATATAAGGAACTCAAACAACTCTACAGGAAAAAATCTAATAATCCGTTTAAAGGTGGGCAAAAGATCTGAATAGACATTTCTCAAAAGAAGACATACAAGTGGCAAACAGATATATGAAAAGGGGTTCAACATCAATGAGCATCAGAGAATTGCAAATCAAAACTACCATGAGATATCATCTCATCCCATTTAAAATGGCTTTTATCCAAAAGGTAGGCAATAACAAATGTTGGTGAAGATGTGGAGAAAAGGGGATCCTTGTACACTGTTGGTGGGAGTGTAAATTAGTACAACCACTATGTGGAACAGTTTGGAGGTTCCTCAAAAAACTAAAAATAGAGCTATCGTATGATCCAGCAATCCTACTTCTAGGTATATACCCAAAAGAAAGGAGTATATCAGTATGGAAATCAGTATGTCAAAGAGATATTTGCATGCCCATATTTATTGCAGCACTATTCTCAATAGCTAAGATTTGGAAGCAACCTAAGTATCTATCTACAGATGAATGGATAAAGGAAATGTGGTACATATACACAATGGAGTACTATTCAGCCATAAAAAAGAATGAGATTCAGTCATATGCAACAATATGGATGGAACTGGAGGTCATTATATTAAGTGAAATAAGCCAGGTGGAGAAAGACAAACACTGCATGTTCCCACTTATTTGTGGAAGCTAAAAGTTAATGCAAATTTAAACCACTACAAAACAACTGGAATAGCTAAAATTTAAGAAGTGGATAGTAACAAATTCTAGTTCAGATACGAAGGAACTCAAAGTTTCATATGCTGCTGACAGGAGTGTAAAAAGATATGACCATTTTGGAAAATATTTTGGCAATTTCTTATAAACATACATGTATCATATGACCTAGCAGTTGTACTTGTACAAATTAAGAATAATGGACCAATAGTTTAATAACTTAAATGTCCATTAGCAGGTGAATGTTTAAAACAGATTATGGTATATCTATACAATTAAATATTACTCAAAATTAAAAGGGAGAAACTATTGTGATATGAAATAAATGGATGAATCTCAAAAACACTATATTGAAAGGAAAAAGCCAGACACAAACAATATGTGCTATGTCCTTTCATTTATATGACTTTCTAGACCAGGCAAAGGTAACAGAATCAGAAATTGTCTGGAGACAAGTGGAGGTAGAAATGACTGCAAATATGAATAAGCTTTTGGGGATTATGAAAAAATATATTTTAATTATACCAAAGGTTATATACATTTGTTGAAACTCATCAACCTGTACACTTAAAATGGGTGCATTTTACTGTATGTGGATTATACCCCAATAAAATTGATTTTTTTTTAAAAAAATCAAGAACCAGGTGTGGTAGCTCATGCCTGCAATCCCAGCACTTCGGAATGCCTGAGGCAGGTGGATTACCTGAGGTCAGGAGTTTGAGACCAGCCTGACCAATATGATGAAACCCTGTCTCTACTGAAAATACAAAATTAGCCAGGCATGGTGACAGGTGCCTGTAATCCCAGCTACTTGGCAGGCTGAGGCAGGAGAATCGCTTGAACCCGGGAGGCAGAGGTTGAAGCGAGCCGAGATTGCACCATTGCACTCCAGCCTGGGCAACAAGAGCGAAACTCCATCTCAAAAAATAAATTAATTAAAATAAAATAAAAAATAAAGAAAGGACTTGTTCTTACTAAATTGTTAAACATAATACAAAAACATAGTAATTAAAATAATGTGATATGGTACAAGTAATTCAGACCTATGAATGGAACAAATCCTAATAAATTTTTGTCTGCCTTGTAACCAAGGAAATTTATAACATTTGCAGTACTGCTACAAATATTGAATTATATAAAAGCATTAAACCCTAGGCCTTTTGAATTCATTATATTTTCAGAGTTTCCCTATCAAGTGAAAAATCAAAATATCTAGTGTTCATATTACAATATTGATACAGATTCCTGTACTAACTACTGATTCCATTGTGAAGTAAAACCCTAAAGGACACATTGGGCTGCTTAATCAATCTTCATTAAGACATCTGTAAAATGTCCAAAGGTTAAGCAGAGATTCGTAAAGAACCCTATGTAGTCTGAAACTCAAAAGTTTATTCTAGACTCTCCTCTTTCCCATTACCAAAATTTTGTGCAGTACATTTTAAACCTGTTCAAAATTCTTCAACCTACAAAACCTAGACAGTATTTTCTTGTATTTCAACCCAACTTCACTTGCTGTCAACATTCTGCATGGTACTCATTTGAGATACATGACATTTATGAAAAAGATAAACTAAAAATAAATTCATTAATCAATTTTCCTAGTTATCATACTTACAGCTTCAGTACCACAATCACAGATTTCACTTCCCTCCAATCTGCCATTGCCACAGACTGGTTTTGGAGATTTTTTTTGCATTTGTGGCTTATTCTGAAGACATTTGGCACCCACATTTGAAATGAAATTTTGAAAGCTCCTCAAACTGCAACTGCTAAAAGTCTTCACACCATTGGATTGCCTAAAGATGAATCCATATAATGTCATTGGCAATATACTTCTGAAAACACATTTCTATATGATATAAATTAATTTCAAAATGTTAAATTCAATTGACTATTACAAATGTTTATAGTAAGTGCTTAGAGGCCAAAATCATAGTTGAGGATGTCATGTGATTTTATTCACTGGAATACATGTTCTTATTAAAACAAAGCTAAGTACAGTTCAGCAGCAAAACACACACACACAGTAATCCAATTTTAAAATAGGCAAAGGATTTGAACAGATACTATTCCAAATAAAAATTAGCACCCAGATTTGGACAGACATCACTTCAAATAAAAATTAACACCCAATTACCAACAAAATTTTATTAAACAAATGATAATGTGCTTAGTCCTGAACTTCTTCAAATAGCTCAGAAAAAAATTGTATATTTATCAAAATTATATATTATTATGCCTATATACCAATAATAAAGAGAATTCATTGAACAGTTCCATAGGAAGTCCATTTTTACTTTATTTGTATATAGTAAACATCTGTAATGCAAGGAAGAAACTGAGATTTATTGAGTACCTGTTATGTGCCAGATTTCTTTACAGATTTGTCTGTGCACATTACCTTGAAAGTGAGGATTTAAGATATGAGATGTGGAAGAGAAGGCAGAGCAAGATCATGGAATAGAACCCTCCAGTGATCATCCCTCCATAGGGACACTGAAGTGAACAATTACCCTGCAAGAAAATACCTTCACAAGAGCTAAAAGAATGAGGTAAAAGATCACAGTAACTGGTTGGCATAATAACAAGAAAAGACACATTGAAGAGGGTAGGAATGACAGTTTTGCATTGCCTACACCATCCCTTCCCCAATCTGAAGCAGTGCACATAGAGAGTGAATTTGTCTTTTAGGAGAGGGAGAAAGAAGTGTGCATGGGACTTTGCCTGAGAAACATGTACCAGCCCCACTACCATAAAACAAAGCAACAGCTGAACCCCGTGATCCCTGATTCCAGCTGGTGCCCACAGACTTCTAGACCTGCCCCAGCTCAGAAGGCAATTCGCCACCCCAGCAGGATGGAACCAAGCCTTGGCCAGCTTCACCACTGGCTGACGAAAGAAGCTTTAGGCCATGAATAAATATCAGCAACAATCAGGTAATAGTGACTGTGGGTGTTAGGTGAGCAAACCCTAACCATTACTGTGCTGGTCTATGAGACCATGGAATTCAGGTGTGAGCCAGTAAGCTGCCAGTTGCAGTGGCCATGAAAGTGCACACACACCTCTCCTGTAACTTCAGACAGTGCAGTGTAGACAGCGACTCCTTCTGCTAGGGGAAGGAAAAGGAAGTGAGCAAGAGACTTTGGGATTGGAAACCCACAGGACTGTCTCTGATATTCCCCAAGTCCATCAGGGTTGGATACATAGGAATCTTCAAGAGAGCCACAGCATAACTGAGCTTAAGGTGCTATCTAGTGCTGAAACGGCAGCAGTGACCACAGTCTTAACTCATCAGCCAGTACTCTTGGAATTTCTGTAAAGTCCTCTGAAGAAGGACAAGTACAAACAAGGCCAGACTGTGAAGACTAGAAAAAATACTTAATTCTTTAATGCCCAGATATATCCATAAGCATTAATAACATTCAGGAAAATATGATCCCATCAAGTATAATAAATAAGGCACCAGTAACCAAACCTGGAGAAAGATGTGTGAACTCTTACACAGAAAATGCAAAATAGATGTTTTGAGGAAGCTCAAATAACAACAAGAAAACATAGAGAAACAATTCAGAAAATTATCAGAGATATTTAACAAAGAGATTGAAATAATTTTAAAAATCAAGCAGAATTCCTGGAGCAATAACAGATAAACTGAAAACTGTATTAGAGGGTCTGAAAAGCAGAGGTGATCAAACAAAAGGAAGAATTCATGAGCTCAAACACAGGCTATTTGAAAATACATCAAGAAGAAAAAAGAAAAAAGGAATTTAAAAGAACAAAGAACACTTATTGGATCAATGAGATAGCATCAAAAAGAAAATGTAAGAGTCATTGACCTTCAAAGGGAGTAGAGGAAGAGAAAGGGGGTAGAAAGGTTATTCAAATAAATAATAATGGAAAATTGTCCAAACCTAAATATAAATATCCAGTTATAAGAAGGTCAAAGATCACCAAGAAGAGTCAACCCAAATAAAACTACCTCAAGGCATAAATATAATAATCAAACTCTCATAGGTCAAGGACAAGAGAGACTCCTAAAAGCAGTAAGAGAAAAGAAGCAAATAACATATGAAGGAGTGTCAATACATCTGGCAGCAGAATTCTCTATGGAAACCTTAAAGACCAGGAAGGAGTGGAATGACATATTCCAAGTCCTGAAGGAAAAAACTTTCAACCAAGAATATTGTACCCAGGAAAACTATCCTTAAAAATGTAGGAGTGATTCAAAACTCTTAGACCAACAAAAGTGGAGGGAATTCATCACCACCAAACCATAAGAAATGCTAAAAGAAGTTTTTCAATCTGACAGAAAAGGATGCTAATGTGCAACAAGAAAACATGTGAAGGTATAAAAGTAAACAAATTTGGAACACTCTAACACTGTAACTATGGGGTGTAAAATATTCATATCTTTGGTATAAAGATTAAAAGCCAAAGATATTGAAAAACAATAACAATTTTTAAGAGATAGGTAATATAAAAATATGTAAATTTAGAGATCAAAAACTCAAAATTGGGGAGAAGGGAGTTAAAGGGTAGAGTTTTTAGGTTGTGTTTGTTTCATTCTTTGTGATCAAAAAATGGGTATTATCAAAAAGACAAAAAAATTACACACTATAAAAGATGGGGAGAAAGGCAATATCTTGAACATTCTTAGCAAAAATGTAAATTACACAACCATTATGAAAAAATATGAACCTTCCTCAAAAACCTAAAAATAGGACTACTATATGATCCAGCAATCCACTACTGGGTTTATAGCTATAAAAAATAAATCAGAATATCACAGAGATATCTGCACTCCCATGTTTATTGCAGCACTATTCACAATAGCCAATACATGAAATTAATCTAAATGCCCATCTACAGATAAACTGATTTTTAAAATGTGGTATATATGTAAATGGAATATTATTCCACCATAAAAAGGAATGGAATCCTATCATTTCTGACAACATAAATGGAGCAGGAGGACATTCTGTTAAGTGAAATAAGCCAGACCGCAGAAACAAACACCACATGATTACACTCATGTGTGAAATTTTTTAAAGGTTGATTTCATAGAAATAGAGAGTAGAATAGTGGTTACCAGAGGCTGGTGAGGGGAAGAGAGAGAGGAAAACTGGGAGAGGTTGGTTAATGTGTACAAAGTTAGCTAAACAGGAAGAGTAAGTGCGGGTATTTTATTACACAGTAGGGTGACTATATCAAATGACAATGTAGTGCATATTTCAAGATAGCTAGAAGAGCAGATTTTGAATGTTATTGCCACACTGAAATGATAAATGTTTAAAGTGGTGGATATGGGAATTACCCTAATTTCATCATTATACAATATATGCAAATGTTGGAACATTACACTGTGCCCCCATATACACGTAAAAATTTTGGTCAATTATAAATTTTTTAAATGTATGAATAAGAAAGACACAAGTTGTCACTTTTAGAAACTATATATAAATTAAATTATCAAAATGATATATCAGGAATAGGAGGGGGCTTCAAAATGGCTGACTAAGGGAGACTGGCACTTTTCTCATGCACAAAAAAGACCGAAAGAACAAGTAGATAACCAGACATTAAATAGAGGTTCCAAGAGAGAACACTGGAATTCATTGGAAAAGTGACAAAAAAACTTCTGAGGCATAGAAAGAGAGAGGAGCAAAGAAGCCAGCCTGGCCATAATAAGTTCAAATCCAGAAGCAACTCCTCATCGCAAGAGAAGGTAAACAAGATCCCCAGCCACCCACATTCCCATTGTGGACGGCTGCAGTCCTAGTGATGGGACAGTCCCTCAGCCCACAAAGGCTCTGAGATTAGTGTAGGCAGGTGCCTCGAGTCCACAAGTTGGTATTGTTTCACAGAGGGTGTTTGTGCTGGGTCCCAAACACCCCCATCCCCCGCCCACCAGGACGCAAGCTGACACAGCACTACACCATTTTGAGAGCCCAGCCCCACCAAACCACCTGATTCAGGTTCGATCCTGAACTGAATCCCAACAGTTCCAGCATCTCCACATCCCTATCATCCCACTGACATACCCACACATCCACCCAGAGGGCTGCAGTGTCACAAAACAGGATTGACCCAGGAATGCAGTTGTGTCTCCAGCACTCTAGCTGATTCTGCATCTACAGCCCAGGAAATGAGTGGTGCAGTGCACCAAAAAGGCTACCTCAAGGATGAAGGGAACCAAACAAATTCTACCCAGAGCTTGAAAGTTTCCTGCCCAGGGCTGCTGCAACTGACGGCAAGCTAGAACCCTCCAATGTCAAGGTCACTGTGTATCTGCATCTACCTTCAGAGGGACTTAGGACTGGCCTGAAAACATGCTGTTCTGGGGCCTGAGGACAAGCTTGCCCCACCTGCTGACTTCAGTGCCCATGCACACCATCTGGAGACCTGAGAACAGGTCCATTCTACCAACTGCCACCACTGCTGGCACCTGAGCATGTCACCTGGATACATCTATAAATACATCTATAGGGAAAAGTATTTCCCCATTAAAGTCAATTCATAAAATTGTAAGAAGCAACTGATACACCAGATGTGCCGATATTAATGTAAAGACATTAAAAAGCATGAAAAAAGAAAGAAAAAATATACCTCTAAAGGAATACCAAAATTATGCAGTAACAGAGCCAAAACAAAAAGAAATCTATGAAATGTCTGAAAAATAATTCAAAATAATGATAATAAAGAAACTTAGTGAGACAAAACAGAGCACAGATAAATAATACAAAGAAATCAGGAAAACAATTCATAATTTCAATGAGAAATTTAACAAAGAGATAGATATCATAAGAAAGAACTAAACAGAGATCTTGAAATTGATTATTTCAATAAATAAAATTAAAAATACAAAAGAAAGTTTCCACAATAGACCAGATTAATCATAAGAAAGAATTTCTGAACTTGAAGATAGAGTTTTTAAATAACCTGATCAGACAAATTATATACATATATGACAGAAAGCCTACATGACATATGAAACACCATACAGGAACCAAATATTCAAATTTTGGAACTAGAAGAAGAAGAGATGTAAAGGCACAGAAGACTTATGTAAGGAATAATAGCTGAAACTCTCCAAAGTTTTGCAAGACATATAGACATCAAGATACAGGTAACAAAAGATCTCGAAATATATTCAACCAAAAAGGTCTTGTTCAAAGCACATATAGTCAAACTATCAAAAGTAGAAAACAAAGAGAGAATTCTAAAAACAGAAAGAGAAAAATGTCAAGTCACATATAAAGGAACACCCATGAGAATAACAGCAGATTTCTCAGCAGAAACCTTATAGGCCAGGAGAGAATGAAAGTACATATTGAAAGTACTGCAAGAAAACAACTATCAGCCAAGAATACTATATGCAGCAAAGCTATCCTTCAAAAATGAAGGAGAAATAAAATGTCTTTTCCAGACAAGAAAAAAAAACGAGGAATTTGTCACCACTAGACTAGTCCTATAAGAAATGCTTAAGAGAATCCTAAACCGGGAAGTAAAAGGAGAATAGCTACCATCATGAAAACACATACAAGTATACAACTCACTGATGGAACAGATGATAAGAGAAAAGGAGAAGAGAAAAAAAAATAAAATGTTAAATGTTATCACGACCCAAATTATCTAATGTAAAGGTATATAATAAAAGAGGAAGAAAGGCTGAGAGCAGCAGCTCATGCCTGTAATCCCAGCACTTTGGAATGCCGAGGTGGGTGGATCACCTGAGGTCAGGAGTTCGAGACCAGCATGGCCAACATGGTGAAACCCCATCTCCACTAAAAATACAAAAATTAGCCAGGCATGGTGGTGCACACCTTTAGTCCCAGCTACTTGGGGTGCTGAGGCAGGAGAATCATTTGAACTCAGGAGGTAGAGGTTTCAGTGAGCCAAGATCACACCACTTTACTCCAGCCTGAGTGACAAAGTGAGACTCTGCCTAAAAAAAAAAAGAAGAATGAAAGAAAGAATATATCAAACAATCACAAAACATTGACAAATGACAGGAGTAAGTCCTAATCTATCAATAATAATCTCAAATATAAATGGCTTAAATTCCTAAATTGAAAAATATAGACTGGCTGAAAGGATTTAAAAATATATATGCTGCCTACAAAACCTCACTTACATTGTAAAGACCTGTAGATCAAAAGTGAAGGAAAAGAAAAAAAAAAAAACATTCTGGGCAAACAGAAACCAAAAGCATGAAAGGGTAGCTACACTCACTATTTATGTCAGAAAAAAAATAGATTATAGGACAAAACACATAAAAAGAAAAAAGTCTCCAATGATAAAGAGAACAATTCAGCAAGAGTATATACAAATTATAAATATATATGCACCAAACACTGGAACACCCAGATATATAAAACAAACATTATTAGAACTAAACAGAGAAATAGACCCCAATACAATAATAGTTGTTGACTTCAACACTCCACTTGAAGCACTGGACAGATCATCTAGACAGAAAATCAACAAAGACATCAGACAAGCAAATGCTGAGGGCATTAGTTACTATCAGATGTGTCTTACAAGAGCTCCTGAGAGAAGCACTAAATGTGGAAAGAAAAGACCATTACCAGCCACTACAAAAACACACTGAAATATACAGAGCAGTGACACTATAAAGCAACCACACAAAAAACAAGTCTGCAAAATAACCAGCTAATAACACGATGGTAGGATCAAATTCACACATATAAAAACTGACCTTTAATGTAAACAGGCTACATGTCCCAATTAAAAGACATGGAGTGATAAGCTAGAAAAAGAAATAAGACCCAATGATATGTTATCTTCAAGAAAACCATCTCACATATAATGACATCCATAGGCTCAAAATAAAAGAATGGAGAAAAATCGACCAAGCAAATGGAGAACAGAAAAAAGCAGGTGTTGCAGTCCTAATTTCAGACAAAACAGACTTTGAACGGACAAAGATAAAAAAAGACAAAGAAGGGCATTACATAATGGTAAAGGTTATAAATGACAAAGGGGATGTTACACTGACCCCACAGAAATTCTAATAACTATCAGAGACTACCACAAACACCTCTAGGCACACAGCTAGGAAATCTAGAAGAAATGAATAAATTCTGGAACACATACAATCTCCTAAGACTGAACTAGCAAGAAATTAACTACCTGAAAAGACCAATAACAAGTTCTGGAATTGAATCAATAATAAATAGCCAACTAACCGAAAGAGAAAACCCAAGACCAGATGGAGTCACAGCCAAATTCTACCAGATGGACAAAGAAGACCTGCTACCATTCCTGCTGAAACACCTTCTTTACATCATATACATAAATCAAGTCAAGATTGATTAAAGACTTAAATGTAAAGCCCAACATGTAAAAACCCTGGAAGACAACCTAGGCAATAATCATTCTGTACATAGGAACTGGCAAACATTTCATGATGAAGACTCCAAAATCAATTACAACAAAAACAAAAATTGACAAATGGGATCTGATTAAACTAAAGAGCTTCTACACAGCAAAAGAAACAATCAACAGAGTAAACAAACAGCTTACAGAACAGGAGAAAATATTTTCAAACTATGTATCTGACAAAGGTCTAATATCCAGTATCTATAAGGAACCTAAACAAATTTACAAGAAAAAAAACAAACAACCCTATTAAAAAGTGGGAAAAGGACATGAATAGGCACTTTTTAAAAGAAGACATACATGCAGCCAACAAGCGTATGAAAAAAAAAGCTCAATACCACTGATTATTCGAGAAATGCACATCAAAACTACAATGAGATACCATCTCATACCAATCCGAATGCTTATTAAAAAGTCAAAAAAAAAACATATGCTGGTGAGGTTGTGGAGAAAAAGGAACACTTATACACTGTTGGTGGGAGTGTAAATTAGGTCAACCATTGTAGAAAACACTGGTGATTCCTCAAAAAGCTAAAAATAGAACTACCATTCAATCCTGCAATGTGATTACTAGGTATATACCCAAAGGAATATAAATCGTTCTATCATAAAGACTCATGCACGTATAATGTTCATTGCAGCACTATTCACAACAGCAAAGACATGAAGTCAACCTAAATGCTCATCATTGGTAGACCAGATAAAGACAATGCGGCACAAACACACCATGGAATACTATGCAACCATAAAAAGAATGAGATCATGTTTTTTGCAGGACAATGGATGGAGCTAGAGGACACTATCTTTAGCAAACTAACACAGGAAGAGAAAACTAAATACCACATATCTTGGAGCTAAAGGATGAGAACACATAGACACATACAGAGGAACAACAGACACTGAGTCCTACTTGAGGGTGGAAGGTGGGAGGAGGGAGAGGATCAGAAAGAAACAACTATTGGGTGCCAGGATTAGTACATGGGTGACAAAATAATCTGTACAACAAACCCCCATGACTCAAGTTTACCTATATAACAAACCTGCACAGGTACAACTGAACCTAAAATTAAAGTTTAAACACACACACACAAATAATCCCACTTAAAAGTGGGCAAAGGATTTGAATAGACATTTCTCAAAGGAAGACATGCAAATTGCCAACCTGCTGTCTTTTCTGACATGAAAAAATATTCAGCATCAGTAATCACTGGAAATTTTTAAATCAAAACCACCATGAGATATGATCTCACCCCAGTTAGAATGGCTATTATCAAGCAACATAAAAACTAACAAATACTGGCAATGATGTTGAGAAAAGGCAACTCATATGCTGTTAGTGGGAATATAAATTCATACAGCCTTGATAGGAAGTATTGTGGAGGTTTCTCAAAACACTAGAACTAGAACTACAATACAAACCAGCAATCTTTGTACTTGGTATTTATCCAAAGTAAAGGAAATCAGTATATTAGAAAGATACCTGAACCTTCATGTTTATTGCAGCACTATTCACAATAGACAAAACATGGAATAAACCTAAGTGTGAATCAATGGATGAATGGGTAAAGAAAATGTGGTATGCATCACAATGGAATACTATTCAGCCATAGAAAAGAATGAGGTTTTTTCATTTGTAACAACATGAATGGAACAGGAGGTCATTAGGTTAAGTGGAAAAAGTCAGGCACAGAAAGGCAAATATCACAATTCTCAATTATGTGCAGGACTTTAAAAGTTTAATTCATAAAGATATAGAGTAGGCACTTTGGGAGGCCGAGGCAGGCGGAACACGAGGTCAGGAGATCGAGACCATCCCAGCTAACATGGTGAAATCCCATCTCTACTAAAAATACAAAAACAAAATTAGCCGGGTGTGGTGGCAGGCGCCTATAGTCCTAGCTACTCGGGAGGCTGAGGCAGGAGAATCCCGTGCACCTGGGAGGTGGAGCTTGCAGTGAGCCAAGATTGCAACACTGCACTCCAGCCTGGGCAACAGAGTGAGACTCCATCTAAAAAAAAAAAAAAAAAAAGGAGAGAGAGAGAGTAGAATGATACTTTCCAGAGACTGGGAAGAGTGGGTAGGGGAATGAAGAGAGGTTAGTTAATAAGTAGACACAGTTAGATAGAATAAGTTCTAGTGTTCAATAGCAAAGTAGGGTAACTGTAATTAATGGTAATTTATTGTATATTTCAAAATAGCTAGAAGAGGAGATTTGATGTTTTCAACACAAAGAAATGATAAATGTTTGAGAGGATGGATATTCTAACTACCCTGATTTAATCATCACACAGGTATACAGATATGAAAATATCACATGTACCCAATAAATATGTATAATTATTATGTATCAGTAGAATTTTTTCAACAATAAAAATACATTTAGACATAGTTTTACCCAAAAAAAAAGATATAATGGAAGGAGTGCTTAAGTATAAAAATGAATTTAGTACAAATACATGTTACTAATATTTTCTTGCTACTTAGTTTAAGCGAATACCAATATATTAAGTCATCTATATGAAGGAAGTGTAGACTATAGAATGAAACAAGGCTTTGAAATTAGATAAACTTGTTGACTAATACCAACCCTATGACTTATGAGGACTTAGTTAGGCAAAGTGATTAAATTATCTAAGTCTTAGTAGTTTCATCTGCATAATAGGGATAATGCCTGTCTACCTCATAGATAGGTGAGGCTGTGAGAATTAAGTATAATTAAATAAGTGAAGTATCTAATTCAATTATCTGACTTTTAATAGGTACCCAATAAATCACTGCTGGTATTACTGACACCTGCTAAAGCGTGCCTATTAATTAACTGTGTATCAAGTAAAAGTAGATCACTTTGGCTACTTATACTCCAAGACTTTTTAATAAACACATTAAATTGAAATATGTAGGGGCGGAGCAAGATGGCCGAATAGGAACAGCTCCAGTCTCCAGCTCCCAGCGCGAGCGACACAGAAGACAGGTGATTTCTGCATTTTCAACTGAGGTACCAGGTTCATCTCGCTAGGGATTGTCGGACAATCGGTGCTGGTCAGCTGCTGCAGCCTGACCAGCGAGAGCTGAAGCAGGGCAAGGCATCGCCTCACCTGGGAAGCACAAGGGGAAAGGGAATCCCTTTTCCTAACCAGGGGAACTGAGACACACAACACCTGGAAAATCGGGTAACTCCCACCCCAATACTGTGCTTTACCAAGGGTCTTAGCAAACGGGCACACCAGGAGACTATATCCCACACCTGGCCGGGAGGGTCCCACGCCCAGGGAGCCTCCCTCACTGCTAGCACAGCAGGCAGCAGCAAGGCTGGGGGAGGGGCGCCTGCCATTGCTGAGGCTTAAGTAGGTAAACAAAGCCGCTGGGAAGCTCGAACTGGGTGGAGCTCACAGCAGCTCAAGGAG
>NW_012099321.1:4418893-4463177 GCF_000951045.1 Mandrillus leucophaeus | reverse complement strand
TGCACACCAACATGGCACAAGTATACATATGTAACAAACCTGTACATTATGCACATGTACCCTAGAACTTAAAGTATAATAATAATTTTTTTAAAAATTTAAAAAATAAATAAAAAAATAAAAATTGGGAAAAAAATGAATTATGTAATTAATTACATGCTTTCTTTGAGAATTAACATAGAATAATGTGTGAGATATACTGTGGATATGCAAAAGAGTTATACATGTGTGCTATTATTAGATTTTGTAAAAATTAATATAATACTCTACTCATACACAAGAGATTTGTAGGAAATTAGAGATTATATGTGAAAGCATTTTAAACTTAAAATACCACATGAACTTAAAGGTTTACTAATACAGGATCAAAACCCAAGTCTGCCACAAACTAGCCATCTGACCACGAGTAATTATCCTTTTTATAACTTAGCTTCTCATCTGTAAAAATGGGAATAATAGGAACTGTCCTGTAGAGATATTGTGAGAATCAATAAGTTAATATATGTAAAGTGCTTGGAATGGTCTCTAGAACATAGTAAGTACAATGTAAATATTTGTTCATCTTATTATCATTAATCATAGGCTCTGGGTGACCTACACAAAACATATTGTCCTAGCATACTTGAAAATAGCTGGCCATATGAACAATGAGCCCAAAATAATTATTCTCATATTGTTGTGATAGACGAATGGATAGATAGATAGATGATAGACAGAGAGATAGATAGATAGATAGATACATAGATAGATACATAGATAGATTCCATTTATCAATCTATATGGACATATGCATATCAATTATATATATACATATATGGATATGTGTGAGTATGTGTGTTTGGGTGTGTATATATACATATATACACACATTCCTTTTAGAGCTAATTTGTAATATAATTGCATGTGTGTATATATATATTAAATATGTTGAGTTTGAGCTATATTTATGGATATATATGTTGAGTTTGGGTTATCTTTAGAACATAAAAATTAACCCTTAAGAGGTGCTTAGGAGTACCCATAAAAATAATATGTTTTCAAAATTTAATGTCTTATTTTCACTTTTGACCTTTGACTGTTCTTCAGTAATGAATGGCTTACCCACATCATAGGCCATATCTACAAACAGAAAAACTACAAAATGCTAATGACACCTGCTGTAGTTCTTGTCTGATATACCATTTGGGGAAGATTAATAAGTTTAGAAATCACTGTAGCTAATCAATGACATACTTATAGAACTCTACAGTTTAGAAAACCCTTTCCCATTTCACTTTTTTTCTTTTATTCTTATATCACCCTGTGAAATAAAAGAATAGGCATAATTATACCTATTTAAAGATGAGAAAAGTAAACCTAGGCAAAGTCAAGTAATTTATCCAAAGTCACACAAATATATATATAAACATATATATGTTTTATATATTTATATATATATATTTGTCTCCAACTAGGACTTCTTACTCTTTTGGATGTTAGGGTTTTTTTTTTTTTCCATAAAATCAGACTATTCTAAAAGCAAAACCAAAAATACCTTGTCTAAAACAAAGGCCACTTATTATGTTCTGCTGAAATATTTTTAAAGATCCTTACTAAGTGCTTTCATATTCTTTTGCTAATATATCTTGCAGATTGGATTTGTTATCCTGATTGCCTTTAATTTACACTTAATACTACTTTTATATTTAAAATTTCATGTTTATACTTTGTAGTGAACTTGGCCCATTGATAGCTAATTTGTGCTTTATGTAAATAGTAAATTTTCACACTCTGAATATTTAAAATGAAATAAACATAAGCAATAAATATTTTGTTAAAACTTACAAAGCTTCTGGATTCATTATGCAGATGGATTCTGAACATCGACATTTCTTTGGATCATCATATGATATTCCCAGACTGAGTGCCAGCATCTGGGTGACAGTAACTGAAAATGCCTCCAGAGTTATCTCCTTGGGGTACTATAACAACAACAAAGAAAATTCTAAGGAAAGATAATTCTCTAAAGGGTGGTAAAAAATAATTTTCTGGTTATGAATATTTTATTGTATCAAATGAAAGAGAATTAGGGAGATATGGATCCTTGAATAGGTGAGAAGCTGAAGCTCTTCTTATGAAGTTTTACTGAGATAGAAGCATATTGAGTGTATGCCAAGCTTTGTGATAATTTAACAATTGGACACCTAACATAATTCTTAGGTAGTTACTATCAATATACAAAGGAATTGTTTTGATAAAGAAAATATACATTACACTGTTGGTTACATGGACCAGAATCTTCAACTCACCTAACTTCTTACAATAGCTCTAAAACTCATTTTGGATAATCCATATCATCTCCTCCAACCCCCAGTTCATGAAATGGCCATTAACCAAATTGCCCAATTTAAGTGCTCACCCTGCTGCCTACTAGGAACCTGATTGACACAGTGACTGGTATGAAAAGAAGCCACAGAAAACAGATCCTTCAGATGGCACTATTGGATTAGGTTGTTCATATATGTAACACAGATAACTTCCTTGCGAAAAAGAAATGGGGCATTGGTAATTCATGGTATGAAATGACATCATGATTTCTCAAATTATTACCAAAGCTGGCATAGGATATGATGCAGGAGGAGGAAGATAAAGACATTTAATTGTTATGGTGACAATAGGGATAATAAAGATTTTGGGGTCAACTAATTTCTTATAAGAGCCCTAAAGGATGCACATAATGAAGAATAGAAAGGGAATACTGCAAATGAGCAATGGAAAATGCAAACGGGGAATCAGAAAGCCTCTGCAGCAGCAATGAAGTAACTCGTGTGTAGTCATGGATTGACATGGCTGAGGACCAAGCTGGAACCCACCAGATTTGGTGGGAAAAGCATCAGATTTGGTGGGAAAAGCATTAGAATCTGAAACTTGGGAGGCGAACAATTGGAATAACATCTCTTTACTTCCCTTGCCAGCAGAGGAAGCCCTCTCCAAACAATGAGAGAGCTCCTGCATTTAAAAAAAAAAAAAAAAGTTTTAGTGAAGATAGCTGGAACATTAGTCTCACTACCCCACATTGCCTCTAGGTCCAAATCAAGAATTAATTCTCAACATGGTCTTGAAGGAGAACTATCGTGTACTGCTCTGGAAGGGGATAATTTATATTTTGAAAAGGATTGATCAGACAGTATGAAATAGAAGGCTGTACTGGAAAAAATTTATTGTAATTCATGACTTACCTGGGATTTTGGATTTAATGTGCCAAGTAAAAGCAGGAGTCATGTTAACTGAAGTTAGACTTAACGGGAGCCTACTGTCAGTAAGGTCAAAATAATGGAGCTTTGCTGGCATACTGTATGGTGAAAAAGTGCTGAGTTTCAGGAATATGGTAATATTGAATGAATCTACTGTGTGAAACCTGTTGGGTAACTACCTTGACCAAACATTCAAAGAGAGCTGGGAGGATATTTCCTTCAAGACACTTGGAAATGCTTTGCTGAAAGACACACCAATATCATCAAAAATCTCTGCTGGTTGTTGTTTTGCAGACTAGAGATGACGGTAGCACATAATTAATGCAATGGATCTGGGAGTTTCACTCTTGTTGCCTAGCTTGGAGTGCAATGGCATGATCTTGGTGCACTACAACCTCCACCTCCTGGGTTCAAGTGATTCTCCTGCCTCAGCCTCGCAAATAGCTGAGATTACAGGCACCTACCACTATGTCTGGCTAATTTTTGTATTTTTAGTAGAGACAGGGTTTCACCATGTTGCCCAGGCTGGTCTCAAACTCCTGACCCTCAAATGATCCACATGCCTCAGCCTCCCAAAGTGCTGGGATTACAGGCATGAGCCACCACGCCCAGCTGCAACAGGAACACTGGGACCAGGAGTGTTACAGGCCATGTGGCACGGCTTAACTGAGACAAGGTGGATGCAATTACCACCATAAGCTAAAGGGGCTTACATATTATCAAAGCTGTTTTGACCTACAGGGATTATGATAATTATTTCAGGGACCCTAAAAATAAAATATATGAGCATCATACTGAAGGTTTTCTTGATATCTATGTCTGGTGGCAAAAACTTAACATGAGTTGCTGTGATGCAGATTCCCAGACCTAAATCAATTCACAACCTCAGGGATTCTCAACTAAGAGAGTACCTTTAAAGAAGGAACCTGCCATACAGATGAAACTGTGACTATTCCTCCAAGCCTTCCACAGAGGGACCTGTAGCTATTCACTAGAATAACTGTGCATGCAGGAAAAGAAAATAGCTAGGACTTCAGGGGCTTATTGGATTCTGAGTCAGAACTAAAGTTACCCTGAAAAACTGAATACCATCTTAATCTACTGGTCTAAGTGCAGCCTTATGGAGGTCAAGTAGTCAGAAGAAACTTGTTTCAAGTTCATCTAACAGTACATCCAAAAGAACTTCAGATATGTCCTACTATTATTTTCCAAATCCCAGAATTATGCCTGGAATAGAAATACTAGCATGTATTGTCTGCTGACCAATGGAGTGAGACATATTATTGACAGGGAGGGCCAAGAGGAAGTGCCTGGAACTGCTCCCAAGATGATAAATGAAGAGTAATATGGCATCCCTTAGGGAATTGCATACTGCATATATTAGCGTCACCATTAAAGTTTGAAATCGTAGGAGTAATGATGCATGTCACATAATCATTTAACTTGTTTGTTTCCCTGGTGCAAAAGATAGATAATGACTGTAAATTATCCTCCGAAACTGATCTGGCTTTCTATATATCTAGGGCACTCTACCTGCCATCAACAGAAGCCAGTGATGAGCTTCCACCATAGCACTATGCCCCTGTTGGATTAACCAGTCAACTGGAGATGGGTTTATTACAGTGGACTGTTCATTCATTGAAGGAGCAATGATTTGTCCTCGTACATCCCAGGTATGGATTTTCCTTGCCTGTCTGCAGTGATTCTAAAGCACCACATTCTTGTGCTTGAAGAATATCTTCTGCATCACCACACAATATTGTTTCTGACCAGGGTCACATCTTGTGGCCTAGTATTTATAGAAATGGGTTCATTACTACAAGATTTACTTACCACATGTCCTGTAACACAAAAGCAACAAGACTATAATGGCTGGCTAAAGATTCAGTTGTGGCCCCAGCTAAGGAACAACATCCAGAGAGGTAGGAAGGATGTCACTAATGATTTTTTAAATATCCTAAAGCAGCAGCCAAAACTTGGTGCCATTTCCCCCATAGCCATTAGGCTTGAGTCTGAGAACAGAGTGAATGTTGATGAGGAAAAATGGGATGGGAATTGCTAGATCAGTTGCTGCATATAGCTGGCAGAGGCTGTGGTGACTTACTATACTATATTAGGAATATACTATATTGGGAATAGCCCCAGGCTGGTGTGGCACTGCATGCAGAGTTACTCTGGGCCTATGGTTTCTGGTACGGTAGGGGTGAATTAGAGGCAGACATTTAACTTCCCCACCATTCTGGGACCATTTGTGAAAGGCTCACTCTTGTCTCATCACACAGGAATCACTGGGAGTGCTGGTAGGGTTAGGCCATCTGGGGTCAGTTGGAGATGAAAAACAGTGGTGGGGCTCACAGTGATAAGCACATGATTCTTTGGGGTTGCTCTTCATTCTGGCCCACGGAGGTGCTACACTAGAGAGACTAGCCAACAGCATCAAGGTGCAGGAAACATGATACAGATTCCAAACATACAAAAATACTGCCTAGCCAGGGAAGACAACCTACAATCCTGCTCCATCAGAAACAATCACAGAACCCAGCCAGTATCCCCACCTGATGTTAGAGTCCAGCCAGTGGTCTCACTAGACCACAGAGCACAGCCAGCTATACCATTTGACCTCAGAGTACGGGAAGCAACCAATCCCAACTAGAGAACCCAACACCAAGGTCTGCCTATCCACGGTTGTAACCAATGACATCCAGAATCCCAGGTTACAGTAAAAGTAAAGGTCTGCTACCAGAAAAGAATATGTGCAAAAGCTAGAAGAGGTGACCATCTCCTCAAATGCATAGAGACACAAGGATTATGAAAAATCAGGAAAATATGACATCACAAAAAGAAACTAATAAAGCTCCTGCAGTGTACCCAGAAGAAAGGAGATTTATGAAATGACTGACAAAGAATTCAAGATAATCCTCTTCAGGGAGATGTTGGTCAAAGAATGGATATTTAAAGATAGATAGGAAGAATACATTCGGGAGTTCTATTGTACAGCTTGGTAACTACAATTAACGATGATAAATTGTATTCTTAAAAAATGCTAAGAGAGTGGATGTTAAGCATTCTCACCATAAAAATGATAAGTATGTGAGGCAATGTATTTGTTAGCTAGATGTAACCATTCTACAGTGTATATAGTCTTCAAAACATCACGTTGTGCATAGTAAAGGCAGACAATTTTATATGTCAATTTAAAAAATAAATGAATTTGAAAAAAAAGAGAAAACAATCATTCTCTGCTCACATAGTCATGAATCTTTGTTCCTTTTTTTATCTTGTGAAACCACAAGTTTATCTAGTGAAAACCACATTTTCACTATTCCTAATTTCCTTATTAACTTCTCTCTTTCACTCATCAGTTCAAATTCCTTTACATATGCCCTCAATTTCCTTGCCATCTTTTCACTTCATAATGACTTGGCAAAAATATGATACATCAGTCTTCAAAATGCTGAGGTAGGAAGATGTTAGGACAAAGATTCTATACCTATCCCAATTATCAATCAAATGTTAAGACAAAATAAAAGTGTTTTCATTGAAGGGGGTAGGGCCAAGATGGCTGATTAGAGGCAGCTACAGTCCCCAGCTCTCCTGGAAAGGAATGAAAACGGCAAGCGAATTCTGCACTTTCAACTGAGGTATCCAGGTTCTTACATTGGGACTGACCAGGCAGACAGCTTGACCCACGGAGAGCAAGGAAAAGCAGGGTGGGGTGATGGCCCGCCCAGGAGTGGCACGTAGCCAGGGGAGACCCCATCCCCAGCGAAGGGAAGTGATGAGTGATTGTGCAGCCCCACCTAGAAAACCGTGCTTTTCCCATGGCTCTTTGCAAACCATGGATCAGGAGATCCCCTCATGAGCCCACGCCACCAGGGCCTTGGGTCCAAAGCACAGAGCTGTGTGGAGCCTCAGGGAAGCAGCCATTTGGGCACACATGGACACCCAGGAGTTTTGAATATCCTATCCCCAGGAATTCCTGCCAGATGGGAGATCGGTTCATGCATTCCCGTAGGCAGGGAGCCAAGCAGTGTTGTTCTGCAGGCCCCACTTCCACAGCATCGCACAAGACCCACTGGCTTGGAATTCAAGCCAGCCAACAGCAGCAGGCTGGAGACTGACTGAAACAGACTGAGTTCCTTGGGGAAGGAGCAGCCACATCTCTGTGCTTTGAGTTGGCCATTCTAGCCTGCTGTCTCTGGATACTCCAGGTGGTCCAGACCAGAACTCTGATCTCTCTCTGGGATGGAGCTTCCAGGGGGAAGGGGTGGCCATAGTCTCTGTGGTTCAGCTGACTATGCCTTTCCAGCCTGCTGGCTCTAGAGACTCTGGGTGGTCTAGATGAGGAGGGCTCCCCCAAACACAGCACATCTGCTCTATGAAGGGGCAGCCAGACTGCTTCTTTAAGTGGGTCCCTGATCCCATTCCTCCTGACTGGGTGAGACCTCCTACAGACACCACCTACAGGAGTATATGGGCCGGTATAAGGTCAGTGCCTTCCTGGGATGGAGCTCATAGAGGAAGAAGCAGGCTGCCATCTTTGCTGTTTCCTAGCCTTCATTGGTGATACCTCCAGGTGCAGGAGACAGTGAGGCAACTAGGGTCTGGAGTGAACCCCCAGCAAACTGCAGCAGCCCTGTGAAAGAGTGGCCTGACAGTTAAAAGGAAAAACAAACAGAAAGCAACAACAACATCAACAAAAAGAGGCCCCACAAAAACCCCATTCGAAGGTCAGCAACCTCAAAGATCAAAGGTAGATAGCCCACAAAGATGAGAAAAATCAATGCAAAAACACTGAAAACTCAAAAAGCCAGAATGTCTCTGCCCCTCCAAATGAACCCAACATCTCGCAGCAAGGGCACAGAACTGGGCTGAGGCAGAGATGACTGAAATGACAGAAGTAGTCTTCAGAAGTGGGTAATAACAAACTTTGTTGTGCTAAAGGAGAAAGTTCTAACCCAATGCAAAGAAGTTAACCATCATAATAAAACAATACAGGAGCAGATAAACAGAATAGCCAGTTTATAAAGGATCATAACTGAACTGATAGAGGTGAAAAATCCAACACAAGAAATTCACAATGCAATCACAAGTATCAATAGCAAAATAGACCAAGAGGAGGAAAAAATAGCAGAGCTTGAAGACTATCTTTCTGAAAAAGACATTCAGGCAAGAACAGACTAAAAAGAAGGAAAAGGGACTAACAAAATCTCTGAGAAATATGAGATTATATAAAAAGACTGAACCTACAACTGATTAAGGTACCTGAAAGAGAGAGGGAGAACAGAACCAAGTTGGAAAACAGACTTCAGGATATCATCCAGGAGAACTTCCTCAACCTAACAAGACAGACCAACACTCAAATTCAGGAAATCCAGAGAACCCCAGTAAGATACTCTGTGAGAAACTCAGCCCCAAGACACATAATCCAGATTCACCAAGATCAAACTGAAAGTAAAAAAATATGTTAAGGCAGTCAGATGGAAAGGCCAGGTCACCTAAAAGGGAAGCCCATCAGAATAACAGCAGACTTTTCAGCGGAAACCTTGCAAGCCAGAAGAGATTGGGGGCCAATATTCAACATTCTTATAGAAAAGAATTTTCAACCCAGAATTTCATATTCAGCCAAACTAAGCTTCATAAGCAAAAGAGAAATAAGATCCTTTTCAGACAAGCAAATGCTGAGGGAATACATCACCACCAGGCCTGCCTCACAAGAGCTCCTGAAGGAAGCACTAAATATGAAAATGAAAAACAATTATCAGCCACTACCAAAACTGAAGTACACAGATCAGTACACAGATCAGTAACACTATGAAGCAACCACATAAAAAAGTCTGCAAAATAACCAACTAGTATCGTGATGACAGGATCAAATTCACACAGAACAATATTAACCTTAAATGTAAATAGGCTAAATGCCCCAATTAAAAGACACAAATGACAAGATGAATAAAGAGTCAAGACCCATTGGTATACTGCCTTCAAGATACCCATCTCACGTGCAAAGACACATAGGCTCAAAATAAAGGGATGGCTGGGAGCAATCACTCAAGCCTGTAATCCCAGCACTTTGGGAGGCCAAGGTGGGCAGATCACTTGAGGTCAAGAGTTCAAGACCAGCCTGGCCAACATGGTGAAATCCTGTCTCTACTAAAAACACAAAAAATTAGCCAAGCATGGTGGTATGTGCCTGTAATCCCAGCTACTTGGAAGGCTGAGGCAAGAGAATCTCTTCAACCTGGGAGGCAGAGGTTGCAGTGAGCCGAGATCATGCCATGGCACTCCAGTCTGGGCAATAGAGTGAGACTCTTGTCTCCAAAAAAACAAAAAATAAATAAAAAAAGGAAGAGATGAAGAAAAATTTACCAAGCAAATGGAAAACAGAAAAAAGTTGGAGTTGCAATCCTAGTTTCTTACAAAACAGACTTTAAACCACCAAAGATCAAAAAAGACGAAGAAAGGCATTACATAATGGTAAAGGCTTCAATTCAACAAGAAGAGCTAACTATCCTAAATATATAAGCACCCGATAAAGGAGCACCCAGATTCATAAAGCAGGTTCTTAAAGACCTACAAAGAGACTTAGACTCCCACACAATAATAGTGGGAGATTTTAACACCTCACTGACAATATTAGACAAATCATTGGGACAGAAAATGAATAAAGATATACAGGACTTGAACTCAGCTCTGGATCAAGTGGACCTGAGAGATATCTACAGAAATCTCCACCCAAAATCAAGAGAATATACATTCTTCTCATCACCACATGGCACTTACTGTAAAATCAATCACATAATCGAAAGTAAAACACTCCTTAGCAAATGCAAAAGAACTGTAATCATAACAGTCTCTCAAATCACAGCACAATCAAATTAGAACTCAAAATTAAGAAACTCACTTGAAACTACACAACCACATAGACATTGAACAACATGCTCCTGAAGGACTCCTGGGTAAATAATGGAATTAAGGCAGATATCAAGAAGTTCTTAGAAACTAATGAGAACAAAGAGACAACATACCGGGATGCACGCTAAAGCCATGTTAAGAGAGAAATCCATAGGACTAAATGGCTACATCAAAAAGTTAGAAATACCTCAAATCAACAACCTAACATGCCAACTAAAAGAACAAGAGAACCAAAAGCAACCAAACCCCAAAGCTAGCAGAAGACAAGAAATAACCAAGATTAGAGCAGAACTGAAGGAGACAGAGACACAAAAAAACCTTCAAAAAATCAATGAATCCAGGAGCTGATTTTTTGAAAAAATTAATAAAATAGATAAACCAGTAGCTAGACTAGTAAAAAAGAAAAGAGAGACGAATCAAATAGATACAATCATAAATGATAAGGGGGATATCACCATGGACCCCACAGAAATACAAACAATCATCAGAGAATACTATAAACACCTCTATGCACAGAAACTAGAAAATCTAGAAGATATGGATGAATTATTGGACATATAACAGCCTCCCAAGACTGAACCAGGAAGAAACTGAATCCCTGAATAAACAAATAATGAGTTCTGAAATGGAGGCAGAACTAATGAATAGCCTACTAACCAAAAAAAGCCCAGAACCAGATGAATTTACAGCAAACATTCTACCAGAGGTAGAAAGAAGAGCTGGTACCATTTCTACTAAAACTATTCCAAACAATTGAAAAGAAGAGACTCCTCCCCAATTCATTTCATGAACCCAGCATCATCCTAATATCAAAACCTGGCAGAAATACAACAAAAAAAGAAAACTTCAGGCCAATATCTCTGATGAACATCGATGCAAAAATCCTCAATAAAATACTGGCAAACTGAATCCAGCTGCACATCAAAAAGCTTATCCACTATGATCAACTTGGCTTCATCCCCAGGATGCAAGGTTGGTTTCACCATACACAAATCAATAAATGTGATTCATCACATAAACAGAACTAAAGACAAAAACCACATGATTATCTCAATAGATGCAGAAAAGTCATTTCGAAAAAATTTTCATGTTAAAATCTCTCAGTAGACTAGGTATTGAAAGAATGAATATAACTCAAAATATTAAGAACCATCTATGGAAAACCCAAAGCCAATGTCATACTGAATGGGCATAAGCTACAAACATTCCCCTTATAAACTGGCACAAGACAAGGATGCCCTCTCTCATCATTCCTATTCAACATAATACTGGAAGTTCTGGCCAGGACTATAAGGCAAAATTAAAAAAAAAAAAAAAAAAGGAATTCAAATAGAAAGAGAGGAAGTCATATTGTCTTCGTTTGCAAATGACATGATCCTATACCTAGAAAACCTTATCCTCTCAGCCCAAAAGCTCCTTAAGCTAATATGCAACTGCAGCAATGTCTCAGGATACAAAATCAATGTGCAAACGTAACTAGTATTCCTACACCAACAACAGAAAAGCAGAGAGCAAAATCATGAATGAACTCCCACTCACAGTTGCTACAAAGAGAATAAAATACGTAGGAATACAGCTAACAAGAGAAGTGAAGGACCTCTTCAAGAGAACTACAAACCACTGCTCGAGAGATTTAGAGAGGACACAAACAATTGAAAAATATTCCATGTTCATAAATAGAATCAATATCATGAAAATGGCCATATTGCCCAAAGCAATTTATAGATTGATTCAATGCTATTTCCATTAAACTACCATTGACATTCTTCACAGAATTAGAAAAAAAAAACTATTTTAAAAATCATATGGAACCAAGAAAGAGTTCAAATAGCCAAGACAATCCTAAGAAAAAAGAACAAAGCTGGAGGCATCACACTACCCAACTTCAAACTATACTACAAGGCTACAGTAACCAAAACAGCATGGTACTAGTACAAGAATAGACACAGACCAATGGAACAGAACAGAGAACTCAGAAATAAGACCACACACCTACAACCATCTGATCTTCAACAGACCTGACAAAAACAAGCAATGGGGAAAGGATTCCCTATTTAATAAATGGATCTGGCAGAACTGGCTAGCCATATGCAGAAAATTGAAACTGGACTCCTTCCTTACACCTTATACAAAAATTAAGTTGGTTAGGCATGGTGGCTCACGCCTGTAACCCCAACACTTTGGGAGGCCAGAGCAGGTGCATCACATGAGGACAGGAGTTTGAGACCAGCCTGAACAACACAGTGAAACCTTGTTTTCACTAAAACTACAAAAATTATCCAGGTGTGGTGGTGTACATCTGTAATCCCAGCTATTGGCAAGTCTGAAGCAAGAGAATCGCTTGAACCTTGGAGGCAGAGGTTGCAGTGAGCCTAGATTGTGCCACTGCACTCCAGTCTGGGCTACAGAGTGAGACCCTGTCTAAAAAAAAGTAAAAAAAACAAATTAACCCAATATGGATTAAAAACTTAAATGTAAAACCCAAAACTATCAAAACCTTTGAAGAAAATCTAGGCAATGCCATTCAGGACAGATGCATGGGAAAAGATTTCTTGACAAAAATGCCAAAAGCAATTGTAATAAAAGCAAAAATTGACAAATGGGATTTAATTAAACTGAAGAGCTTCTGCACAGCAAAATAAACTATCATCTGAGTGAACAGACAACTTACAGAATGGGAGAAAATGTTTGCAATCTATCCATCTGACAAAGGTCTAATATCCACAGTCTACAAGGGACTTAAACATATTTACAAGAGAAAAAAATTAGAAAGTGGAGAAAGGACATGAACAGACACTTCTCAAAAGAAGACATTCGTGTGGCCAAAAAACATGAAAAAATACTCAACAGCACTGATCATTAGAGAAGTGCAAATTAAAACCACAATGAGATACCATCTCACGCCAGTCAGAATGGCGATTATTAAAAAGTCAAGAAACAACAGATGCTAGCAAAGCCATGGAGAAATAGGAATATGTTTCTTTGTTTGTTTGTTTGTTTGTTTGTTTTTGAGACAGAGTCTTGCTCTCGTTGCCCAGGCTGGCGTGCAATTGCACGATCTCTGCTCACTGCAACCTCCGCCTTCCGGGTTCAAGCAATTCTCCTGCATCAGTCTCCCAAGTAGCTGGGATTACAGGCACCTGCCATCACACCCGGCAAATTTTTGTATTTTTAGAAGAGACAAGGTTTCACCATGTTGGTCAGGCTGGTCTCAAACTCCTGACCTCGCGATCTGCCCGCCTCAGTCTCCCAAAGTGCTGGGATTATAGGCGTGAGCCACCGCGGCCAGCCTGGAACATGTTTACACTGTTGATGAGAATGTAAATTAGTTCAGCCATTGTGGAAGACACTGTGGCAATTCCTCAAAGATCTAGAGGCAGAAACACCATAAGGAATATAAATCATTCTATTATAAAGACACATGCACCCGTATGTTCATTGCAGCACTATTCACAATAGCAAAGACATGGAATCAACCCAAATGCCCATCAATAGTAGAGTGGATAAAGAAAATGTGATACATATACAAATGTGATACATATACACCATGGAATACTACGTATGCAGTCATAAAAAGGAATGACTTTGCAGTGACATGGATGGATCTGGAAGCCATTATCCTCAGCAAACTAACACAGTAACAGAAAACAACGCCACATGTTCTCACTTTTAAGTGGGAGCTGAACAATAAGAACACATGGACACAGGGAGGGGAACAACACACACTGGGGCCTGTCGGGGGGGCCAGGGAAGGGAGAGCACCAGGATAAACAGCTAATGTATGTGGGGCTTAATACTTAGCTGATGGGTTGATAGGTGCAGAGAACCACCATGGCACACATTTATCTATGTAACAAACCTACACATCCTGCACATGTACCCCAGAACTTAAACTCTGAAGGAAAAAAGTGTTTTCATTGATAAAATAGCTCAATGTTTGCGATTCATACACACTGTGTTAAAAAAAAAAATCAAGAGTTATTCCAGAAAAGTAGTAAAAGATTCCGAGAAAAGGAAGATGGGATTTCATTTTCTGTGGCAGTTGGTTTCACCCATAACAAGTAAAAAAGTTAGAAAAAAAAGTCAGTGCTCCATTAGATTCTGATGCCTAAAATATCCTCCTTTGACCATCAAAGCTTTACTGGCATAAGAAATATTTATTTCTTTATCCACTAGTTAATATTATTTATATATTTATAATACTGTAAAATGCTATTTATTTATTTAATTCTTACATCAATCTCTAGACAAAGTGCAAAAGCCCTACAGAATTAGTTATAAATTATCTAAACCTTGACAATGGGTATAAGAAACATACAATTACATTACACCTCTTACTGTTCACAGCAAGCAAACAGTAGACATTGTGTAACATATATAGATATTATGTAAAATCAAAAATAAGAACCAATATTCAAATATATATATTTATATATATGTTTATACTTATATATTTATATAAAAAATATATATTTAAACATAAGCAACAAGTAGAGAGAGTGGACTCGACATATCAAATATAATATTACCAATATTGTCTACAGTTTATAAATTAAAATAGAAGTAAGGGCATACATATTTTTGAATAAATAAATTTAACCAACAGAAGAACTTAAATGGAAATTATTAAATTCTTCAATAGGACTAAATGAAGGGGTAGAAAGTTTTACTATCACTTTTTGCTTTGTATATCTATAGCTTAAACAATTTACCATGTGTATTCATTCTTTCAGTAATAAAAAATGTTTAAGTATTAGAAATAAAAACAGGTGCTGCAAAATCACATTTTGCAAAAAAAAAATACATAGAAAGAGCTACAGTAGCAGATAAACAGAGAAAGACACAAAGTAGAAGATATATATGCAGGTGATATGTAATGATCAAATCAGGGTAACTGGACTATCCATAACCTCAAACATATGCCATTTATTTATTTTGAGAACAATACAAATCTTGTCCTCTAGCTATTTTGAAATATACTATAAATTATTGTTAATTATAGTCACCCTATTGTGCTATCGAATACTAGAACTGGCCAGGCATGGTGGCTCATGCCTGTAATCCTAGCACTTTACGAGGCCGAGGCAGGCAGATCACTTTAGGCCAGAAGTTCGAGACTGGCATGGCCAACATGTTGAAAACCCTTCTTTACTAAAAATACAAAAAACTTCAGCCAGTTGTTGGGGTCACCTCTGTACTGAGACATGAGAATCGCTTGAACACTGGAGGCAAAGGTTGCAGTGTGCCAAGATCGGGCCACTGCACTCTAGCCTGGGTACAAGAGCAAGACTCTGTTAAAAAAAAAAAAAACATACTAGAACTTATTCCTTCTACCTAACTGTAATTTTGTACCCATTACTCAACTTCTCTTCCTCCCCTCTTCCCCGACCCTTCCTAGCCTCTGGTAACAACCATTCTGCTCACTGCCTTTACATACAACTATTATGTATCAATAAAAAAATGAATAAAAGTTTCTAAAATCATGTTCTAAATTTTTTTTATTTAAAAGTCTTTTAAGTTTTAAGTTTCTTAAAACTTTTTATTTAAAAGTTTTAAGAAAAGAAGAAGATACATATATCAATCAGAACGTTAATAGTGGTTATCTCCACCTGGTGGCAAAATGCAAGATTATATTAATTTTCTTATATGTTCCTATATATATACTTAACAAATTTGACATCATTAACATAAATTATTTTGTAAGTTAAAAAAAATAGTACTTAAACTTGTTTTTTAAAAAAGGAGTAGGGTAAGAAAATAGCACAAAGAGAAGCATCAACTTTTTAATAATGCATTTATTTTTACCTATTATATATATAAAATCACATTTATCAATATTATAAATACATATAAAAGTTTATTTTACTGGCTTTCAGAGTTCTGAAACATCTTAAGGAATTCTTAATCTGGTTTTTGTTTTGATTTTGAATCTATTTTATCTATAAGAATATTTCTCCAATTTTATGTCTGCAAGCAGAAATCTATTTTGGGTTGTAGAAATTTTATTGCAGATAATTTTTCACAATGCATTATTCTATGTATCAAGAAGAGCATGTGTATTTGTGATATTTTTATTCCAACTCCCAAACATAATTAATTGCAACAAGATATTGATCTACAAAATATTCTTCCTTCTAAACACTTAAAAATTTTAACAGTAATGTAAGACAAATGCAATCTGTAAATGTAAACATGCACATAAATTGTATAAAATATATGCTATCATGTTAAATAATTTTTAAATGTGTTAATTAAAAAAAAAGATTAAACAGTTACATACCAGTGCAACTCCTGCAGAATAACGAGTAATACACATCTTTCCAGGAAACGTTGCTCCCACATAATCAGGATAATCCCTATAACTAAATAAATAAGTTTACATTTATAATTGATTTTAACAGACAATTTAAAAATGAGAATTCCTGCTAATAATTTAAGTCTGCAGTTCATAAAATCCAAATCTGAAGCAAATTGAGGTACAATCTTTCCATATGTTCTTAATTGTTTCAAATTTGCAATACCATTTAATATGACATATTAGTATTAATTAGATTAAATACTCTTGATATCTGAAACATATCCAATGGATCCAACTTTTTAATGCCTTTATTGTTCTCATCACATCTGGCTACATTTACCAAAGGTTTTGCTCCAATATTCTGATAAAAAATACTTTGTTGAGTGACAGTGACAAATCATTTTACTGTATAGATTAAAATGTGTTGCTCCCAGGTAGTAAAGTTCAACAGTTTCCAATAGGAGTGCTTTATTGTTTCACACCTAAACATTATTATTTCAGCTTTGAGTAAGGGGCCATTTAAACTGTCATATAATAATACACTATTCTCAGAGCTTTACATCAACTAATCCATTTAATACTCAAAACAAACTAGTTTTATTTTTGTCCCCATTGAGCAAATCAAATGTCAGATGGGAAGTATAAGTAACTCTCTCAAGGTAGCATGACTAATACACCCTACTGAAGAATCTGAACTTAGGCAGTCTGAATCCGAGCCATATTCTCAACCACTAAGGTATAGAAGCTCCAAGCATTCACTGCCTTATTTAGAGCCCCCACCAAACAAGCCAGGATGTGAGTAAAGAAGCTTAAGAAGCTTGGTATTCAATTTTCAATTTGAAATGTCCTTTCTGTCTCAACTGCACTTCACTTCACAATCACACTGCCTCTCCACTACCTTTATTCTGTCTCTCTGAGATTGTTTATATCTAACCCTTCCAGCATTTGTTTCCAAGTATTTGTTCCTAATGCCCAACATTGGTTTTATGTTCCAATGTCTAAGTATTGTTTACACTCTTTCTCCCTCCCACAGATACTTTAATAAGCCCTGTTTTTATAACTCAGACTTCCCCTAAAATTCTATGAATACTCCTGACAAACTCAGTAATATATTTTTTAATTCATACTGACATGTTTTGACGTGCCCATTCCACATCAAATCAGTTGTCAAGCTCTACTACCTTGCTTTGTCAGTGTTTGTTTCCTTTCCCTCCTCCTTCAAAGGTTCAGCTCCAGTTCTAACTATGAATTCCATATTCTATAAAAGGTAATAATATTAATCCTAACGAAAAATCTAGCAGACTAAAATTTGGGGTTGGGAGAGACCTTCTATACTATACAGGAAACCCAAAAGAAAGAAGAAAAGATTAACAGATTTGACCATATGAAATGTAGAAGTTTTCATGTAGTGTTGGGAACTGAAAGCCTAAGGGTCGTGACCAACTTAGCATTCCCCTGGAGGCTATATGATTAAACAGCAAACTGTTCATCATGAATGCAGAATGTGAGCAAACTCACATCTGTGCCTGCCAGCAGAAGGTATACTGAGGGCAGTCACTCCCTGGCACTGTGCTCCTTGAGGTTATCTACTGGAATATCTGGAGCCTACTGTTCAAAGAATGCAGTCATGCAGGCCTGCACTAAGTCAAGCGGCTGACCACAACCACCCCCTTCTCCCTATCTCCTTTACTCAATAAATAGGATGGGCTCTAGAAGCTCAGGACCCCCGTTCACTAGAAGCAAGGAGTCCCCTGGTGCCGTCTTTGTCTTTATTCCTGCACTCATCCTCCTTTGTTCAGTCCAGCAAGGTCTGCTGAAATGTAGCAGAGAATAAAAAGTTTATAGAAAAATTATAGATATGGAAAAAGTATTTCTCATACAGATAAACAATAGTTAGTATCTAAGCATTCAAAAACACTTACAGGCATCCAATTGGTAAAGAGGAAGTCAAATTGTCACTGTTTGCTGATGATATGATCATTTACCTTGAAAATTCTAAAGACTCCTCCAGAAAGCTCCTAGATCTAATAAAAGAATTCAGCAAAGTTTCCAGATACAAGATAATGTACACAAATCAGTAGTTCTTCTATACACCAACAGTGATCAAGCAGAGAATCAAATCAAGAACTCAACCCCTTTCACAATAGCTGCAAAAAAAATAAAATGCTTAGGAATATACTTAACCAAGAAGTAGAAAGATCTCTACAAGGAAAACTACAAAACACTGCTGAAAGAAATCATAGATGACACAAACAAATGGAAACACATCCCATGCTCATGGATAGGTAGAATCAGTATTGTGAAAATGATCGTATTGCCAAAAGCAATCTATAAATTCAATTCAAACCCATCAAAATACCACCATCATTCTTCACAGAATTAGAAAAAAACAATTCTAAAATTCATATGGAACCTAAAAAGAGCCAACATAGCCAAAGCAAAACTAAGCAAAAAGAACAAATCTGGAGTCATCACACTAACTGATTTCAAACCATACTATAAGGCCATAGTCACCAAAATAGCATGGTACTGGTATAAAAATAGGCACATAGATCAATGGAACAGAATAGAGAACCCAGAAACAAACCCAAATACTTACAGCCAACTGATCTTCAACAAAGCAAACAAAAACATAAAGTGGGGAGAAGACACCCTACTCAAAAAATGGTGCTGGGATAATTGGCTAGCCACATGCAGGAGAATGAAACCGGATCCTCATTTCTCACCTTATGCAAAAATCAACTCAAGATGGATTAAGGACTTAAACCTAAGACCTGAAACTAAAAATTCTACAAGATAACATTGGAAAACCCCTTCTAGACATTGGCTTAGGCAAGAATTTCATGACAAAGAACCCAAAAGCAAATGAAATAAAAACAAAGATAAATAGTTGGGACTTAATTAAACTAAAGAGCCTTTGCACAGCAAAAGGAATAGTCAGCAGAGTAAACAGAAAACCCACAGAGTGGGAGAAAATCTTCCCAATTTATACATCTGACAAAGGACTAACATCCAGAACCTACAATGAACTCAAACAAATCAGTAAGACAAAAACAAACAATCCCATCAAAAAGTGGGCTAAGGACATAAATAGACAATTCTCAAAAGAAGATATGCAAATGGCCAACAAACTTATGAAAAAAATGCTCAACATCTCTAATGAGCAGGGAAATGCAAATTAAAACCATAATGCAAAACCACCTTACTCTTGCAATAAAGGTCATAATCAAAAAATCAAAAAAACAGTGGATGTTGGTGTGGATGCAGTGATCAGGGAACATTTCTACACTGCTGGTAGGAATATAAACTAGTACAGCCATTATGGAAAACAGTGTGAAGATTCCTTAAAGATCTAAAAGTAGAACGACCATTTGATCCAGCAATCCCACTACTGGGTATCTACCCAGAGAAAAAGAAGTCATTTTTTGAAAAAGATACTTACACATGCATGTTTATAGCAGCACAATTCACAACTGCAAAATCATGGAACCAACCCAAATGCCCATCACTTAACGAGCGGATAAAGAAACTGCAGCATTATATATATATTCATATATATATATATGAATACTACTCAGCCATAAAAAGGAATGAATTAGCAGCATTTGTAACGACCTGGATGAGATTGGAGACTATTATTCTAAGTGAAGTAACTCAGGAATGGAAAACCAACATCGTAAGTTCTCCCCAAAATGTGGGAGCTACGCTATGAGGCAAAGGCATAAGAATGATACAGGTGGCGGGGGCCAGCTACTCGGGAGGCTGAGGCAGGAGAATGGCATGAAGCCAGGAGGCAGAGCTTGCAGTGAGCCGAGATCGCGCCACTGCACTCCAGCCTAGGCGACAGAGCGAGACTCCGTCTCCAAAAAAAAAAAAAGGAATGATACAATGGACTGTGGGGACTTGGGGGGAAGAGTGGGAGGTGGGGCGAGAGATAAAAGACTACAAATATGGTGCAGTGTATACCGTGTATACTCTCAGGTGATGGGTGTACCAAAATCTCACAAATCACCACTAAATAACTTACTCGTGTAACCAGATATCACCTGTACCCCAATAACTTATGGGGAAAAATATAAATATTAAAGATAATGAAATTATTTTTTAAAGCCCTTACAAATTATAAGTCAAACGACAAGAAAAGACAATTACAGAAAGACAGATACAAATGATCGACAAGCATTTGAAAAGATGCTCAAATCCACCAGTCATCAGAAAAGAAGCAAATTAAAACGACGACAATGACCTTAAGTTACATCCATCAGACTACCAAAAGTTAAAAGAGGAATAACATTTATGGCTGGCCAAGATGTGAGGGAAAGATTAGTCTCACACAAGCGAAAGAAAATACTGACATACTAAACTTAAATACATATATAGACATGTATAGTTTTATTGAAAGACACTTGCTGGTTACTGCTAATAAATTTAATATGATTACAATTATAAATATATAGCTATAATTTATAATTAGAAAACTAACATTTTAAAATTACTCAGAAAATTCATTAGGATAAAACTTTTGTAACCACATTTACCAAGCCTTTGGTCAAAGCTCATATAAGAATATAAACCTCTCAAGATAAATCCCATCTCTTTAAGTAGTAGTTAAGCGTTTTGGCTCTAGAGATACAAACTGTGGGTTCAAACCTTAGGAGTATCACCAGATCCAAGAGTTTTGAGATGGCTTAACCTCTTGGAACTCTCAGTGTCTTCATTTATAAAAGCTTTATTAGCCTAGAAATAAATGTTAGTAATGTTTTTTTTATTGCCTGACAACTAGAAATTGAGCATAAAGCCTGAATAAAGCACATACTAAATAATCAAAGCATGGATATTCAGAAATGAACAATTATTCCTTACATTAAGCTATATAATTATCACAAATCTTTGTTTTCTTTCTAGGAATAATGAAACATTATTCTTACATTAGTAGATATGCAATATCATGAGGCCTTAGGTTAAGATAAGATTGTTTCCATTCTAAAAATCTTTTCAATAATTCATCTGCCTCACCAACTGTAGAAATCTTATTTTCATCTGACCAAACCTCCAATGATGACAGCACAATAGTAACTTTAAATTGGGCAAACATCTAAAAACAGAAGAGATAAATACAAGCATAATTACTATTTATGTTATCTCATAAAAACCCAGAAATTAATTCGATGTTTTTACAATCCCATACTCAGTTTATATGGATGGGTTAACTATCCAGGAATACCATATCAAGTTTAGGCAAATTATCATTTCAAAACAAAAATTATTTTAATATGAAAAGAAAAATACTTACTGAATTTGCAAGGCCAACAATTTCAATGACTTTATTTGTCACTATCATGCTATCAGAGCCCCAGTAATCATACTGAAAAACAGAATTAATTTTATACTTAAGTACAATTTATTATATAGTATTTTTAAGATTCATTTCCATCTACTGTCAGAGGTATGAGGCTGCTTTGGGGTTCAACAGTTCAAAACAAAACATTAATAAGTGAAAAATGAATATAAACTGGATCCCTCAGGCATTGCTGGTGGGAATGTAAAACGGTACAGCCACTCTGGAAAAGAGTTTGGTAACTTCAACTTCTTTGAAATCAAAACAAAGAATGGATTTACTATATGGCTCAGCAATCTCACTTCTGAGCATTTATCTCAAAAAACTGATGCTCACACAAATACTTGTACATGAATGTCCATAACAGCTTTATTCATAATAGCTAAAAACTAGAAACAACTCATATGTCCTTCAATGGTTAAATGGTTAAATAAACTGTGGTACATTCCTACCATAAACTCAGCAATAAAAAGAAACAAATGTTGATATATGGAACTGCCTGGATAAACTTCAAGAAAATTATGCTCAGCATGAAAACATAATCTCAAAGGGATACAGACTGCTTGATAACTTTATGCAATATGTGTGAAATCACAAAGAAGGAGAATGGCTTAGTGGACCCCCAAGGGCTCAGAAGAGGGCAGGGGATTGGTGTGGCTCTAATGGGATCACATAGGAGACTCCTGTAGTGATGGTACTGTTGAGTATCTCGATTGTGGCAATGGTTATGGAAGGCTACTTATGTAATACCATTGCATAAAACTGCACACACATGCACACACACAAATGAGTGTGTGTGTGTATACATACATATACGTCGCTCTTGAAATCTGAAAAACTGGATTGCAACTACATCAAACTGCACATATCCATAGACAAACTCTCTACAGTACATCACCTTGGATGTTCCACAGGAGCCTCAAATTATCCCAAAGTAAACTCATATCCAAAACTAAAATAAATATATTCAAAACTAAACTCATCATCTTCCTTCAAAAATCTGTTCCTACTTACATTTTCACTACTTTAGTGAATGGTATTATTATCTAACACATCCTACATTTATTACACTATATGCTCCATGAGAGCGGAAATTGTTCTGTTGTATTCACTGCTATATTCCCAATGGCTAGAACAGCAACTGTTATCTAGATGATGCTCAGTGAATTTGCTAAGTAAACGAATAAATCAATCAAATCAAGTTCTTCTAGTTCAACCCAATCAGTAACTTTTAAAGTTGTTCCTTTATTTTTATTCTTGATGCCACCTATTTATAAGTTTTCACCCTGATTATTAAAATAATCTCAAATGATTTCTCCCCCTCAATTTTCCCACCAGCAATCTGGTCCCTACACTATTACCAAAATGATTACTCTAAGGTAAAATAGAAATATGTCACTCCCCTATTTAAAATATTTCAATGACACCTTCCCTCCTTACTGACCTCAGTACTTCCCTTTGTGGGCCCTGAATGATGGAGAGTGCCCCCTACCATTGGAAACTGAGTATGTACTATGTACAGTTAAACAGACTGTCTTTTCAATAGCAACCATCTCCTGATCTGTTGGCTTCAATATACCTGAGTAATAATAAAACCTACATTTTAAAACACCCACTTGGATGTTCTTATAGTATAACAACTTACAGCTGTGTTTCCATGTCTGTCTCCATTATTAAACTGTGTATATATAGAACCATATGCTTTCTACAATCATGGCAATGAATTCACGATGCCATAATTATAGATTTACAAATTATAAAGTCACTGAAGGAACTATGAATACTATGATTGTTTGTTTGTTTGTTTGTTTGTTTGTTTGTTTGTTTTTGACATGGAGTCTTCCTCTGTCACCCAGGCTGGAGAGCAGTGATGCGATCTCAGCTCACTGCAACCTCCACCTCCCTTGTTCAAGCAGTTCTCCTGACTCAGTCTCCTGAGTAGCTGGGACTACAGGTGTGCACCACCACGCCTGGCTAATTTTTGTAGTTTTAGCAGAGATGAGGCTTCACCATGTTGGCCAGGCTGGTCTCAAACTCCTGACCTCAGGTGATCCACCCAACTCAGCTTCCCAAAGTACTGGGATTACAGGCATATACCATGCCCTAACCAAGGGGTTTTTTTATTAAAGAAAATGTAAACATGTATAAGAACTTAAAGTAGTAATATTTAATCAGCATTATATGACTTGAAAACCTGGCAATTTGGACAAGCTTTTGAAACTACTCTCAAAATATATAACATAATCCAAAAACAGAAGAATTTTCATAATCCAAAATATTTCCTGGAAATTTAGTTGTGTTTACCAGAAATACCTCAATTTTCTCTCAGCTATCTCAATGTCTCAACATTCTCTTAAATGTTCCCTTTGCCCTTTTCCCTGTACTCTAATAAATCAAGTTATTTTCACATCTTTCTCCAAATCCCTCCTGGTCCCTGACCTTAACTCTGGCTTCCTGACAAGCTCTAAACCCTAGGAATAGAAATTGCCAATGAGGACTAGTCATACCCACTGTGGTGTTCCGTAGGTATACACAAACAGCTGCTTATCATCAGAATAAAACCTAGAAAGTATATTTTTAATCTCTATTTTCTGAAATCTTTCAACTATTAGAAGAAATAAAGACATATCTAGTTGACCGCAAACTAAGTTATCACCCCAAGGTTCTGAAATTCAGAGGCCTCAGACTGTTTATGGAAATTCAGAATCTTGAGGTACTCTTTTCATCAGGTAAACGATGGACTAGAATGGGCGCCCCAACAAAAACTGCTAAAAAACATCTTGACTCATTAGTGAAAGTCATTCTAATAGATAGTTATACTATCATCACTTTTGTCCCAATAAATATTCTAGGGTGGAATGTTCCCTAGACTACATTCTGCTCTTCAAACTTCCCTAAAATAGAATTTCACTTCTACCAAAATCACCATTAAAAGGTAGTATGGATTGAGAGGGACTCTAGAAATGTGAAGTGCCAGGGAAAAAAAATACATTTTGTTCTGCAGTACTCTTATGTAAGTATTTCAAATAAAACATTTCTGACAAAACTAGTATTATTTTGACTATTTAGTTTCTCAGTTTGTACATTTTTCCACTATTGTCTCTATGACATGTGAGTAAGAACATTGGAATCTTTTAGTTTCTGTCTAGCTAGCTAGGGATAATCACACATTTGGAGCAAATATTTCAAAGCAAAGAAAAATTAAAACACATACCAAAGCTTTGTCCACCACGATATGCATTTCTAGATAAAGAGGAAATAAATCTGGAACAGCTGGTTCTGACTAGAAAAAAGGAAAACCGCATATAATACACAAAAAATTTCATAATTTTTTTACTTGAACTCTTCTTTAAAGCTATTACCACAGCACTTACAAGATATGCAGAGGTGTTTGCTTTATCAAATTGGTTAAAATCAATAAATAAAGTTTTAAGTTTTATGGCAACGTACTCAAGTAGTTAGAAGATTGCCCATGAAGTTATAACATCTATCTCAATATATTTACAACTTCCAGTTTATGAACTAAGAAAAAACACCTAGCATTTCCATCTACTTCATCTGCATATCAGAAGTAAACTTTTGCTTTAAAAACTATATGTGTGTTGAGGTTTTTTTTTTTTTTTTTTTTTGAGAGGGGGTCTCGCCTCTTCGCCCAGGCTGGAGTGCAGTGCTGCAATCTCAGTTCACTGCAAGCTCTGCCTCCTGGGCTCACGCCATTCTCCTGCCTCAGCCTGCTGAGTAGCTGGGACTACAGGCACCCGCCACCACGCCCGGCTAAATTTTTTTGTATTTGTAGTAGAGACGGGGTTTCACCGTGTTAACCAGGATGGTCTCAATCTCCTGACCTCGCAATCTGCCCGCCTCGGCCTCCCAAAGTGCTGGAATTACAGGCGTGAGCCACCACGCTCCTTTCTGTATTCGTGTCCTTTGCAATATGACTTTTCAGTGCCTCCCATCAAGAGGTGAGTTTATTTTTCCTCTCTCTCAATCTGGGCTGGGCTTTGTAACTTGCTTGAGTCAATAAAGGCAATAGAAGTGTTGTTTTGCCAATCTTGAGCCTAAGTCACCTCTCATACTGCCATTCCTGATCTTGGAACCCCTGTCTGTACACATCTGACCAGCCTGCCGGATGATAAGAGCAAATGGCCTATTCACACCATTGCCCCAGAAAAACATACAAATAAAAAACTAGACAATGCTTGAAGGGGAAAAAAGCTGCTGAGTTTCTATAAGAGAGTATTGTGGTCCTTGAACTGACCCACTTACCATCCCATCTCACACATCCAGCTCATTGGCATCCATGAAGATAGAGGCCCATGTTCCTGGTGTGGCTTTCCCATGCCAGAGGAAGAAATACCAAATTTGTTCTCAAAGAATTATGGTTATGTGTTTTGAGCTGTCCAGTGGCTCCCTAACAGTTTTGCTCACAAGCTTTCCTTTGTTTCCTCCACCATGAAATTTCACAGGGTTGGAGTGGACTCCAAGGCAGTGTTTATAAAAAGCATTTCAAGGCAAATATACTGGCCGGAGCCCTTGGAGCAAGGAAAAATGGACAAGAAAAGCAGAAGGCATACTAAAAAGTCTAGGAATAAAGTGGCTGGGTAAGGAAATGGGTGGAGAAATGAAGGCTTTGAAAACCTCAGGCATATACTGGGAAATCTAGAGGGCCACCCACATGCCCAAGGCTGGACACACACTCAGAAAAGACTTGACACTAAGCTTTCTCCTCTGCCTGGCTTTCAGACATTGTACAAGCAAGAGTCAAGGCCAAGGGTTAGTTGTCAACATCTGGAATAAGTGTTGCATGTATATCAAAACCCAGAGTCAATCTGTAAAAACCAGGGAAGTCTTTTTTCCTTTTCGGCTCCAGTAATTTAAAGAAATCTCTGTCAAATCACTAGGTGACTACTAGACAATATTGTTCACAAAATATTTCTTTACTTTAGAAAAGTCAGTAAACAAGCAAACAACTACAACCCACAGCAAGCAGTAACAACAGACCTTGCCGGGGAGTGAGGAAGAATCTGATTTCCAGCATTACCACATCAAAATACTCAAAATGTTCAAATTTCAACAACAATAAGAAAGTAGTATGGCCCATTCTCAGAAAATTAGAAATAGAAATGGTACCTCTGGAAGCCCAGACATTGTACTTACTAGACAAAGAAGGTAAATTAATTATGTTAAAATACGTTCAAAAAGCTATGAAAAACTATGTAAAAAACCTAAAGGAAAGCAGAAGAATGATACTTCACCAAATAGAGAGTATCCATAAAAATACAGAAATTATAAAAAGGAAGTTGTGGAGCTGAAAAGTAAAATACATGAAAATTCACTAGGATTCAATAACATAGTTGAGCAAGCAGAAAAAAAGAATCAACAAACTTCAAAACAAATCAATCAAGATTATTCAACATGAGGAGCGCAATAAAAAAATGAATAAAGCTCTACCAGCAGAATTTGATGGCATGATGTCTTGCAGGAAATCCTTTGCTCCAAGACATGGGTCCCTGGGCTTCCTGCCTTGGAAACACAGCAGTAGGCATCATGGTAAGGTGAAGAGCTTCCCCAGTGATGACCCTTCTAAATTGGTCCACCTCAAAGCTTTCATGGGATACAAGGCTGGCATGACACATTGTGTGGAAAGCTGACCGGCTAGGACCCAAGGTGAACAGGAAGGAAGTGGTAGAGGCTGTGACCATTGTGGGGACACTGCCCATAGTGGTTGTAGGCATCCTGGGCTATATGGAAACCCCTCAAGGCCTCTGAATTTCTAAGACCATCTTTGTTGAGCACATTAGCAATGAGTGCAAAAGGTGCTTCTATAGGAACTGGCATAAAGCTAAGTAGAAGGCCTTTACCAAGTACTGCAAGAAATGGCAGGGTGAGGATGACAAGAAGCAGCTGGAGAAGGACTTCAACAGCATGAAGAAGTACGGCCAAGTCATCTGCATCAATACCTACACCCAGATGCACCTGCTTCCTTTATGTCAGAAGAAGACCCATGTGATGGAGATCCAGGTGAACAGAGGCACTGTGGCCGAGAAACTGGACTGGTCCCTGGAGAGGCTAGAGGACCAGGTACCTGTGAAACAAGTGTTTGGGCAGGACAAGATGATTGACATCAAATGGGTGACCAAGGGCAAAGGCTACAAAGAAGTCACCAGTCATTGGTATACCAACAAACTGCCCTACAAGACCCACTGAGGGCTGTGCAAGGTTGCCTATATTGGGGCATGGCATCCTGCCCATATGACCTTCTCTGTGGCATGTACTGGGCAGAAAGGCTACCATCATTGCACTGAGTTCAACAAGAAGATCTATAAGATCAGTCAGGGCTACTTCATCAAGGATGGCAAATTGATCAATGCCTCCACTGACTATGACCTGTCTGACAAGAGCATCAACCCTCTGGGTGGCTTTGTCCACTATGGTGAAGTGACCAATGACTTTGTCATGCTGAAGGGCTGTGTGGTGGGAACTAAGAAGCAAGGGCTCATCTTCCACAAGTCTTGATGCAGACCAAGCAATGGGCTCTGGAGAAGACTGATGTTAAGTTCATTGAGACTACCTTTAAATTTGGCCATGGCCACTTCCAAACCATGGAAAAGAAGCATTCATGGGACCACTCAAGAAAGACCAGATTGCAAAGGAAGAAGGAGCTTAATGCCTGGAACAGATTGTGCAGCTGATGGGATCTCAATAGAAGTTATCTGACACCGAAAAAAAAGAGTGAAGAAAAATGAACAGAGCCTAAGAGACCTATGGGACACCATCAAGCACATATATAAGAAGAGTTCCTAGCAGAAGAGAAGAAAGGGACAGAAAGAAAATTTGAAAAAGTAATGGGTAAAATGGGTAAAAACCTCCCCAATTTTATGAAAGACATGAATCTACACATCCAAAAGGCTTAACAAACTCCAAGTAGAATAAACTCAAAAGAATTCACACCAAAACATATTATAATCAAGTTGTCCAAAGTTAATGATAAAAAGAGAACCTTGAAAACAGCAAGAGAAAAGCAATTCCTCACAAATGAGAGATCTTCAATAATATTAATATCTAATTTCCCATTAGAAACCAGGGAGGCCAGAGGCAGTGGGATGACATTTAAAGTGCTGGAGGGGAAAAAACTGTCAAACAAGAACTCTATATCTGACAAAACTATCCTTCAAAAATAAAGGAGAAATTAAGACATTCCCAGATAAATAAAAACTGAAAAAGTTCATTGCTAGTAGACCTGCCTGCTTATTACAGGCCAAATGGTATCCCAGTAAAATTCATATGTTAAAGATCTAACCCCATTATATCACAGAATGAAGCTGTATTTGGAGACAGGGCCTGTAAAGAGGTAATCAGATTGAAAATTAGGTCATTAGGATGGGCTCTGATGCAATGTAACTGGTATCCTTGTAAGAGAAAATTAGAACACAAACACAGAAGGAAGACCTTGTGCAGACACAGGGAGAGGATGGTTACTTATATGCCAAGCAGAGGGGCCTCAGAAGAAACCACAACTTGGTTAACACCTTGATCTCAAACTTCTAGGCTCCAGAACTGTGAAAAAATACATATTCTTGTTTAAGATACCCAGTCCATGGTAAAGTTATGGCAGCTGTAGTAAACTAATACACTGCCCTACAAGAAAAGCCAAAGGTAGTCCTTCAGTTTAAAATGAAAGCACACAAAACAGTAACAAGAAGCAATAAAAGAAATTAAAAACACAGTAAAGGTAAATACATTGGTAACTATAGAAGATATTATTATTGCTGGGTGCAGTGGCTCACACTTACACTCCTGACACTCTGGAAGGCCAAAATGGGAGGACTGCTTGAGTCCAGGAGTTTGAGACTAGCCTGGGCAACAAAGGAAGACAGAGTCTCTACAAAAAAACAAATTAGCTGGGCATGGTGGCACATGCCTGTGGTCCCAGCTAATTGGGAGGCAGAGGCAGGAAGATCACCTGTGCTTAGGAGGTAAAGGATGCATGCAGTAAGCCATGATCACAGCACCAGCACTGCACTCCAGCCTGGATGACAGAGTGAGACCCTGCCTCAAAAAAAAAAAAAGATATGATTATTATATTTTTGGTTTGTTGTTCCTCACTTTTCCCCAAATTATTTAAAAGAAAATGTATCACACAATAATTATTAAGCTATTGTACATTGTATTACCTTTAACATAGCTTAATGTATTAGATAATTTGTGATAATAAAAACATAAAGAAGACAAAGCTGTATAGAAACAGCATTTTGTATACTATAGAGGCTAAGTTGGTATTAATTCAAACTATGATTGTTATAAATTTAAGATGTTATTGTAATATCCAGAGAAACCACTAAGAAAGTAACCAAAATTACATCAAGAAACATAAATGAGAAGGGAATCAAAATGACATACTAGAAAAAAAAATCAACTAAACAAAAGAAGGCAGTAATAGAGAAACTGAGACAAAAAAAGATATAAGACATATAGAAAACAATTCGCAAATGTCAAATTAAGTCTTTATTGAGCCCAGGAGGCAGAGGTTCCAGTGAGTCAAGATCTACAACTGGTGCTCTGTATGGCTTAGACATCTCTTTTCCTGAATCTACTGCCACACTGCTCTTTATATTTATCGTGTCATCCTGCTTCTGCACATCAAGGAAAACCCTACTACTACAGAAATTAATCCATCCATTGACTCTTCTACTGGTATAAGCAACTACATCTTGAGTCTCTCAGTTCAGGAAGCCTCACATGTTTGGCCTCTGTCAATGTAATGCTATTGTCACACAAAGGTAGAGCTCTACTGCCTCTGTTGCTACCATTATTGCCACTTTGCTCTATGCATCCATCCAGGCTATTGAAATTCTTGACACAGATTATCATAAATTACAATGACATGCAGTAACTAAGAAAACATATGAGGACAATTTGATTTCCTCTCTTCCTATTGGAAAACGATTTATTTATTTCTCTTGTCTGATTTCCCTGGCTAGAATTTCCAATACTATGTTGAATAGAAGTGATGCCAGAGGGCATCCTTGTCTTGTGCTGGTTTTCAAAGGCAATGTTTCCAGTTTTTACCCATTCATTATGATATTGGCTGTGAGTTTGTCATAACTAGCTCTTATTATTTTGAGATACATTCCATCAATACCTAGTTTATTGAGAGCTTTTAGCATGAAGCGGTGTTGAATTTTATCAAAGGCCTTTTCTGCATCTATTGAGATAATCAGAATGGGAGAAAATCTTTGCAATCTACCCATCTGACAAAGGGCTAATATCCAGAATCTACAAAGAACTTAAACAAATTTACAAGAAAAAAAAAAAAAAAACATCAAAAAGTGGGTGAAGAGTTTGAACAGACACTTCTCGAATGAAGATATTTATGCAGCCAACAAACATATGAAAAAAAAAAACCTCATCATCACTGGTCATTAAGAGAAATGCAAATCAAAACCACAATGAGATACCATCTCATGCCAGTTAGAATGGTAATCATTAAAAAGTCAGGAAACAGCAGATGCTGGAGAGGATGTGGAGAAATAGGAAGGCTTTTACACTGTTGGTGGGAGAGTAAATTAGTTCAACCATTGTGGAAGACAGTGTGGCAATTCTTCAAGGATCTAGAACCAAAAATACCATTTGATCCAGCAATCCCATTACTGAGCATATACCCAAAGGATTACAAATCATTCTACTGTAAAGACACATGTACACATATGTTTATTGCAGCACTGTTCACAATAGCAAAGACTTGGAACCAACCCAAATGTCCATCAATGGTAGACTGGATAAAGAAAATGTGGCACATATACACCATGGAATATTATGCAGCCATAAAAAAGGATGAGTTCATGTCCTTTGCAAGGACATTGATAAAGCTGGAAACCATCATCCTCAGCAAACTAACACAAGAACAGAAAACCAAAGACCACATGTTCTCACTCACAAGTGGGAGATGAACAATGAGAATACACGGACACAGGTAGGAGAATATCACATACTGGGGCCTGTCGAGGGGGTCAGGGGTAGGGAAGGGATAGCATTAGGAGAAATACCTAATGCAGATGACGGGTTGATGGGTGCAGCAAACCACCATGGCACATGTATACCTATGTAACAAACCTGCACGTTCTGCACGTGTACCCAAGAACTTAAAGTATAATTATATGTGTGTGTATATATATATACACACACACACATACACATACATATACATATATATGAGGAACTTTCTGTCTGTCTTTCATTTGGCTGTTTTTCTTTCCTTCAACACTTGTCCAGACAAACGATGATATCTGTGGGAATCCAAAGCTTCCCCGCTTTCCAGATCATGCCACTTTCCAAACGATACAAATGCAATTTTGCTGACATATGTGCTCAAATTACTTTATTGTAGTAATTATCACTTCACTGTAAAATAAATATGTGAAAACTTCCTGGTGTTCAAAGGAAACCCAAAGATAAATCTGAGACAGGATTTATATGTAGATAATTTACTAAGAAAGTTCTCCCGGGAGAGACCAGTTAATGAGTGGGAGAAGCAGTATTAGGATCAGGAGGAATCCACACAAAGAGTATGCTCTCAGACACAGTCCCACAGAGAAAATCTGGTGTGTAAGTTGTGCTACAGAGTGGTCCTGACCTGTAACAAGAAACTGAGCTCACCCTTTCCCACACTGGTGAGGTGCTGGCTAAGGACCACCCTGGGGAAATGTAAATCTCTAGCAGTTATGTTTACCTTGCCATCTGGGCAAAGCAGTTTCAGTTAGCTGAAGGGCAGCCCACAAAAAAAGAGTTACAAGTGGCACATGTTCAAAGCAAAGGCATAAACAAAGACAGGGTGTCCCACCCTCCTGTACCAGGCCCACAAAAATATACTAGAGAGGAATGTGAGGGGATCTGGGCAGGGCACTGACATTGTTCACTACGCTGGGTCATCTCAGTCATTGCAAATTAGAAATTTTTACAAGGCAAGAAAAAAAAGTTCAGCATCTAGTTCACAAACATTATTTGAAATTATATACATGTATTTGCTAGCACTGAAAACTCTGGCGCTGCACTCTCATTTGGACCCTGTATTATTTAAGATTTAGGATTGCCATCCACACAGAGACAGAAAATAATAGTGAATTAAACAAACTTAGAGTCTATTTCTCTCTCACGTAAATTTGTGAAGAGGTATGGTAGTTCCATTCTGAAAATTCTTCAAAAGCAAGGCTCATTTCACCTTGTTTCTCTGCTACCTGTATGGCATCAGCCTCATCCTTGTGGACCATAATATGTCAATATGTCCACACTCCAGCCAGTAGAAAAGAGAAAGAAGATAAAACCCCTCCTTTTAATATTCAAGCCAGAAGTAACACATATTATGCTTGCTCGCATGTCACTGGCCATAATTTTGTCATATTGCCCTACCTAAGAGGCAAGGGAGGTTGAGAAATACAGTCTTCGTTTGTATGCCCAGCTAACTTCTGAGGTTTGGTGTTTGTTGTTGTTGTTGTTTGTTGTTTGTTTTTTTGAGATGGAGTCTTGCCCTCACCCAGGCTGGAGTGCAGTGGTGCGATCTCGGCTCACTGCAACCTCCATCTCCCAGTTTCAAGCAATTCTTCGGCCTCCGCCTCCCGAGTAGTTGGGATTACAGGCGTCGGCCACCACACCTGACTAAGTTTTGTATTTTTAGTGGAGACGGGGTTTCACCATGTTGGCAAGGCTGGTCTTGAACTCCTGACCTCAGGTGATCTGCCCACCTTGGGTTCCCAAAGTGCTGGGATTACAGGCATGAGCCACTATGCCTGGCCTGGTGTTTTTTTTTTTTACTGACAGAAAACAGGGACAATATATACTGGAAATAATGAATACTGCCACACACTCTTGTATAAACTATGCATACTGATGCCAATGTTACTTGGCATAAAAATTTTCTCTTTCACAATTGCTTTTGTAAGCACCAACACATGCAGTTACATACTGTGTTCACTGAACAATTTACATGACCATAATCAGCAATTCTGCTTATGACATTTTAATTATATCCATGATTTAATTAATGCTGACTCATTGGTCATGAATATAACCTTTAAAATTATTGACTTGATTGAGTAACTTCCAGAAATGTAGAAGCAAAAGCAGGGACTGAGTTTTTAAAGTTTATATTGCATATACAAGAGGGAATTTTTGGAAAGTAATAAGAATATAACAAACAAAATAAGAACTAAAATAAAGTGGATCATAAAAAGTAAATGGTAGATTGGTGCAATGAGAAAAAGGCGATGTACGGTTTCAAGGAAATTGTTAGGTAACAGAAAGATGAACAGCCAGGCACGGTGGCTCACACCTGTAATCTCAACATTTTGGGACATTGAGGTAGATGGATCATTTGAACCTAGGAGTTTGAGACCAGCATTGTAACATGGTGAGACTCTGTCTCTACAAAAAATTAGTCTGGTGTGGTGGTGCATGTCTGTGGTCACAGCTACTCAGGAGATCGAGGTGGGAGGATTGCTTGAGCCCGGAAGGCAGAGGTTGCAGCAAGCCATGATCTGTCCACTGCACTCCAACCTGAGTGACAGAGTGAGAAAAAAAAAAAAAGATAAGATGTTCACAAGGAAAGGATATTTACTACAATTGTACAGTGGGCTCATAAATTTATTTTTGAAATAAATTAAATGGAAGTAATAACTGCTTTAAAAGTAGTAACAAAACATACACAACTCACTTGTTCACTTATAGAAACGTTGTCATCCATTGGGTGTTCTTCCAGGCTTCTGTTATTTTCACTAAAAATTGCAATATCATTGTCTTCATTCTCTAATTTGTAAAGAACATGCTGAAATTCAACTGCAGATTCCAGAGGCTCAATTGCATAAGAAACATTTTCAAATTGCAGTATTCCTCTGTGAAATTATAAATACAATTTTAAGTGCTTTTAATCAAATCTATATAATGGATTTCTGACAAAATTCAAAAGAAAAAAAGTAAAACATTTTGAGTCCAGTATTTTGATCTGAATTCCATCTTAGAAATGACTCTGAAGAGACAAAAGATTTCCCTAATCCACAAAACACATTTTTTATTTCATTTCTGTATAGTTGTAAGAGCAGCAGAAGTTACTTAATCAATTGCTAGTTACACAGTACATAGCATAACAGTAATTGAATAATTCTATTGTTTTCCAAGTCAGTATCTCAATTAAAACTATTGTAAACAGAAATCCTGATGACTCTCTCTCTGGTTTGCCATGCTTTTGAAAAATGATTATACTGCATATATGACAAATATATACAGTGAGACACTTTACTTTTAAAAATAAAATTTGGCAGAATTATGAAATATTTACTACTTTTGCTTATATACTCTTGAATAAGAAATTAAAAGCAAGATTTTAAAGAGTAAATGACTTGTATCACTATTTTTCTCTGAATACAGGTAACAGCCCAAGTCACTACTCCCTAAAAAACAGATTTCAGATCCAAATTTCAGGGTTCTGTGTAGGAAGCACTGAAGAAGCACAGTTGTGAAAACAAGCATCCTACACTACAAAATGAAGGTGGAAAATTTCCTGACAGAATGGAAAACTCCCTAAGCCCTAAGGAGGAAACCCAATAATTCTTGAAGAGCTCAAGATAATTAATATCATTAGAAAAATGAGTATTTTTATGAGTATTAAAAATTGTTTATATATAATTTGCCTCCTCAATCGGAAGATGATTTCCTTGAGAAAAAGCATCTCTTGTTTATCTTGATATCTCCAACACTAAAATACATGGTGGGTAACATAAATACATTTTCAGTCCAGTATTTTGACCCAAACCTGTCTTAGAGATGACTCTGAGAAGACAAAAGATTACCCTAATCTGCAAAACCAACTCTCCATTTCACTTCTTTGTAGTTATAAAAGCAACAGAAATTACCTACACAACTGCTAAGTGTGCAAGCATACAGCATTACAGTGATTAATTTCCCTGTTTTCCAAGACAGTGACTGAGCTGTCCTAAACCTAGCTTCTCCAACACTTGTAGTCAAACACGTTCAATGGTCTTTTCTGTAGTCAAGGAAACATAAGACATAGAGCAAGGAGACTAGGAAATCTAAACCACTGGAAAGGTTAGAAATGTTTCTGATCGGTGAGGAAAGTGAGGAGAATTAAGAGAATAGGAAACATGTTCAGAGGGGGATATCATTAAATAATGTCCACATAGGAATCCTCCTTCAGCCCCACACTTAATACAAAGAGAACAAATTCATTGCAGCCAAATATCATAACTACGGTGTTTTGTAATCAACAATAGAAAACAACCTCAGTCCAGAGCACGTGCTGAGTGTGACCATGGAATCTGGATATCCTTCAATATTTCCTTGATAGTAGCATTGAGTCTAGGAAGAAAAAAAGTAAAGTAGTTACTTAGGAAGTGACAAAACTTTCTAGTGACTTCCTACTTCTATACTTGATAGAACCTTCTGAATATTTTTCACAGGCTCCATGATTTTTATCAGTACAAGCAAAGTGACATTCAGAAAAAAATTCTCCCCATAATTGCCACTTACACTATATTAATTACACTTTATAATAGATTATGACTTGAGATTACTATTTTACACCCTGCTTCCAAAGTGTTGTCTCATGCTTTAGGTAAAAATATCTCCCAGTATATAAATTTAGGTCCTCAATTAAAAGACAAAGATGGTAAATCTGGATTTCTTTAAAAGCCTAATTAATATGGTGCTAAAAAAGAGTCATAAAAATACAATGACACAGGAAGATTGAAGGGCTAGATGCCAACACAAACCGAAAGGATGATTCTGAATTTGCACTAAGAGAGGAAATGTGGACTTTAAGGCCAGAAACATTACTAAACAGAGACATTTGGTAATGATAATCATTTCAATTTGCCAGGAAGACACAAATATTCCAAATTGGCATTCACTTAATAACACAGCTTCAAAATATATAAAGTCACAATTGAAAGAATAGTAAAAATTTAAAAATCTGCAGTTATAAAAAGTTCTTTAAAGTTAATTTCTCTTAGTAACTGATAGATCAAGTGTTCAGAATCTACAAAAGGTTTGAACAACGTGGTTAGTGTGACCTAGTTAATACATGCAGAATACTATACCTAAAAACTTTAGAATATATGCTTTCTAAACACTCATGGAACATCTACAAAATAGAAACCATACTCCAGGCCATAAAGCAGGACTCAACAGATTGCAAAGGAATTAAATTGCATAGAATTGGTCTCTCAGCACAGTACAATCAAGCTAGAGATACACAGAGTCACAAACATTGTCACAGATGTGAAAATTACATAATTTCCAATACCCAATGGTGCTGTAAATTTTATTATAAATAAAGTTAAGATTTCTTAGTAACACACTACTTAGATGGAACTAAGGGAAGGAAAAGGGAGCAATAAAACAAAATGATGATCCCATCCAATGTAAGTGAAGCAATATATCTAGTTTAATATTTCAACAAATTTTTATTATATTCCAAGCATGTGCTAGGTACTTTTCTAGGCACTGGTGTTACGTCAGTGAATAAAACAGACCAAAAGCCCTGCCCTCGGGATGATTATATTGCACTGGGGAGACAGAAAATAAAGTAAATAAATAAAATATATATGATAAATCATGTATTGATAACTGTCATGAGAAAAGGGCAAAAAAAAAAAAAGGTAAAGGAAATGGGGTATGAAGAGTAAGAGACCAATTTAAAGTAGGGGTTAGTCAAGGACTAATAGGGTGATTCTGAGTAAAGACCTGAAGGAAATGAGGACGAAAAACATATGAGTCTGTTGGGAAACAACAAGCATTTGGATACCGGGAAATAGAAAGTATGAAGTCTTTGAAAGGAGAACATAGCTGTTATATTTGAAGAACAACAAGGCTGGAACAAAGTGAACGAGGTAGAAAATAACAAGAAACGAGGTCAGAGAGGTAAAAGGGAACCAGGTGACTCTGGCTTTCACTCTGTGAGTGGTGGGAGGCCATCCGTGGAGGGTTCTGAGCAGAGAAGCAGGGTAATCTGACTATGTCTTAACAGGATCAATATGGTCACCATATTGAGAACTGACTAAGGCCGGGCACGGTGGCTCACACCTGCATTCCTAGCACTTTGGGAGGTTGAGGTAGGCAGATCACCTGAGGTCAGGGGTTCGAGACAAGCCTAGCCAACATGGTGAAACCCTATCTCTTCTAAAAATATAAAAATTAGCTGGGTGTGGTGGTGCATGCCTATAATCCCAAATACTCAGGTGGCCGAGGCAGGAGAATCGCTTGAACCCAGGAGGTGGAGGTTTCAGCGAGCCAAGATCGCACCATTGTACTCTAGCCTGGGCCAAATAAATAAATAAATACAAAAATAAATAAATAAAATAAAGGGATAAATAAATAAAATGAAGGGATGGGCAAGGTGAGGAAGCAGGGAGATTATTCAGGAAGTTATGGCAGTAATCCAAACTAGAGATGGCATTTACTTGGAAATGGGTGGTCTCCATGGATGGAGGCAGAGGAAGAAGGTGGATGCTGGACACTTAGTTTGAAGGGCAGGGTCAATAGGATTTATGGATGTATAAATGATGGATGAGATGAGGAAGAGTTAAGAAAAAAAGAAAGAGTTTTTGATCTGTGATTTGTGTCTCATAACATTTGTGTCCACATTTCTCGTTAATTTATATTCTTACAAACAAAATATAAATAAATAAATAATAAATATTTTATTTAACAAAATATCTATTAAGTAAAAAAATAGTGACTATGTTCTCGGCCACGTGAAAGGTGCTAAGTCAATCTAATTTGTCTTTACCAAAACTTCAGGAAAAGCCTGATCATTAATCAATAAATATCTTAAATATATCCCCTGTGAATCCGGAGAGACTTCTGTATAATAAAGCATTTATTTAATGTAAAAAAAACATTTTTTAAAAAAACTATAAAACACAGAATTTAAATCGTACCTGAATATCTGAAGAACGAGCATTCATGGATCCTTGATCGTACAAATAAATCATAAAATTATCTGCTAAAAAATATCTGAATATAAAAAAGAGGACATTTTTTAAATTATTCTTTTTGAAACACGTAAAAACACAGTAAACTTGACACTCTCAGCCAAAATCTGACCCACCCTCTGTTTTGTAAATAAACACAGTTTTGTTATTGAAACACAGCCACACCCATTCACCCACATATTGTCATGGCTTTTTTCATGCTATAAGATGAGAGATTAACTAGTTTTGACAAAGAACATATGGCCTTCAAAGTCTAAAACATTTACTGTCTGAATCTTTAGATAAAACATCTGTTAACCTGATATAAAGGTAGTATTTTCTTTTGACATATATTTAATGTTTACTTAAAGCAATATACATTTACTCAAAATAGTTTTCCTACCTTAATGGACTCCTTTTAAGAAGAAAAGAAGAGACTGAAAGAAGAGCATTCTAAAATGTAAAAGATGGCCGGACGTGGTGGCTCACACCTGTAATCCCAACACTTTGGGAGGCCAAGGTGGGCAGATCACCTGAGGTCAGGAGTTTGGGACCAGCCTGGCCAACATGGTGAAACCCTGTCTCTACTGAAAATGCAAAAGTTACTTGGGTGTGGTGGTGGGCACCTATAATCCCAGCTACTCAGGAGGCTAAGGTAGGAGAATCTCTTGAACCCAAGAGGCGAAGGTTGCAGTGAGCTGAGATCACACCACTGCACTCCAGCCTGGGCGACAGAGTGAGACTCCATCTCAAAAAAAAAAACAAAAAAACTTAATAGACATAAACAGGATGTTGGATTGTAAGAGTTTTCTGTTCTTACATTCTTTATAAAGCTTTATTACTATGCACATATATTATTTTTATAATGAAGTAGAAGAGTATTGTATAAAGGTCATATTCATCTGAGCATATGTACTGAAACGTCCAGTCTAAGTTCAACTTTGGTATTAATCCCTGTACTCATGATGCTATTTTAGTTATGCTTCCTCACTTCATGTTCACTCTTCAACCCAACGTAACTTAATTAGGCCATCCACACTAGCTTCTGTTGGAAAGCCTCCACTCAAACCGATCTCACAAATATTACTAATGACCTCCTGACTGTCCAATCCAAAAGACAGTTTTATGTCAAGTAAAAATATTCTGAGGCAGCCAGGTGGGGTGGGTCACTCCTGTAATCCCAAAATTTAGAGAGGCCGAGGTGGAGGGATTGCTTTGGGCTCAGGAGTTCGAGACCAGCCTGGGTAACAAGGCGAAACCTCATCTCTACCAAAAATACCAAAATTAGCCAGGTGTGGTGGTATACTCATGTGGTCCCAGCTACTCGGGAGGCTGAGGCGAGAGGATCACTTGAGCCAGGAGTTCAAGGCTACAGTTAGCTGAGATTGCACCACTGCTTTCCAGCCTGGGTGACAGAGAGAGACCCTGTCTCAAAAACAAATACATAATAAAAATAATTTTAAAATAAATAAAACAAAAAAATAAATAAATAAAATACTCTCAAGTATTTCCTACTGTGGACCACATTCCCCTTCTTGAAACCATCTCTTCTTCAGCGATAATGATAGATACCACTTCCTCCTGGCTCTCTTGTCTTTCTACATTTTTAAGTCCCTTTATTTGGATCCTTCCTTCATCCCTTAAATGTTTCCATGGCACTCAATTCTAGGCAATTCTCTTTCTTACCTTTAACATTCACCCCCACCTGTATAGATTTATCTTGTTCATTTCTGTGGTTTCATTTACCGCTTATATAAAAAGGTTGCTTTGAGTGTTATAGCTTTGCAATATATTTGAAGTCAGGTAGTGTGATGCCTCCAGCTTTATTTTTTTTTAATTCAGTATTGCTTTGGCTATTCAGGGCCTTTTTGGGGTTCCATAGGAACTTTACTATTTCTGTGAAAAATGTCATTGGAATTTTGGTAGGGATTGCATTGAATCTGTGGATCATTTTGGACAGTATGGACATTTTAATAATATTAACTCTTCCAATCCATGTTCTTTCCATTTATTTGTGTCTTCCTCAATTCCCTTCATCATGTTTCATAGCTCTCAGTATACAGATCTTTTACCTCCTTGGTTAAACTTACTCCTATGTATTTTATTTTTTGTAGCTATTGTACATGGGATTGTTTTCTTGATTTCATTTTTGGAAAATTTGTTATTAATGTATAGAAATGCTATGATTTTTGTATGTTGATTTTATATCCCATAACTTCACTGAATTTGTCTATTGGTTCTAACAAATTTTGGTGGAGTCCTTAGGGTCTTCTATAAGTAATCTACATATAAGATTATGTCACCTGCAACAGGAACAATTTAACATCTGTCTTTCCCATTAGGATGCCTTTTATTCGTTGTTCTTGCCTAATTGCTCTGGCTAGGACTTCCAATACTATGTTGAATAGAAGAGGTGAAAGAAAATGGGCATCCTTATCTTGTTCCTGATATTAGATGAAAAACTTTCAACTTTTTACTACTGAGTATGATGTTAGCTATGGCTTTGTCATATATGACCTTTATTGTTTTAAGGTATATCTCTTCTAGGTCTAATTTGCAGAGAGCTTTCATCATGAAAGAATGTGGATACTCACACTTCTCTCCCCCATTCTAAACTAAATTAACTGCCATCAGGACATTTCCCCTTGTGGGATAACAAGCACTTCATATCCAGCATCTCCAACAGGGAGCCATAATACCTGACTCAGGTCTGTTCCCATCCTCCCTCTGCCCCACCAAATCCCTGCCACCACTATAGTCAATCTGTTACTACATCTTTTTTCTGTCACATCAGCATTTTCTCAAAAACAGAAAAGGGAGGCTTGTTTCCAAGATGGCCAAACAGGAACAGCTCTGGTCTGCAGCTCCCAGCAAGATCAATGCAGAAGAGCAGTGATTTCTGCATTTCCAACTGAGGTACCTGGTTCATCTCACTGGGACTGGTTGGAGAGTGGGTGCAGCCCACAGAGGGTGAACTGAAGCAGGGTGGGGTGTCATCTCATGTGGGAAGTGCAAGGGGTTGGGAGATTTACCTTTCCTAGCCAAGGGAAGCTGTGACAGACTGTACCTGGAGAAACTGTACACTCCTGACCAAATACTGTACTTTTCCCACAGTCTTAGTAAGCAGCAGACCAGGAGATATTCTCCTGTGCCTGGCTCAGCAGGTCCCATGCCGATGGAGCCTTGCTCACTGCTAGCGCAGCAGTCTGAGATTAACCTGCAACACGGCAGCTTGATGAGGGGAGGGTCATCCGCCATTACTGAGGCTCGAATAGCCTACAGTGTAAACAAAGTGGCCAGGAAGCACGAACTGGGCGGACCTCACCACAGTTCAGCAAGGCCTACTACTTTTATAGATTCCACCTCTGGGGGCAGGGCATAGTAGAACAAAAGGCAGCAGACAGCTTCTGCAGACTTAAATGTCCCTGTCTGACAGCTCTGAAGACAGCAGTGGTTCTCTCAGCATGGCGTTCGAGCTCCGAGAATGGACAGACTGCCTCCTCAAGCAGGTCCCTGACCCCCATGTAGCCTGACTGGGAAACACCTCCCAGTAGGGGCCGACAGACACCTCAAATAAGCAGGCGCCTCTCTGGGATGAAGCTTCCAGAGGAAGGATCAGGCAGCAATATTTGCTGTTTTGCAGCCTCCACTGGTGATACTCAGGCAAACAGAGTCTGGAGTGGACCTACAGCAAACTACAACAGACCTGCAGCTGAGGGGTCTCACTGTTAGAAGGAATTAACAAACAGAAAGAAATAGCATCAACATCAACAAAAAGGACATCCACACCAAAACCCCATCCATAGGTCACCAACATCAAAGACCAAAGGAAGATAAAACCACAAAGATGGGGAGAAACCAGAGCAGAAAAGCTGAAAATTCCAAAAAAAAAAAAAAAAAGAGCGCCTCTTCTCCTCCAAAGAATTGCAGCTCCTCACCAGCAAGGGAACAAAACTGGATGGAGAATGAGTTTGACAAGTTGACAGAAGTAGACTTCAGAAGGTCGGTAATAACAAAACTTCTCCGAGCTAAAGGAGCACATTCTAACCCATCACAAGGAAGCTAAAAACCTTGAAAAAAGGTTAGACAAATGGCTAACTAGAATAAACAGTGTAGAGAAGACCTTAAATGATCTGGTGGAGCTGAAAACCATGGCACGAGAGCTTCATGACGCATGCACAAGCTTTCAATTCAATCAAGTGGAAGAAAGGGTATCAGTGATTAAAGATCAAATTAATGAAATAAAGTGAGAAGACAAGATTAGAGAAAAAAAAGAGTGAAAAGAAACTAACAAAGCCTCCAAGAAAAATGGGACTATGTGAAAAGACCAAGTATACATTTGATTGGTGTACTGGAAAGAGACGGGGAGAATGGAACCAAGTGAGAAAACACTCTTCAGGATATTATCCAGGAGAACTTCCCTAACCTAGCAAGGCAAGCCAACATTCAAATTCAGGAAATACAGAGAACACCACAAAGATACTCCTCGAGAAGAGCAACCCCAAGACACATAATTGTCAGATCCGCCAAGGTTAAAATGAAGGAATAAATGTTACGGGTAGCCAGAGAGAAAGGTTAGATTACCAACAAAGGGAAGCCCGTCATACTAACAGCAGATCTCTCAGCAGAAACCCTACAAGCCAGAAGAAGTGGGGGCCAATATTCAACATTCTTAAAGAAAAAAATTTTCAACCCAGAATCTTATATCCAGCCAAACTAAGCTTCATAAGAGAAGGAGAGATAAAATCCTTTACAAACAAGCAAATACTGAGAGATTTTGTCACCACCAGGCCTGCCTTACAAGAGCTCCTGAAGGAAACACTAAACATGGAAAGGAACAGCCAGTACCAACCACTGCAAAAACATGCCAAATGGTAAGCACCATCAATGTTATGAAGAAACTGCATCAAGTAACGGGCAAAATAACCAGCTAACATGATAATGACAGGATCAAATTCACACATAACAGTATTAAGCTTAAATGTAAATGGACTAAATGCCCAAATTAAAAGACACAGACTGGCAAATTGGATAAAGAGTCAAGACCCATTGGTGTGCTGTATTTAGGAAATCCATCTCATGTGCAAAAACGCACATAGGCTCAAAATAAAGGGATGGAGGATGATCTACCAAGCAAATGGAAAGCAAAAAAATTTAAAAATTAAAAAAAAAAAACCAGGGAGGGCAATCCTAGTCTCTGAGAAAACAGACTTTAAACCAACAAAGATCAAAAGAGACAAGGCCACTACATAATGGTAAAGGGATCAATTCAACAAGAAGAGCTAACTATCCTAAATATATATGCACCCCATACAGGAGCACCCAGATTCATAAAGCAAGTCCTTAGAGACCTACAAAGAGACTTAGACTCCCACACAATAATAATGAGAGACTTTAACACCCCACTGTCAACATTAGACAGATCAATGAGACAGAAGGTTAATAAGGATATCCAGGACTTGAACTCAGCTCGGGACCAAGTGGACCTAATAGACATCTACAGAACTCTCCACCCCAAAAC
>NW_012099321.1:4405852-4417922 GCF_000951045.1 Mandrillus leucophaeus | reverse complement strand
GATATCACCACCAATCCCACAGAAATACAAACTACCATCAGAGAATACTATAAACACCTCTACGCAAATAAACTAGAAAATCTAGAAGAAATAGATAAATTCCTGGACACACACACTCTCCCAAGAATAAACCAGGAAGAAATTGAATCTCTGAATAGACCAATAACATGTTCTGAAATTGAGGCAATAATTAATAGCCTACCAACCAAAAAAAGTCCAGGACCAGACGGATTCACAGCCAAATTCTACCATAGATACAAAGAGGAGCTGGTATCATTCCTTCTGAAACTATTTCAATCAATAGAAAAAGAGGGAATCCTCCCTAACTCATTTTATGAGGCCATCATCATCGTGATACCAAAGCCTAGTAGAGACATAACAAAAAAAGAGAATTTTAGGCCAATATCCCTGATAAACATCATGTGAAAATCCTCAAAAAATTACTGGCAAACCGAATCCAGCAGCACATCAAAAAGCTTATCTACCACGATCAAGTCAGCTTCATCCCTGGGATGTAAGGCTGGTTCAACATATGTAAATCAATAAATGTAATCCATCACATAAACAGAACCAATGACAAAAACCACATGATTATTGATGCAGAATAGATGCAGAAAAGGCCTTTGACAAAATTCAACAGCCCTTCATGCTTAAAAAAACTCTCAATAAACTAGGTATTGATGGAATGTATCTCAAAATAATAACAGCCATTTATGACAAATCCACAGCCAATATCATAGTGAATGGGCAAAAATGGGAAGCATTCCCTTTGAAAACTTGCACAAGACAAGGATGCCCTCTCTCACCACTCCTATTCAACATAGTGTTAGAAGTTCTGGCCAGGGCAATCAGGCAAGAGAAAGAAATAAAGGATATTCGATTAGGAAATGAAGAAGTCAAATTGTCCCTGTTTGCAGATGACATGTTGTATATTTAGAAAACCCCATCGTCTCAGCCCAAAATCTCCTTAAGCTGATTAGCAACTTCAGCAAAGTCTCAGAATACAAAATCAATGTGCGAAAATCACAAGCATTCCTATACACCAATGAGAGATGAACAGAGAGCCAAATCATGAGTGAATTCCCATTCACAACTACTACAAAGAGAATAAAATACCTAGAAATGCAACTTACAAGGTATGTGAAGGACCTCTTCAAGGAGAATTACAAAGCACTGCTCAACGAAATAAAAGAGGACACTAACAAATGGAAGAACATTTCATGCTCATAGATAGGAAGAATCAATATCATGAAAATGGCCATACTGCCCAAAGTAATTTATAGATTCAATGCTATCCCCATCAAGCTACCAATGACTTTCTTCACAGAATTGGAAAAAACTACTTTAAAGTTCATACGGAACCAAAAAAGAATCCGCGTTGCCAAGACAATCCTAAGCAAAAAGAACAAAGCTGGAGGCATCACACTACCTGACTTCAAACTATACCACAAGGCTACAGTAACCAAAACAGCATGGTACTGGTACCAAAACAGATATATAGACCAATGGAACAGAAAAGAGGCCTCAGAAATAACACCACACATCTATAACCATCTGATCTTTGACAAACTTGACAAAAACAAGAAATGGGGAAAGGATTCCCTATTTAATAAATGGTGCTGGGAAAGCTGGCTAGCCATATGTAGAAAGTTGAAATTGGATCCCTTCCTTACACTATACACAAAAATTAACTCAAGATGGGTTAAAGACTTAAATGTAAGACCTAACACCATAAAAACCCTAGAAGAAAACCTAGGCAATACTATTCAGGATATAGGCATGGGGAAAGACTTCACAACTACAACACCAAAAGCAATGGCAAAAAAAGCCAAAATAGACAAATGGAATCTAACTAAACTAAAGAGCTTCTGCACAGCAAAAGAAACTATCATTAGAGTGAACAGGCAACCTACAGAATGGGAGAAAATCTTTGTAATCTACCCATCTAACAAAGAGCTAATATCCAGAATCTACAAAGAACTTAAACAAATTTACAAGAAAAAAAACAACCCCATGAAAAAGTGGGCAAAGGGTATAAACAGACACTTCTCAAAAGAAGACATTTATGCAGCCAACAGACATATGAAAAAATGCTCATCATCATTGGTCATCAGAGAAATGTAAATAAAAACCACAATGAGATACCATCTCACACCACTTAGAATGACGATCATTAAAAAGTCAGGAAACAACAGATACTGGAGAGGATATGGAGAAATAGGAACGCTTTTACACTGTTGGTGGGAGTGTAAATTAGTTTAACCAATGTAGAAGGCAGTGTGGTGATTCCTCAAGGATCTAGAACTAGAAATACCATTTGACCCAGCCATCCCATTACTGGGCATATACCCAAAGGATTATAAATCATGTTACTATAAAGACACATGCACACATATGTTTATAGTGGCACTATTCACTATAGTAAAGACTTGGAACCAACCAAAATATCCATTAATGATAGAATAGATAAAGAAAATATGGCACATATACACCATGGAATACTATGCAGCCATAAAAAAGGATGAGTTTATGTCCTTTGCAGGGACATGGATGAAGCTGGAAACCATCATTCTCAGCAAACTATCACAAGGACAGAAAACCAAACACCGCACATTCTCACTGATAGGTCAGAGTTGAACAATGAGAACACATGGACACAGGTCGGGGGACATCACACACCAGGGCCTGTTGGGGGCTGGGAGCCTGGGGGAGGGATAGCATTAGGAGAAATACCTAATGTAAATGACAAGTTGATGGGTGCAGCACACTGACATGGCACACGTATACCTATGTAACAAACCTGCATGTTGTGCACATGTACCCTAGAACTTAAAGTATAATAATAAAAAAAAAAGAACTAAAAACACACACACACACACACACAAAAACCAAAGGAAACTCCCTATCTCTATGCAGCCATAGTTCTGCTTCTCATTATTTTTCATGTAAACTATTTTCTGTAGCTTCCTAATAGTCATTAGGCTATCATAATCATTAAGCGGTTAATTTCTCAAAACGATATACACATGCCCTATCCCTCTCCCAAGCTCAGGTCCCTCCATTTCTCAACACTGCTTATAGTCTTAATAAGATGTTCAAATGCAATGTGAGCTCTCTAACTTTCCCTCATACTCTTCCCAAAGATCTTTGGGTTATCGTCCACCATATTCCTTTTCTCTTCTGCCTAAATGAGTAAGTTAACCTTTTCTTTGGGAGAATTACTTAGTATCTTACACACAATAAACCACTTGTTTGCATCTTTTTTTTTTTCTTTTTTGAGACAGTGTCTCGTTCTGTCACCCAGGCTGGCATGCAGTGGCACCATCTCGGCTCACTGCAACCTCTGCCTCCCGGGTTCAAGCAATTCTCCTGCCTCACCCTCCCGAGTAGCTGGGATTACAAGTGCATGCCACCATGCCCGGCTAATTTTTGTATTTTTTAGTAGAGACGGGGTTTTACCATGTTGGGCAGGCTGTTTTCAAACTCCTGACCTCAGGAGTTTGATCCACCTGCCTCAGCATCCCAAAGTGCTGGGAATACAGAGAGCCACCACGCCCAACCTGTTTACGCCTTTCATCTCTCTTTTCTTCCCTTAAGAAATTTTCCGTCAACCAAAATATTTTGTTTTCTCTTTCTTCAAAATATTCATGTAAGCCTCTTTTTTCTCTGAGGGATGTTTTTGAAAAAGTCCATAATTGCTACCTCTAGTTTCTCATAATTCACCTCTTTCCAATGCCATGTAGTCTAGTTTTACTAGTTTAGCTGAAGCTGTCCTCTTGAATGTCACAAATGACTTCCAAGCCAGCCTTTCCCAATTGGGTTTACATCAGAGAATTAAACCCTATAGAAAATCATTTCAATTATTTAATAATTCTCTAAAGAGTAGCAAAGCTAGGACTATTTTCCATAAAGTATTTGCCAGCTCTGCAACATTATAAGATCTGTATTAAATCCCTATCCCATATTCCTCGTGATCATCCCACTTCTCTGATAAACCCTAACTGATATAAATCAGCTACAGATTTACTTATTTTTGTGACTTCTGCCCTAATGACATAGGTCCTGCTGGTCCTGCCAACTTAATATTATAAATCAGTCTTCAGGAGATAAGTCCCTGTTTTTTGTTCTAACTCCCTTTTACCAAAGACTACTTGAGACATTAAAACCAAACTTTAATTAAGCCACAGGAGAGCATCTGTTTACTTAAGACAATTTAAAAAATTAATAATAACTACATGTATTTTTCTCATACTCCATTTTCTATTATGAGTAAACAGCTTCATAGAAACAAAACAAAATCCAAAACAAAAGAATAAAAATTTACCTCTGTTTAAGGTGCACAGTGTACGGTTTCTCATCTATTGGAATAATATAGGATATTTGTTCCTAGAGAATTGAAAACAACTGACAGTGAAGACAAATTTAATACAAGAAGCAAGACAATAGTTTTATATCAATTAATCTCTTCCAACAATGCTTAAAACATCTTCATTACATTTCTCAGACTACATGTGATTTAAAATCTGCAGCGAAACATAAAAAAAATTAATATTTACTTATTTTATAATGGACTTTTACTATTTCCACACAAATAAACCTAGTCTAAGGATTCACATAGGATTAAAAATCTACCTGTAACTAACCTGTAACCTCTTATGAATGAATAGGCCACGCGCTATGCTAAAATACCTATTTAGGTGGCATCATTGGGATAAGAGGATAGTCCACATCAGTGAAGCTTACTCTGTCCGTCATAAAAATTATTTAACCATTTTCTTAAAAACTCTCCTAAGATATATTACCTTTTCCCTATATTTTAAACAGAAGATTATTGAACAAAATTTAATATTGTCTTTGATTTTATCTCTACTATTTTCAAGTTAGAATATGAATGACAATAGGTTGGAATATCTGTAGGTCAGTGAACCTCAGTGATGAGATTTTATACAGCAAAAGGGAACATGTGAAAAGCAAGAGTTAGAGAAACAGAGGAAAAAATTAGTTAAAACATAAAAATGAAAAGGACACCAATATCAAAACACAGAAAAAAGATAAGCATTCCAGGATCTCTGAAAATAAGAAGCAACCAGGGTATCACACAGATCAAAGAAGAATGAGGCAGGTTGTTGCCAGGTCAGAAATGAAACCAGAGTCAACATCATTGGTGGTAAGTCAACTTGATATCATGTACCCCACGATACGATGTCATGAGGAGAGCACCTCATCTCTATGTTAATCTTCCCTAAAATTCACTGAACATGAGAAAATATTGACAAATGCAAATCAAGGGGTGTTCTACAAAGTACCTGACCACCTCAGAACTGTCAAGGTCATGAAATTCCAGGAAAGACTGAGAAACAGAGCAAAGGAGCCTGAGAGGGGGGCATGCTGGGTAGTATCGTGGATTGGATCCCAGAACAAAATGGACAGTAGAAGAAAAACTGGTTGAAATCCAGAAATCTTAATAAAGTAGTTTCCTTACTAGTAATGTATCAATATTAATTTCTTGTATTTAATAAATATAATGTATCCATGTAGCTATATAAGAGCTAACATCACAGGAAACTGAGTGAACAGTATATATGGGAACTCTGTAGTCTTTTAGCAATTTTTCTGTATATCTAAAATTCTTCCAAAATTTCAAAAGTTAATTTTTAAAAAAGAAAAACCAGACATAAATTGAGAAAAGAACCAAAACAGGCATATGGCAAATATAAAGCAGAAGCACCAAAGAGAAAATCCTAATCCTGAAACATCAGAGCATCCTACTTTTTAAATTTGCATTGGTGACACTAGCTCCTTAGTGAGCCTGATCTGAATGTGATAACTGAACACAGATGCTTGAGCATCTTTATATTTTTATTTTTATTTTTTATTTATTTATTTATTTATTTATTTGCGACAGAGTTTCACTCTTGTTGCTCAGGTTGGAGTGCAATGGCGCCATCTCAGCTCATAGCAAAGTTTGCCTCCTGGGCTCAAGTGATTCTCCTGCAGCCTCCCTAGCAGCTGGGATTACAGCATGTGCCACAACGCCCGGCTAATTTTGTATTTTTAGAAGAGACGGTGTTCCTCCATGCTGGTTAGGCTGGTCTCGAACTACCAACCTTAGGTGATCCGCCCGCCTCAGCCTCCCGAAGTGCTGGGATTACAGGTGTGAGCCACCGTGCCCGGCCCCATCTTTATCTTATTTTAAGGTGGATTTGATGTGCAAGCAGTTTCCCTGAGCAGTTCTTAGATGAATATTTTTCTCAAAACCAAAACTTAGTAACCATTATTAGTATCCCAGATAATACTTCTTTTAGCTATACTTTCACTATGGGTGTTATCATGAAATATCTTGATTTGCAGGCTATATAGAGAAGTTTAGGTAGATCTTAGAGTGTAGATGAGTTGATTAATGGAGGCCATAAGATAATTTACTAAACAATTACGGTAAATTTGTATTTGCCTCCTCAACAAAGAGGTACCAAAACAGTGAGCAGATAAGTACATGTCAAACAGAGAATCTAGGAGAGAAAAGTAGAATTTCCGCAGGGAAGGGACAGGGAACCTCTGAGGCCTGGAAGGAAAGGGAAGCAAAGAAGCAGCTGGGCTGGCCAGGAGAAGTCCCCATTGTAGAGAAGAAGCAAGCGAGAGGTATTCCACGGTCCAGGGTCCCTCCATGAATGCCTGCAATACAAGCCACAGGGGAGCCCCTGACCCTTCACGCGCCCTGCCTAGCTGCACTCCTGGTGACTGAATTGTTTCAGAGGGAATTCACACTGAGTCCCACTCACCCTTCGATACCCAAGCAGAGGCAGCACAGCCCCATGTTGAAAGACCAGCGCCAGCAGATCGCATCCTGCCCTGGGACCCAGCAGACCCATTTCCACAGCCCTGGAGCCCTGCTGACATCCCATGTCCACCCACAGGGCTATCACAGCACAATGCCAGCTGAACAAGTGGGGCACCTGGGTCCCCAGCACTCTAGCCCACAAAGTGTACGACGCCCCAGAGAAGGGGTGATGTAGCACATTGGGAAGACTGCCCCCAGGACAAAGGGAGATGAAGCATGCACTCCCCAGAGCCTGAGAGCCACATGCCTGGGGCTGCCAACACTGACAGCAACCCCACACGCTCCCAGCAGCAGGGCCACAGCACGGTTGCATGGGCCTTCAGTAAGCCTGAGGACCGGCCCATCCAAACGCAGTCCTTGGGCCTGAGGGCAAGCTCAGGCCACCCAACACCCCTGGTGCCTACATGCACTATCCAGGGATCTGATATCTGGCCAGCCCCATCTGCTACCAGCACCAGTGCCCATGCATGCCTCCCAGGGGCCTGGAAAAGCCCACCTAGCCTGCCACAACTCTGACCAGTGCCCACCCACATGCACCAGCCAGGAGCCTGGAACTGGCTGACCTAACCTACTGCCACCACTAATGGTGTTCACATGCACCACCAGACAGCCTGAGGACTGGCCCACTGCTGCCACTGCCACTGCTGCTGTCACACACTGCCCAGGGCCCCATCCACCTGACCTGCCACTGCCACCACTGTGGACTGGCTTGCCTGGTTCCCCCATCCCCAGTAAAGCCTCACCACAGTCCCCAGTCACAAACATAGCCTAATCTACTGGGAAACTCACAGTCATCACTGATGTTGATTATAGTTGAAGAAATCATGTAGATATTACATCTCTGCACATGACAACAATATCTGCTTCTGATGTGAGTCTCAAGAAGCTTCCAACCGTGGTGGAAGGCAAAGGGGAGCAGATCACATGATGAGAGAGGAAGAAAGAGAGAGGGGGAGGTGCCAGGCCTCAACTAATAGATCAAGAATTCACTAATTACCATGAGGATGCCACTAAGCCATTCATGAGGGACATCATGACCCAACCACCTCCAATAAGGCCCCACCTCCACCACTGGGGTCCAATTTCAACATGGGATTTGGGAGAACAAACATCCAAACAATGGCATGGTCAGAAAAAAAATATTTGAATAATGGCCAAAAACATCCAAAATTTGAGGGAAAACGTTAGTCTACACATCTAAAATCTCAGTCAACCTCAAGTAGAAAAAAAATACAAGAAGATGCACACCAAGATACATCATTTAATATGTTGAAAGTCAAACATAAAGAGAAAATCTTGAAAATATCAAGAAAAAAACTCATTATGTACAAGGAAGCTGCATTAATACAATTAGTGGCAGATTGTTCATTTGAAATAATGTAGGCCAGAAGGCAGTGAAGACATAAAAAGTGCTGAAAGAAAAAAAAATCTATCAACTAACAATTTTATATCCAGCAAAATCTGTTTTTAAAATGGTGAAATAAAGTCCTGTCTCACAAGAAATACTGAAGAAATTTATTTAGGCTAATAGGAAATAACACCAGATGGTAACCCAAAAAGCAGGGTAAATTTGTGAGCTAACATAAAAGACTTTAATAGTTTTTCTAATTTCTCCTTTCAGTGTCTTTAAAAGATATAGCACTGTGAAAAAGCAGTAACTATGATGATATATATTTGGGTTTAAAAAATATGGATGTAATAATGTGACAAGAACAGTACAGAGAAGAAAGAATTCCATTATATTGGAGCAAAGTTTCTATATCAGAAATAAATATTAATCTAAAGTAAATCATGATATTTAAGACATATTAGAATGCCTGGATCACCACAAAGAAAATAAGTAGTAAAAATAGCAAAATATTGAGTATAAATTCAACCATATAAATACCTATATTTGATGCAAATGATCTAGAAATCCAAACCAAAAAGCAGAGACAGATTGTACAATGTATTAAAAACTAACCTCCAATTGGGCCAGGCGCAGTGGCTCATGCCTGTAATCCCAGCACTTTGGGAGGCCGAGGCAGGCAGATCACCTGAGGTCGGAAGTTTGAGACCAGCCTGACCAACATGGAGAAACCCTGTCTCTATTAAAAATACAAAATTAGCCAGGCATGGTGGTGCATGCCTGTAATCCCAGCTACTCAGGAGGCTGAGACAGGAGAATCACTTGAACCCGGGAGGCGGAGGTTGCGGTCAGCCAAGATCACGCCACTACACTCCAGCCTGGGCAAGAAGAGGAAAACTCCATCTCAAAAAATAAAAAGTAAAAAATAACCTCCAATTACATGCTGTCTACAAGGGAAACACCTTAGATTCAATATCCAAATAAGTTGAAAATAAAAGAATGGAAATATATATATTGTAAAAAGTAACCATAAAAAGAAGTTATACTAATATCAGACAATATAGGCTTAAAGACAAGAAATATTGTCAGAAAGAAAGAAGGACGTTTCACAAAAGTAAAATCATCGCTGTATCCCAAAGACATAAAAATTATAAGTGCACACACATTAAACACCAAGCCTCAAAATACATGAAAGAACAACTGACAGAATTGAAAGAAGAAATAGATAATTCAATAATCATATTTGGAAACTTAAGTACTCCACTCACAATAATGGAGAGAACAACTAGACAAAAAATCAACAAGCACAAAAAAAAATCTTTGAATGAAACTACTGAGGGTCTCATTCTGTCACCCAGACTGGAGCGCTGTGGCACAATCTCAGCTCACTGCAGGCTCTACCTTCTGGACTCAAGTGATACTCCCACCTCAGCCTCCCAGCTAGCTGGGACTTCAGGCATGTGCCACCATGGCTGGACCTTTTTTTTTTTTTTTTTTTTTTTTTTTTGTAGAGATGAGATCTCACTATATTGCCTAGGCTGGTCTCAAACTCCTGGCCTCAAGAGATCCTCCTGGCTGGGCGTGGTGGCTCACGCCTGTAATCCCAGCACTTTGGGAGGCTGAGGTGGGGGGATCCGAGGTCAGGAGATTGAGACCATCCTGGCTAATACGGTAAAACCCCACTCTCTACTAAAAATACAAAAAATTAGGGCATGGTGGTGGGCGCTTGTAGTCCCAGCTACTTGGGAGGCTGAGGCAGGAGAATGGTGTGAACCCAGGAGACGGAGCTTGCAGTGAGCCAAGATCATGCCCACTGCACTCCAGCCTGGGTGACAGAGCAAGACTCTGTTTAAACAACAACAACAAAAAAAGAGATCTGCCTGCCTCAGTCTCCCAAAGTGCCAGGATGATACGCATGATAAATGAAACTATTAGCCAACACAAGCCAACTGACTAACCCAACAACTGCAGAATTCATATTCTTTTTAGTGCATAATTAATATTCTTCATGATTGACCATATTCTAGGCCACAAAAAATCTCAAAAAATAAAACTGAAGTCACAAAAGTACACTTTTTGCTTCAATTGAATTAAATTAGAATGAACAAGAGAAAAAAATCTAGGAAATCCTCAAAAATTTGAAAATTTAAAAACACACTTCTAAATAACCCATGAATCAAAAAAATTGCAAAGACAACTAGAAAATATTTTAATGAAAACAAAAACACACCATAGTGTAGTTTATGGAATCCAGATAAAGCAATGCTTGTAGAGAAATGTGTGGCTTTAGGTACCTATGTAGAAAGAAAAGAAAACAAGAGAAGAGGAAGGTATCAAATCAATAACTTAAATTTCCACCTTAAGACATTTAAACAATGATAACAAACTAACCAAAAGCAAGCAGAAATAGCAAAAAAAAATTAAAGCATAAGTAAATGAAAATAGAAAAACAAAGAAAATCAATGAAACAAGATTATTCTTTGAAAAGATCGACAAAATGGACAAACCCTTAACTAGACGGACCAAGAAAAATAATATAAAAGACATAAATTACTAAAATAAGAAATAAAAAGGTACTTTTCTACTGTCTCTTAGAAATTCAAAGTATTATAAGAAAATGTAGGCCAGCAGATCACTTGAGGTAAGGAGTTCAAGACCAGCTGGGTCAACATGATGAAACCGTATCTCTACTAAAAATACAAAAATTAGGTGAGCATGGTGGCAGGCACCTGTAATCCCAGCTACTTGGGAGGATGAGGCAGGAGAATCACTTGAACCTGGGAGGCAGAGGTTGCAGTGAGCCAAGATTGTGCCACTGCACTCCAACCTGGGTGACAGAGTGAGACTCCATCTTGAAAAAAAAAAAAAGGAAATGTGATGTACAATTTTATGCCAACATATTGGATAACTTAGATAAAATGAATAAATTTCTAAAAAGAAACAAGTTACCAAAACTGAATAAAATCCAAATAGACCTATAACAAAGATTACACTAGTAATTACAAATCTTCCCAAAAAGAAAGGCCAAGGTGCAGATGAATTTAATAGTGAATGCTATCAAATGTTTAAAGAAATAATATTAATCCATTCACAATTCTTTCAATATATAGAGAAGAAACATTTCTAAATGTATTCTATGAGGTCAGAATTATGCTGGTTATACAATTATACAATAATTAAATCTAGACATTACAAAAAACAAACTATAGACCAATAACTCTCTTGAATAAAGACACAAAACTCTCTAATGAAATATTAGCAGACAAATTCCAGTGACATATAAAAAGAATTATACATCATTTATCACAGAAATGCAAGAATGGTTTAACATCCAAAAATTAATTCATATAGTACACCACATCAATAAACTAAAGCAAGAAAAACACATGATCATTACAATAAATGTAGAAAAAGCATTTGACAAAACCCAATAAACATTCACAATAAAATTTGACAAATTTGGAATAGAAGGGAACCTCTTGAACATGATAAAGGCCTTTACAAAAACCTCACTAGTTAAAAACAAATTCAGTGTTAAAAGACTGAGAACTTTCTCCCAAGATAGAAACAAAGCAGAAATGTCCCCCCTTACTGTTTCCATTCAATACACTAAAGACATCTAGAAAGAAAAGAAAGAATGAGGCATAAAACAGGATAATGCCATATTTGCAGTGGCATGATCCTGTTTGTAGAAACTCCCAAATAATCCATCAAAAAAAAGACAAAAAAAAAAAAAAAACAGAACCAATGAACAAATTAGGCAAGGGGCAAAGACACATGATTAATAGATAAAGACATCTAGAAAGAAAAGAAAGAATGAGGCATAAAACAGGATAATGCCATATTTGCAGTGGCATGATCCTGTTTGTAGAAACTCCCAAATA
>NW_012099321.1:4388215-4405802 GCF_000951045.1 Mandrillus leucophaeus | reverse complement strand
AAAAAAAAAAAAAAAACAGAACCAATGAACAAATTAGGCAAGGTGGCAAGACACATGATTAATAGACAAAAATCAATTTGTATGTGTATTTCCATATATTAGAAACAAACAATCTGAAAAATCAAATTAAAGGAGCATTTCAATTCACAATAGCAAGAAAAAATAATTAAATACTTGATGATAAATTTACCAAAACAAGTGGAGGTCCTCCTGTACACTGAAAATTACCCAGTGAAGAACCGAGTACCCCCAGGATGAAGAACTGAGCATTCCCAGTCAGGGGATATTGGAGGCCAATATTCAACATCCTTAGAGAAAAGAATTTCCAACCCAGAATTTCATATCCAGCCAAACTAAGCTTCATAAGTGAAGGAGAAATAAGATCCTTTCCAGATAAGCGAATGCTGAGGGAAATCATCACCAGCAGGCCTATCTTGTAATAATGCCTGAAGGAAGCACTAAATACGGAAATGAAAAACTGTTACCAGCCACTACAAAAACACTGAAGTACACAGACCAGGGACACTATGAAGCAACTGCATAAACAAGTTTGCAAAATAATCAGCTAGCATCATGCTGACAAGATCAAATTCACACATAACAATACTAACATTAAATGTTAATGGGTTAAATGTCCCAATTAAAAGACACAGAATGGCAAGCTGGATAAAGAGCCAAGACCCATCAGTATGCTGTCTTTAAGAGACCTATCTCAAGTGCAAAGACACATAGGCTCAAAATGAAGGGATGGAGGAAAATTTACCAAGCAAACAGAAAACAGAAAAGAGCAGAGGTTACAAACCTAGTTTCTGACAAAACAGACAATAAACCAACAAAGATAAAAAATGACAAAGAAGGGCATTACATGATGGTCAAGGGTTGAATTCAACAAGAAGAGTTAACTATCCTAAACATGTATGCACCCAATACAGGTATAACCAGATTCATAAAGCAAGATCTTAGAGACCTACAAAGAGACTTAGACTCCCACAAAATAATAGTGGGAGACTTTAACACCACACTGTCAATATTAGACAGATCATCAAAACGGAAAACTAACAATGATATATGGGACCTGAACTCAGCTCTTGATCAAGTGGACCTGATAGACATCTTCAGAAATCCCAAGATTAAGAAATTCTGTCAAAACCACACAAGTACATGGACACTGAACAACCTGTTCCTGAATAACTGTTGTGAAAATAATCAAATTAAAGTGGAAATCAAGAAGTTATTTGAAACTAATGAGAACAAAGAGACAGCATACCAGAATCTCTGGGATGCAGCTAAAACAATGTTAAGAGGGAAATTCATAGCACTAAATGCCCACATCAAAAAGCTAGAAAGATCTCAAGTTAACAACCTAACATCAAAACAAAAAGAACTAGAGAACTAAGAGCAAACAAACCCCAAAGCTAGAAGAAGGCAAGAAATAACCAAGGTCAGAGCAGAACTGAAGGAGATAGAGATATGAAAAATCCTTCAAAAAATCAATAAATCCAGGAGCTGGTTTCTGGGGAAAAAAAAAAAAGATACTATAGATAGACCAGTAGCTTGACTAATAAAGAAGAAAAGAGAGAAGATTCAAATAAACACAATCAGAAATGCTATGGGGGATATGGGAAATATCACCACTGACCCCACAGAAATACAAACAGCCATCAGAGAATACTAGAAACACCTCTACACAAATAAACTAGAAAATCTAGAAGAAATGGAAAAACTCCTGGATACATACACCCTCCCAAGACTGAACCAGGAAGAAACTGAATCCCTGAATAGACCAATAACAAGTTCTGAAATTGAGGCAGAAATAAATAGCCTACCAACCAAAAAAAAAGCCCAGGATCAGATGGAATCACAGCTGAATTCTACCAGAGGTAGAAAGAAGAGCTGGTACCATTTCTACGGAAACTATTCTAAACAGTTGAAAAGAAAGGGACTCCTCCCTAACTCATTTTATGAGGCCAGTATCATCCTGATACCAAAATCTGGCAGAGTTACAACAAAAAAAGAAAACTTCAGGCCAATATCCCTGATGAACATCAGTGCAAAAATCCTGAATAAAATACTGACAAACTGAACCCACTGCATATCCAAAAGCTTATCCACCAGGATCAAGTAGGCTTCATCCCCAGGATGCAAGGTTGGTTCAACACATGCAAATCAATAAATGTAATTCATCACATAAACAGAACTAAAGACAAAAACCACATGATTATCTCAATAGATGCAGAAAAGTCTTTGATAAAATTAAATATTGCTTCATGTTAAAAACCCTCAGTAAACTAGGTATTGAAAGAACATACCTCAAAATAATAAGAACCATATATGACAAATCTACAGTTAGCATTATACTAAATGGTCAAAAGCTGGAAGCTTTTCCCTTGCAAACTGACACAGGACAAGGATGCACTCTCTCACTCCAATTCAATATAGTACTGGAAGTTCTGGCCAGGGCAATCAGGCAAGAGAAACAAATAAAGGATGTTCACATAGGAAGAGAGGAAGTTAAATTGTCTTTAAGATGACATGATCCTATATCTAGAAAACCCCATCCTCTCAGCCCAAAAGCTTCTTAAGCTAATAAGCAACTTCAGCAAAGTATCAGGATACAAAATCAATGTGCAAAAATCACTAGCATTCCTATACACCAACAAAAGGCAAGCAGAGAACCAAGTCATCACTTAACTCCCATTCACAATTGCTACAAAAAGAATAAAATACCTAGAAATACAGCTAATGAGGGATGTGAAGGACCTCTTCAAGGAGAACTACAAACCACTGCTCAAATAAATCAGAAAGGACACAAATGACTGGAAAAACATTCCATGCTTATGGATAGGAAGAATAAATATCATGAAATGGTCACACTAATTTATGGCCTACCAAAAGTAATTTATAGATTCCATGTTATTTCCATTAAACTACCATTGACATTCTTCACAGAATTAGGGAAAAAAAAAACTATTTTAAGATTCATATGGAACCAAAAAAGAGCCCAAAGAGCCAAGACCTGAACTCAGCGCTGGATCAAGAGCTGAGCAAGAAGAAAGAAGCTGGAGGCATCATGCTACCTGACCTCAAACTACTATAAGGCTACAGTAACCCAAACAGCATGTTACTGGTACAAGAACAGACACATTGACGAATGGAACAGAATAAAGAACTCAGAAATAAGACTGCACGCCTACAACCATCTGATCTTTGACAAACCTGACAAAAACAAGCAATGGGGAAAGGATTTCTTATATAACAAGTGGTGCTGAGAGAACTGGCAAGCCATATGCAAAAAAATTTAAACTGGACCCCTTCCTTACACCCGATACAAAAGTTAATTCAAGATGGATTAAAGACTTAAATGTAAAACCCAAAATAATAAAAACTCCATAAGAAAATCTAAGCAATACCACTCAGGAGAGAGGTATGAATAAAGATTTCATGATGAAAACACCAAAAGCAATTGCAATAAAAACTGACAAATGGGATCTAATTAAACTAAAAAGCTTCTGCAGGGCAAAAGAATCATCAGAATGAACAGACAACCTACGGAATGAGAGAAAATTTTTGCAATCTACTCACTGTACACTAAAAATTACCAGATGAAGAATCAAGTACCCCCAGGATGAAGAACTCATTCTAGCACCAATTCCAAGTTCAAAATCCCATCTAAATATCACTTAAATCAGGTATGGTTGAGATTCAAGTTATGATTCGTCCTGAGGCAAAATTCCTCTCCAGTTGTGAACCTGTGAAACCAGACAAGTTATGTGCTTCCAAAGTACAACAGTAGGACAGGCATAGAATAGCTATTCCCATGCCAACAAGGAGAAACCAGAAAAAAAGAAAGGGGTGACAATCCCAACAAAGTCCAAAACCTAGCAAGACAAATTCCATTAGATCTTAAGGTTCAAGAATACTCTTCTTTGACAGGATGCTCTACCCTGCTGGGCCCACTTGGACAGCAACTCTCCCATGGCCCGAGGGACTGGCCCCATCCCTTCAGCTCTGTAAAGCGGCCCTGACCCCACAGCTCTGGGTGACAGCCTTGTTCCTCGGGTAATAAACAGTGACATCCTAGTCTACTGAAACCAAGGAGGTGGCCCTATTCTCTGAAACCAAAGAGAATGCAGCCTTGACTCCTGGGCCAGTAGCAGGAGTGGCAGCCCTGATGATCTCTGAATTGCTTTCAGGGTCATTCTTCTCTTTTTCTTTTTTTATTATACTTTAAGTTCTGGGGTTCATGTGCAGAACGTGCAGGTTTGTTACATAGGTATACATGTGCCATGGTGGTTTGCTGCACCCATCAACCCGTCATCTACATTAGGTATTTATCCTAATGCTCTCCCTCCCTTAGCCCCCCACCCGCTGACCGGCCCCAGTGTATGATATCCCCCTCTCTGTGTCCATGTGTTCTCATTGTTCAACTCCCACTTATGAGTGAGAACATGCGGTGTTTGGGAAGGATGATGCATGTTTGAAGCCAGACAACTCTATTGTCCTATCCTGTAGAATCCCAGAAGTTAAACAGCCTTCCTTCATTCTATCCAATTTTCTCTGTTCCCTTTAGTTCCAGCTGGCAGTGTTTCTGCTGATGTAATCCCATCTCTGATCCTGTCTTCAGCTGACATGGCGGATTAAATCATGGGGAATCTTTTTATTGCCTGAGTGTCCGGCTACACCTTTGGTGTTCTTTCCAAAACATGATTTCTCATTTTGAAAAATACAAAGTAGGCTGAAAATTTCTCAAATCTTCAAGTTCTTGTTCCTTTTTGCTTAATAATTCCTTCCATTTACCTCTCTCCTCTTGCATTCTGCATTTTACTATAAGTGGTGATGACAAAACAAGCCTCATCTTCAGCATTTTGCTTAGAAATCTCCCTGGCTAAATAACCAAGGTTGTCCCCCACAATTTCTACCTTCTACAAAAGACTAAAACACAATTCAGCCAAGTTCTTTGCCACTTTTTAACGAGGATCTCTTTCCTCCAGTCTCCAATAACATTTCTCATTTCCCTCTGTGACCTGACCAGAAACACTTTTTTTTTTTTTTTTTTTTTTTTTTTGAGACAGAGTCTTGCTCTATCACCCAGGCTGAAGTGCAGTGGCCCAATTTCGGCTCACTACAACCTCCACCTCCTGGATTCAAGCAATTCTCCTGCCTCAGCCTCCCAAGTAACTGGGACTACAGGTGCCTGCCACCACCTCAGGCTAATTTTTGTATTTTTAGTAGAGACAGGGTTTCACCATGTTAGCCAGGTTGGTTTTGAACTCCTGACCTCAGGTAATCAGCCTTCCAAAGTGCTGGGATTACAGGTGTGAGCCACCATGCCCAGCCCAGAAACACCTTTAATGTTCATATTTCTACCAATTCTATTCTGTTCATAATTATATGTATATTCTCTAAGACTATAAAAGCTTTCTCTATAAGTCTTTTCTTTCTGATCCTTCATTGGAATTACCTTTAGCATCCATATTTCTACCAGCCATTCCTTCAAGGCAATCTAGGCTTTTTCTTAGCATGTACTTCACCAGTCTTCTAGCCTCTACTCTTCACTCAGTTCCAAATTCACTTCAACATTTTTAGGTATTTGTTAAAGCAGCACCCCACTTCACAATACCAAAATCTGATTACTCTGCTCAGGTTACCCAAACAAAATGCCACAGACGAGGTGGCTTAAACAACAAAAATGTATTTTCTCACAGTTATGGAGGCTGGAAGTCCAAGATAAAGGTGCCAACAGGGCTGATTTCTGGTGAGGCCTCTCCTCTTGGCTTGCAGACAGCTGCCTTCTTGTTGTATCCTTTCATGACCTTCACTTTGTATGCATGAACCCCTAGTATATATCCTCTTCTTGTAAGTACACCAGTCCTATTAGATTAACTAAATCCCTAACCTTACGACCCCATATAACCTTAATTATCCCCATAAGGCCCTTGACCTCATGTAACCTTAATTACCTCCATAAGGCCCTATCTCCAAATATAGTCACATTAGGGGTTAGGGATTCAACATATGAACTTTGAAGGGCCACAATTCAATCCATAACAGAGTTCTTAGATGCAAAACCAAAAACAAGATCCATTAAAAAAAATCTGATAAACTGAATGTCATCAAAATTGAAAATGTTTGTGTTTCAGAAAATACCACTGAGAAAAATGAAAAAGCAAGCCAGAAATTGGGAGAAAATAATTCCAAATGAGATATCTGATGGAGAACTTGTGTCCAGAATATATAATGAATTCATAGAACTCAAAAATAAATAAACAACTAAATTTTAAAATAGGAGAACAATTTGAGTAGACATTCCACAGAAAAGGCATATAAATGGCTATTAGGCTCCTAAAAAATACTCAACATAATTATTCATTAAAGAAATGCAAATAGAAGCCACAATTACATACCACTACACTCCCACTACAATAGCTTTAATCCAAAAGACAGAAAATGTCAAATGTCCACAAGTATGGGAAAAAACTGGAACACTCAAAAATTGCTGATGTGACATGTAAATTGGTACAGTCGCTATGGAAAACACTGTAGCAGTTTCTACAAATGTTAAACACAAACTTACCATGTGCCCAGCAATTTCACTCCTAAGAATCTACCCAAGGGAAAATACATGTCCATACGTGAGTGCTCATAAAAGAATTATTCATAATACTCAATGTCGGAAAACAATCCAAAGTCCATCAACTGGAGAATGAGAATGGATAAGCAAAATGTGGTATATCCACATTTAAGAAATAAAAATTAATAACCTGATCAATGCTACAAAATGGATAATCCTAAGTGAAAAAAAGTCTAATACAAAAGCTTACATATTGCATGTTGCCATTTATATAAAATGCCCCTAAAGAGGCAAATACATAGAGACAGACAACAGATCAGCAGTTGCCAAGGGCTGGAGAAGAAATACAAATGTGCATAAGGGATCTTTTTAGGGTTGACAGCAACATTCTACAATTGGACTGTGGTAATGTTTGCACAATTCTATTTATGTACTGCTGTAATAATTGTTGAGCTGGATGCTTAAAATGGGTGAATTCTGTGGTGGTGTAAATTGCACCTCAACAAAACCATTAAAAATAGAATGTTACCAAAAGATTGGTCACTTACAAGCAAATCTTGCTTAATCATATTCCTTTTTTTTAAATCGCCTAAGACACCTATAGCATATAGCTATGCACATGACAAGTCTAGAGAAATAGTTGCTAAATAAATCAAAGAATAAAATAAAGTATTTCCCTTTCTAATAAAAATAGTAGAATAAAAGGTTTCTTGTCTGAGAATTGCTAGATGTAGAGGTGGAGATTGAGAAAGGGGCTTTAGTGAAAAGAAATTGTCTTAGACATTTCGGAGAAAATTATTCTCTTTGTGCTGATGTCCTAGATATCACTCAGATAAAACATGTAATTCTACATTCTCTTCTATATGTAAACTTTAAAAAAAATTTACCATAAGAAAATGACAAACGTTAACAAAATACAGAACATTCTAATTTACCTATTTGCTTTTACCATCAAAGCTTTTAATTCCTATCAGTAGAAATACAAGAGATATTATATTCATATTAAAATGGGCTTGACATAATTCATAGCTATATAGTAAAAATAAGAAATTTCATATAAACATTTAGGTTGCAAAAAAATATCTCTTACATATTCTATTTCTGAACTGTCACTTGTATTTGTTTGGATTTTCTCTGGAATTACGATTTGTAGAAGTGAATTTTGAAAACCTAAAGAGATTAAAAAAAAAAAAGTTAGTACCCTTGCCTTAAATTTGACTAAATATCTGTTCAGTTTCTTTCATAAAGATTACTTCTTGTGCAGGTATGCGTGGGTCATCACTGTGTACTTCTATATAAAGCTTGAAAACACTTACTTTGAAAAACAGACAAGGTACTTATGAAAGAACAAAAAAGGAGAAGGGAAGAGGTATTCAGCTGACACGAAATGTGTGGTTCCTGAAGAAAACAGAAAATATACACCAAAAAAATCAAAGACATACTTCAAAAAAATTTTCCTGAAATAAAAGATTCAAAACAATAGACTAGAAAGTATACTGTATTTCAGGAATAACTGATCATTACTTTAAACTAAAACATATTCTACTGAAATTGTTGGGTTTCCAAGATAGAATTCCTTGCAAATATGATAGAATGAAAAAAAGGAAAATCATGTTATGTATAAAGGGAGATAAGCAGGCTGGCTTGAGAATTTTTACAACACTATTCAATGTTAAAAGACTAAAGAACAATGTCTAAAAAAGAACTTTAAGAAAAGACAGTGAAGACCCTATAAATGTACACTCAGCAAAAAGGCCATTAAATATAAAGGCAAAAGAGAGATATTTACAAGCAAAACTCAAAAAGAAAAAAAAGTTCACATGAGTCTATCACAAAAGTCAGAGATATTTCTCCCAATAAAAATATCAGCAGAGTTGTGGTAAAATGCCTAACAGTGAGAACAAAATAATCATAACTATAGACTAAAGGCTAAAATAACTGTGGGAATCATAGTTATATAACAGATGCAAATGTTAAAAGCTCTGGTTACATAAACATAATATACACAACTTCAGTAACTATAGCAGAAGACGAGGAAGATCATATAAGCGTACCGATTTCCTTAAATCTGCTTAACAGAGCCAGGTGCGGTGGCTCACGCCTGTAATCCCAGCACTTTCGGAGGCCAAGGCAGGTGGATCACGAGGTCAGGAGTTCCAGACCAGCCTGGCCAACATGGTGAAACCCCATCTCTACTAAAAATACAAAAATTGGCCAGGTGGCATACACCTGTAGTCCTAGCTACTCAGGAGGCTGAGGCAGGAGAGTTTCTTGAACCTGGAGGTGGAGGTTGCAGTGAGCCGAGATCACGCCACTGCACTCCAGCCTGGGTGCCAAAGGGATACTCCATCTCAAAAAAAAAAAAAAAAAGAAAAAAAAATCTGTTTAACAGTGTGATCCAAAAAATGTGACTTAAACCTAAAAACAAGCAGTGTAAGTAGAAACTGTTCAGTGACATAAAGGTACAGAAAAATTAAGATTAAAAGTAACCGTAGTCGGCCAGACAGGGTGGCTCACACATGTAATCACAGCACTTAGGGAGGCCAAGGCAAGTGGATCACCTGAGGTCAAGAGTTCAGCCTGGGCAACACAGTGAAACCCCATCTCTACTAAAAATACGAAAATTAGCTGGGTGTGGTGGCGCATGCTTGTAATCCCAGCTACTCTGAAGGCAGGAGAATCGCTTGAACCCAGCAGGCAGAGATTATCGTGAGCCAAGGTCATGCCACTGCACTCCAGACTGGGCAACACAGAAAGACTTTGTCTCAAAAAAAAAAAAAAGTAACCATAATCATTAAATGCCACAACTAACATCATACTGAATGGGGAAAAGTTGAAAGCCTTTCCTCTAAGAACTAGAACAAGACAAGGATGCCCACTCTCACCACTCCCGTTCAACATAGCACTGGAAGTACTAGCCAGAGCAATCAGGCAAGAGAAAGAAATAAAAGGCACCCAAATAGGAAGAGAGGAAGTCAAACTATCTCTCTTCACGGACGACATGATTCTATAGAAAACCCTACAGTTTCTGCCCAAAGTCTCCTAGATCGGATAAGCAACTTCAGTAAAGTTTCAGGATACAAAATCAATGTACAAAAATCACTCGCATTTCTATACACCAGCAACAGCCAAGCCGAGAGCCAAATCAAGAACACGATCCCATCCAAAATAGCCACAAAAAGAACAAAATACGTAGGAATATAGCTAACCATGGAGGTGAAAGATCTCTACAAGGAGAACTACAAAACACTGCTCAAAGAAATCAGAGATGACACAAACAAATGAAAAAACATTCCATACTCATGGATAGGAAGAATCAATATTGTTAAAAGGCCCATATTGCTCAAAGCAACATACATATTCAGGGCTATGCCTATCAAACCAACAATAGTTTTTCACAGAATTAGAAAAAACTATGCTAAAATTCATATGGAACCAAAAAAGAGCCCAAATAGCCAAAGCAATCCTAAGCAAAAAGAAGAAAGCAAGAGGCCTCCCACTACCTGTCTTCAAACTATATACTACAAGGCTACAGTAACCAAAGCAGGATGGTACTGGTACCAAAACAAACACATAGACCAATGGAACAGGTTAGAAAACTCAGAAATAAAGCCACACACCTATAACCATCTATTCTTTGACAGTCAACAATAACAAGCAATGGGGAAAGGACGCTCTATCCAAGAAATGGTGCCGGGATAACGGGCTACTCATATGCAGAAGACTGAAACTGAACCTTTTGCCATCTTCAATAATCAATGCAAGATGGATTAAAGACCTAAATGTAAACCTCAAAACTATAAATACCTTAGAAGAAAACCCAGGACATGCCATTATAGACATCTTTGACTTGGCAAAGGTTTCATGATGAAGACTCCAAAAGCAATTGCAACAAAAACAAAAATTGAGAAGTGGGACTTCATTAAACTAAAGAACTTCTGCACAGCAAAAGAAATTACCAACCAAGTAAACAGGCAACCTGCAGAATGCAGAAAATATCCACAAACTATGCCAACAAAGGTCTAATATCTGAACTCTATAAGGAGCTTAAACAATTCAACAAGCAAAAAACAACCCCATTAAAACATGGGCCAATGACATGAACAGATGCTTCTCAAAATAAAACATACATGTGGCCAACAAGCATATGAAAAACTTATCATTAGAAAAATGAAAGTCAAAACAACAGTGACATATCATCTCACACCAATCAGAATGACTTATTAAAAAGTCAAAAAATAATAGATGTTGGCAAGGTTGCAGAGGGAAGAGAACGCTTATACACTGCTGGCGAGAATTAAGTTAGTTCATCCACTGTGAAAAGCAGTATGATTTCTCAAGGAACCTAAAACAGAACTCCCATTTGACCCAGCAGTCCCATTACAGAGTACATACCCAAGGGAATATAAATCGTTCTACCATAAAGACACATGCACACGTATATTCATTGCAGCACTTTTCACAATAGCAAAGACATGGAATCAACCAAGATATCCACCAGTAGTGGACTGGAAAAAGAAAATGTTGTACATATACACCGTGGAATACTATACAGCCATAAAAAATGAAATCATGTCCTTTGCAGCCACACGGGTGCAGCTGGCGGCTACTATCCCAAACAAATTAACACAGGAACAGAAAACCAAATACCACATATTCTCACTTTTGAGCAGAGGCTAAACACTGAGTACACATGGATGCAAAGAGTGGCACAATAGAACCAGAACTTACTTGAAGGTGGAGGATGGGAGGCGGGAGAAAACTGAAAAACTACTTCTCAGATACTATGCTCACTACCTGGGTAATGAAATCATTTGTACACAGAACCCCAGTGACACACAATTTACCCATATAACAAATCTGCACATGTACCTCCAAACCTAAAATTAAAGTTGGAAGAAAAAATAAAACTTATAAAACATTTTTTACACATGATTCCTTGCTTTGACTGGGAATCATGGAATTCTGAAGTGGCAGACAATGGATGTCAGACACTTGACTCTCAGAGACAGGTGAGCACAATTACCAGAAAAAGCCACAAGGACAGTGTGAAAAACAAAATGCTTTCACCTACAGAAGTCCTTGGTAGTATCTAACTGATCACAGAGTCCCTAGAAATGAACTAGATGAGCAGGCTAGTCAAGAAAATTCTAGTTTGTGGTGCGCAGAAACTGATGCAATCACCACGAGGACTCACAGCTTCTTCCCTGGTTCCTATACCTGACCCAGTTCAAAGGCTTGCAGCCTTTTCATTGAGGAGTGACAGAGTCCTCTTTAGGAAAGACCTTGCCATGCGACCACAGGAGTGTGCTACGAATCTTCCCCTGCAGCCTCCTCCATAGTGTCCTGTGTCCTTTTACCATGATGACTATGCCCTGGGGAGGGGAAATAGCCAGACTTTCAGGGAGTATTATTTACTGCCTCTGAACTAACACTAATCCTGAGGACTCAAAATACCAGCATGGTCCATTGATCAGAATAGGGACTTACATAGATCAAGGGATAAATTGTGACCTGGATCCATCAATGGTGAACGAAATTACAGTTTTTGTGAAATGAAGTAGCTCGTTGAAATTAAAGTCTCATTAGTTAGTTCATGTGAAACTATAGTTGATTAGTGAAAAAAATATAGACTCCAATGTGTTGATTTGTTTCAACAAATCATAGCACAGAGGGACACTGTCCTGTCATAGCACAGAGGCACACTGACCGTTTTGATTTCCCATTAGAACATCATGCTGGTCAAGTTGCATGTGAAAGACATCATGCTAATATATTTAGTGAGCAAGAAGTAGCAAGTGCCCTAGATGTTTTAGTCAGATACATGTATGCCGGAATGTGGTAGAACCTATGGAGGTTTAAGGGATAGTTACAACCCCGATGTTTCTTGGGGTCCAGTGGTTGCAGCATGCTGAGATATCCTGTACAAAGTGAGATGCTAGTGGCTACACCTTGCATAGCCCACCACAAAAAAAAAGAGTCACAACGAGTGGCGAGCCTTTTTGAGTTTTTGAATTCAGAGATAATACATACTGTTTTGGGGTGTGAAAGCCTGAATCATTCATCGGGTGACTGGTAAAGCTGTCAAAATCGACTGGGATCCAGCGCAAGAGAAGACTCTGCAGCAAGTTCAAGATACAGATGGCACTGCCCTGCCGCTTCAGTGTTATGACACAGGACACCCTGCAGTACCCACTATACTGACACTCATAATGTTACTCAGGTGGCTGCAGTCATCTGGCAGCTCGCCTAGGCCTGGAGAGACTAAGACGACCCCATTCATGTCTTTTGACTGAATGGCCTAGGTTGAGTCATCTCCATTTCACACACCCTCTTATCGTCCTAGTCTCGGATTCTCCATGTAGCAGTCAAGACAGTGCTACAAGAGAGCAGAGAGGAAGCTGCAAGGCCTCTTGAGGCATAGACTTGGCAGTCTCACAACTCACTTCTACCACATTCAAATGGCCAGAGCAAGTCATGAGGCCAACCAGATTCAGAGAATGAAAAAATACATTCTACCTCTCAATGGGAGGAATGACAAAGAAATGTTGCAAAAAGGAAGCACACACAAGGATGGAGGAAGTGTTAAGGCCATCGCCATCTTTGCAAACAATCAATTCAACACATGTGATATGGCTTTCCACTGTTACCAGTCTGTGCATTTCATCGTTAATTATTGGTGACCACATCTCTATAAATAGTCCCATAGCTAAACTCTCTTTATTTAAACCCTTTTAGTGTATCCTCAGTCTCATGACAGGTCTCTAACTGAGACCTACCTGTGTACTTTGGGAGCAAGGGGGCGGTGATAGTTTAACGTCTACTACTTCATTCATGATGTTCTAATAGGAAATCAAAATGGTCAGTGTCCCTCTGTGCTATGACAGGACAGTTGACAGCTTGAAGGGAAGGTGGTGAAAAATGTATTATTCTTGTCAGATAAAGGCATTTGTCACCATTGCTGACTGGAATTGAATATAACACTTGCCAGGTCAATAACTGCATATTAGGTATTGGGAGCCGAGTTGATTTGTTTCAACGAATCAACACATTGGCATCTATATTTTTTTCACTAATCAACTATAATTTCACATTAAATTTCACATTTCAATTAAATGGGGGAATGATGTAATATCAGTATTCATTATCCATTTGGAAAAATACAAATATAGTTTCCTATCTAGCACCACAATGTGGATTACAAGACATCATGTACAAGGTTACAAAACTATTAGAAAGACTGAAAGGCTAAATTTTCTAAAGTTGTAAAATAACTTTAAGAAAGTATGGGAAACTATTTGTTTTAATCATTGTACCAAGGGAAGCCTTAATAAGGAAAACAAAATGCAGAAGCCATAAGAAAGTGTTGATAAACTTAGCACAAAAATCAGGATATCACAAATAAAAAGATCAATAACACATTGAAGAAAACTTGTGCAAGGTATAGAAAAAATAAAATGATTAATATCCAAAATATATAAAAATAGATGATGTACATAAATGTATACAATATGCTTTCATCATTTACAATTTACTTCAAAAGGACCATATATGTCTATATTTATACATATTTATATCTAAGTGTCTAGAGAAAAGTCCAGAAACAGTACCATCAAACTGATAAAACAGTCGTTTTCTTTAAAAGTGTAGTAAAATTGACACCCAGCAAAGATGGTAACGTTTAGGGTAGCCTCTTTTACTTGATTTTGAATGTAATCACATAATACCAAATAAAAATTATTAACAAGTTTATAATTATTTTTAAAGTTCCAGGATTTGGATCCAGAAATCTGTATGTTTAGAAATATCCAGAGATTATTCTGATGCAAAGCCAAATTTGGCCTCAACTATCCCACTTTAGGAAAAGACTGATACATAAATGCGTATGTCACTTCAAAAATCTAGTAGGTATCATAGTTTTTACACTAAATTTAGGCAAAGCCTCAGAATCATTTTCAACAAAACATTGTAGGTAGTCACTGCCACTCCATCAGATGTCAGCGTTTCCCAACTTGTTCTTTTCTTTTTCTTTTTTTTTTTTTTTGTTGAGACAGAATCTTGCTCTGTCGCCCAGGCTGGAGTGCGGTGGTGAGATATTGGCTCACTGCAACCTCCGCCTCCCAGATTTCAGTAATTCTCCTGCCTCAGCTGGGATTACAGGCATGTGCCCCCACGACCAGCTAATTTTTGTATTTTTTTGGTAGAGATGGGGTTTCACCATGTTGGCCAGGGTGGTCCTGAACTCCTGGCCTCAAGTGATCCACCCGCCTCGGCCTCCAAAAGTGCTGGGATTACAAGCGTAAACCACCATTCCCAGCCTCTTCCCAATTTGTTCTATGTCAAGGCAATCCCAGTCAAAATTCCAGCAAGCTATTTTGTGGATATCAACCAACAGATTCTACTGTTTACATGAGGAGGTAAAAGACCCAGAATAGCCAGTTCCTTATTAGGGGATAACAAAGTCCAGAAGAGGAAATGGACATACCTATACCATTGGGCCTAACATTTTCCTTTGTAAGTACATATCCAAGAGAAATGAAAACATATGTCCACACAAAAACTGGTACATGAATGTTCCTAGCAGCATTATTCCTAACAGCCAAAAGTTGGAAACAATCAAATGTCCATCAACTGATGAATCGGTAAACAAACGGGTGAACGTATACAACGAAATATTATTCAGTCACAAAAAGGAATGAAGTTCTAGTGCATTCTACAACAGAAATGAACCTTGAAAACATTATGCAAGTGAAATAAGCCAGACAGAAAAGGTCATGTTTTGTATGATTCCATTTATACCCAGAATAGGTAAATCCAAAGGGACAGTGGTGGCCAGGTAAATCCAAAGCAGATCACTGGCTGCCAGGGGCTGGAAGGAGGAGGACATGAGGAGTGATTGCTCAATGTGAAAATGCCATCCCCAAATTGCTGAGCAAGATCCCTCAGCTGACGGGACCATCAGCAGTTTGGAGTTGGCATTTTCCTTTGAAAGTTTAAATTCTCTCTTCTGAGTTATAATAAAAAAGACAGCCAGGATTTCTTGCACTTATAGTTATGCATATAATTTATAATATGACAGCATTAATAACAGAAGTTCTCATTCATTGCTAGGGGGAATGCAAATGGTACAGCCACTTTGGAAGACAGTTTGGCAGTTTCTTTAAAAACTAAATATACGCTTATCATATGATCCAGCAATAGCATTTCTTGGTATTTACCCAAATGAGTTGAAAACTTATGTCCACACTAAAACCTGCACATAGATGTTTATAGAAGCTTTATTCATAACTGCCAACGCTTAGAAGCAACCAAGATGTCATTTGGTAGGTAAATGGATAAATAAACTGTGGTAGATCCAGACAATTGACTATTATTCAGCACTGAAAATAAATAAGCGACCGGGCGCAGTGGCTCATACCTGTAATCCTAGCACTTTGGGAGGCCAAGGCAGGTGGATCACTTGAAGTCAGGAGTTCAAAACCAGCCTGCTCAACATAGTGAAACCTCACCTCTACTAAAAATACAAAAAAATTAGCTGGGCATGGTAGCAGGCACCTGTAATCCCAGCTATTTGGGAGGCTGAGGCAGGAAAATTGCTTGAAACCGGGAGGCAGAGGTTGCAGTGAGCCAAGATCCTGCCACTGCATTCCAGCCTGGGCAACAGAGTAAGACTCCATCTCAACAAAACAATTAAATAAATAAATAAGCTATTGAGCCACGAAAAGCCATGGGAGAACCTTAAATGCACATTATTAAGTAAAAAAAAGTCCATCCAAAATGGCTACATATTATATGATTTCAAATACTTGACATTCTGGAAAAGGCAAAACTATGAGGACTAATGAGATGAGTCGTTGCCAGCGGCAGTGGGGAGGGAGGGATAAATTAGCAGAACACACGGGATTTGTAGGACGGTGAAACTATTCTGTATAATACTACAATGGTGGATGCATGTCATTGTACATTTGTCAAAACCACAGAATGTGCAACGTGGAGAATGAACCCTAATGCAAACTGTGGACTTTGGATGATAACGATGTGTCAGTGCAGGCTCAGTCGTAACAAATGGATCCATGGTGCCAGACGTTGCTAGTGGGAGAAATGCATATTTGGGAACAGGGGCTATATGGGAACTCTTTCAGCTCAATTTTGCTATGAATCTAAAACTGCTCTAAAAAATAAAGTTTATTAATATTTTTAATTTAATTTTATTTTTTGAGATGGAATTTTGCTTTTATCACCCAGGCTGGAGTGCGATGGTGCCATCTCAGCTCACTGCAGCTCCCGCCTCCTAGGTTCAACCAATTCTCCTGCCTCAGCTTCCTGAGTAGCTGGAATTACAGACACGTGCCACCACATCTGTAATTTTTATATTTTTAGTAGAGATGGTCGGGGCTTCACCATGTTGGCCAGGCTGGTCTCGAACTCCTGACATCAGGTGATCCACCCACCTCAGCCTCCCAAAGTGCTGGGATTACAGGCATGAGCTATTACGCCCAGCCCTATTAATATTTTTTAAATGGTTAGATGGAAATTTTATTTTACATGTATTTTACAAAAATTTAAAACTTTTAAAAAAAATAATACATTCAAAAATACATGGATAAATACCAGAGTTCAAGATAGATAATGGATTAATACAGCATGTTAAGAAAACTTCATTGATATGTTCTACATTGCAACTAAACTTCACCATTGCTCAACTTTTGTTGTAGTACACAAAGAATACCTTCAATTATCTGGAAAAAAGGTATTAAGGTATTTCTTCCTTTTCCAACTGTATAGTCTAGATTTTCTTCAGATATTTCACATGAAATATACAGCAACAGATTGACTGCAGAAGCAGAAATGAGAAGTAGCTGTCTTCTATTAAAGCAGACATTAAAGAGATTCACAAAAAAGCTGCTCTTCTCGTATTTTTTGTTTTGGAAAATATAGTTATTTTTATTTTGAAAATGTGATACGTATGTTAACATATAAAAGGCATATTACTTTCTTTTTTTTTTTTTTTTTTTT
>NW_012099321.1:4342832-4388165 GCF_000951045.1 Mandrillus leucophaeus | reverse complement strand
TTTTTGAGACAGAGCCTCCCTCTGTCACCCAGGCTAGAGTGTAATGGCACAACCTAGTTCACTGTAACCTCTGCCTCCTGGGTTCAAGTAATTCTCCTGCCTCAGCCTCCTAAGTAGCTAGGATTACAGGCATGCACCACCACACCTGGCTAATTTTTTTGTATTTTAGTAGCGATGGGGTTTCACCATGTTGGCCAGGCTGATCTCGAACTCCTGACCTCCCTCAGGTGATCCACCTGCCTCAGCCTCCCAAAGTGCTGGGATTTCAGATGTGAGCCACCACACCTGGCCATTACTTTCATTTTTAATGAATGAGATACACATTCTTACATTTCTACTTTAATTTCTAATATGTTAAACATTGATATAAATCCACATAAACAAAAGCTCTTTGAGAATCTCAATAATTGTTCATGTATAAGGGAGTTCTGAACCCAAAAACTTTGACAATCACTGCATTAAAACTTTGTACATGTTATGAACTGAATGTATCCCATAAAATTCTATGTTGAATCCCTAACCCCCAAGGTGACAGTATTTGGTTATGGCCTTTGGGAGGTAACCAGGGTTTCAGGTATAGAGCGGGACCCTCATGATGAGATTTGTGCCCTGATGAGACATCAGAGAATTTGCTCCTGCTCTCTCTTTCCTTGTACACAAAGAAAAGGTCCTGTGAGTATGCAGGGAGAAGGTAGCTGTTTACAAGCCAGGAAGAGAACCCTTACCCCAGTCTAACCAGGCTGACACCCTGGCCTTGACCACACCTCTGCTATGCTGCAGAGGTAATTGTGGCAGGATAGGAAGAAGAGTAGGAAGAGTTCTCAAAAATTTACAGTATCACCAGGGAGGCTTACATGCAAGTAAAATGTTCTGATATGCCCTTATTTTCCTCCTCTTACTACATACTATTCTGAATCTTGTCAGCCAGAGTCAGTACATGGCCGTGTCTTACTTCCTCCCTCTCCACAATGTTCCATTTGCATTGTTTGGAGGTAACTACAGTTTATTTAGCAGTTCTCTTACTAATGAACTTTTATAGTTTTTCAATCATTTTGCTGTTAAGTACTATATTAGTCAGCTCTCACTGCCATAACGAAATAGTGTAGACTGCATGGCTTAAACAACAGAAATTTATTTTCCTCATAGTTCTGGGGAACTATGAGCTGGAGTCTCCCTCTGTTGCCCACTGTTGCCCACTGCACTCCAGCCTGGGCAACAGAAGGGCCTCGGTCACACACAAAAAAATTTTTTTAATTTTTAAAAAGAAGACAGGATCTCTGTCGCCCAGGCTGGAGTGCAGTGGGGGCGATCTCGGCTCACTGCAGCCTCCACCTCCTGGACTCACGTGGTCCTCCTCCCTCAGCCTCCCGGGTAGCTGGGACCACAGGTGCGCACCACCACCTCGGAACATTTTTACATTTTTTTTTTTTAGAGATGGGGTCTTGCTGTGTTGCCCAGGCTGGTCTCCAACTCCGAGGTCAAACAATCAGCTCGCCTCGGCCTCCCAAAGCCCTGGGATTACAGGTGTGAGCCCTGGCGCTGGGTCCTGAGTCGCTTCTCCATGCGGACGGGGCGCCTAATCCCCTGGAAAAGGCCCCGTTGCCAGGGTGACAGGACCAAAGGGACCCAGGCAGGGAGGGCCCCGGGCTTTGCAGGGAGTCAGGCCGCAGTGTGACGAGCGTCCGGACTCGTGTCAGGGTCTGGGCTGGCTCACCGCGTCTTGACGCCAGGAGGCCGCAGAGCCGGGCCAGCAGCAACCAGAGGCGGAACATGGTGCGGCTTCGGGGTTGCCAGCGGGAAGCCGTTGGGACGCCGGGAGTTGCCGGGTACGCGCGGACGCCGGGGGCCTCTCCCCGCGCGTTCATGGGGCAGCGTTCTCCGGAGGCCCCGGAGCCCGGGGTGCTCTCGGTGTTCAGCGTCCGGAACAATAAGAGCCCGCAGCGGGTGCCCCGAGACTAAAACATCCAGCTCCCTTCGCGGCGCACCCCGCCGCGTGGTTGCTGGAGCCACTGACCACCCAGCGCCCTCTGTCGCGATCGCGCTCGCAGTCCTCCACTAACTTTTCGCTTTTGTGTTGATGGACCTTAAGAACTGACACACTTACTCACAGTCAGCGTGTGCTTTTCTCCACCAGACACTTCCCAGTTGCTTTGTTTTGTTTTTGAGATGGGGGTGCTCACTATTCTGCCCAGGCTGGTCTCGAACTCCTGGGTTCAAGCGATCCTCCCTCCTCAATTTCCTGAGTAGCTGGGATTACAGGCATCCGCCATCGTTCGGGGCTTCCTCGGTCCCTTCAAAAGCGAATGTGTAATACTTTCTGAATTAAAATCTATATACACACCCAAATACATATTCATATTTACCAAACCTGTTTCTAATATTTTTTCAAAACTAGCCAGATGTGTGAATATTCCAAAGACGGGAAGAGTGAGCCGCTTTTCAATATGAAACTTCAGCTCTTCATATTTTTGAAGAGCGCCAGCTGCATTTTTTCCCCACTGACGCTGCCCAAATGGACTTCATAACCAGGCTTTTTCCTCCAGTCTGGTTCTCCGCAGGCCATTGGCTAAAACTCATGTGATGTCATTCTATCGTTCAGAAACTTCTCAGTGCAATAAATACTCATTTCATGTAGTGAAAGAGAGAGAAGATTCTTGCCCACAATTACAGTACTTACATTTCAGTAGAAAATTCTAGCCAAATGCCTCAGCATAGTAATTTTTCTGAACTCAGACCGGAACCTGCCACTTAATTTCTCCTATCCCCAGTGCTTTGGCAACTCTGACTTTGGGTCTTTCCTAAACAATGCTTTATTCCCTGGAACTGCAATGCCTCCTCCTTCCCAGCCTCACACCAGGTCTCCATCTGTATGCATTAGCTTTTCATTCTTTTCAAAGAATGGATTAATTTCTCATACTATGTAATAGGCCAACACATAAACTAAAAGGCCTCATGGGAACAGAAAAATCTCACCTGAGGAAGTAACACATTTAAAATGAAGATGTGATTTTTATGGATGCAAGCAATTTCAACAGGGAAATCGACAGCTGAAATTAATAACATGAACAAAAACAAGGCAACAGGCAGGTGCGGTGGCTCACACCTGTAATCCCAGCACTTAGGAAGGATGAGGTGGGTGGATCACCAGAGGTCAGGAGTTCAAAACCAGCCTGGTCAACATGGTGAAATCCCGTCTCTACTAACAAATACAAAAATTAGCCGGGTGTGGTGGTGGGCGCCTGAAATCCCAGCTACTTGGGGAGGCTGAGGAAGGAGAATCGCTTGAGCCCAGGAACTGGAGGTTGCAGTGAGCCGAGATTGTGCCACTGCACTCCAGCCTGGGTGACAAGAGCAAAACTCCATCTTGGCTGGGTGGAGGAATAGCGGAACAAGGCAACAAAAAAATACACCGAGTTTGTATCTCAATAGGAACAGCCAATGCTAAGCTAACATTTCTTTTAGGCAGCTGCTGAGCCACAGCTAGTTTCACCTTGCTTTGAAACAAACAGAAGAGCAATTACAGTAAATGCTTCAACTCATCAATTAGTGGTAAGTATTCTGAATGAATTTCTGGTTCTTATATCATTTTGTTCTTTCTTACTCCCCAACCTTTCGGTTTGTATCTTTAATAGGATTGATTTTGTATTATTCTTGTGTGTATGGCTCTCTTCATAACAGAGGATGTGCTTCTAAAAGTCAGGAAACATATCCTATCCAGAACTTAGGTATCACAGTACCTAATACAGTGTCTGAAAAATGGTAGGTTTTAGTAAACATTTATGAAATTTAATGAAATCTGATTTGGGTTTACAAAACCCAAATTGTGCTTAACTCTATGGTTGCAGACACAGGAGAAAGGGAGAATGCAATACTCAGAACAAGGTCAGTTTGACATACAGAGTCAAACGGAGATGTCAAATTTGCATAATTTACCCTTATTTATTTTTTTTGAAGATAGAAAGGACATCCTTTAATATTTTCAAATTTTGAAGTGGCATCCATGACCAAGAAAGTAAAAAACATAAAGTATATTAAAAAGTATATAAAAGTAAAAGAAGTTCTGATCCAATAGTCTTTTTAAAAACTTTCTTAACTAGTCAAAGATCCAAAGAACTATTTAATTCCAAGTGTTAAGTTACATAGTTAATACATTACCAACTGTAAAATTTCAGTGATATGCATTGCGACTGCAAAAATTGAGGCTACATGAGTGAACGGCATAAACGTTTGAGTCTTATATGAATTCATTCAGAGATTTAAAATGAAATGATGGACCTTCATTTGAGATTGCCCACAATATTTAATATGTAACTTGATTGTTACAATAACATGCTGTCTTCAGAAAACTGAAATTTTTGCCTTCTTCAAAACTAATCTGTTTTTCAAAAGCCACTGTGCACACTTTGGCAAAAGTCCGACAATTAGTGAGATAATATCTATAAAAGTTTGACTAGAATTTTTATTTAAAATTATAACTTTTTAATTAATAAGATTATAAATAGTTGAGTAGGAAGCTAGTAGGAGACACAAAAGAGAGAATTTCAAGTATTTTATTTATTGTAAATGTTGTATTTGTATATGTATGTATACACAAACCAAAAACACTTTTAAAAAACTAATGAAATTCCGTTAATAAACCTATTATTAAACTTTATTATGAAAGGTTATGAAAAAAATTTTAGTGCTTAAAATTTTACTATCCATACCATTTCTGCCACAGTAAAAATTCCTTTTTAACACAGCTAAGATGATAACTCATAGATACCACAGTAACTTTTTTGTATGTATTTAAGAAAACCATTTCTTCCTTCTTTCTCCAGCCTAATTTCTATGAAAATATTAGTGCCTAATATTTTACATGACCCAGCACACCTTAGTAAATGTAAACATTCTAAATGATTTAATAGCAAGCTTGAAAGTTCAGATTTTAAAGTGCTCATGAAATTCTCAAGTGGTTTTGTAACAGTTCAATTGATTGAAGATTTTATAATTGTTCCTGCTTTATTATAGCCATGAATCAACAACATATTTGATTAGCTCTATTAAATACTTCGTACCTTAAAGCTTATAATTTATTTAAAATAGTGCTATTGTGAAAGAATGTCATGCTTTAACATGATTCATAATAGAAATTCTAATATTAAATTAGTTTCTCTAAGAGTTATTATCTATAGTTGAAAGGTCATAAAAATGGAAGCGAGTAACTGTGTGTGAATACACACACCCTCTTTTAGTATACTTTGTACTTTCAAAATATTGTGACATCTTAATTGTGGTTCTTGTGCATTCTTTTGAAGACAACATTTGCTTATTCATGTAGTGAATGACAAGATTCTAGAGTATGATGATTATTAATTCGTGCATGATGAAAAATATTAGATATTATTGGCAGCTGATTAATCAGTTTTCACAGGTATTAGATTATCACATGTTCAATCAGGAACTACATTAATGATAACTAAGGTAAAAAATTCAGAATAACATTTAAACACATAATGACAAAAATCTTACACCAATAGTTAATTTGAGAATCACTGCAATAACATGTTCAAAATAACGTAATCCATGATTAGTGCATTAACCTCACTGATGACTGAATAAGACTTATTCAGTGATAGAAACGGAAATGTTATTGTAAATTCCCTGGCTTTACTGAATTTCCTTGTATTTCTCAACTCTCACAATCAGTTTCTGTTTTTCTGTGTTAGTAAAGTCTATTTTGTGGTATTTTGTTTTCATTCATAGTTTCAACAGGAAGAAAGGCTTTTCAAGAAAACATCAAGGAAAAAAAGTATTAGCTCAGTTCCCTGAAGACATTTGCAAAAAGAAGGTTAAAAAAATCAAGTGAGGGAACTATATAAAGGAGGTGCAGGAGCAGGACGGGCAGGAATTAAGTTTCCCTGAGATGACACTTTCGGTTGTGGTGGAGGTGGCCTGTGAGGGGAAAAGAGATAGTTAAAAGAGTGTTTAGACTGGGTGAAATAATGCCATATTCATTACAAGCTCAACATAACACCATCCTCAACATCTCTGACAATAGGAAAGGGTACTTTACATTCTGAGATCAGTATTAAGGTGATATTCAATGGCTAAAGGGCTCCAATTAGAGCCTAAAATGGAAAAACTACTTTAAATAATATTACTCCATAATCAACAATGTTGTATGAAGTTTCTAGTTTACATGTTTTTTCAAAAAAAAAAAAAAAAAGCACATGAAATGGTAAAGATAAACTGTAAAAGACACCAAGTGATCAAGCACTTGCCTGTGCTGTTAGAATCTGAGGGCAGCAAATTACTGCTAGGTGTAAACCTAGCTGTTTATAGCTCCCTCAACATGAGATCCACTCTGAGAATTAAAAGTATTATGACTTCTACACCAGGTGTCCATCTCAAACCTCATACTTCCACCTGTGGACAGCCTCTCCTAACCTCATCATCCGATTCTAATACACCTCTACTCCAATAACACACTAGAACACTACCTGGTGAATGTCTCCCTCATAATTTATATACTCTTCCCCTGATCCTCAGTTGGATTTCAATGTATTCTTACTGTATAATAAAGATTACATATGAAGATAGTCCTCAGAGTTACAAAGCAATTGTAATTTGAAAGACTTTTGGGGGATGGGAGGGTCATATGCATTTTATGTAATACAAAATGAAGTAATAAATTATCTTCCTTTCTGATGATTTTAAGCCCGTCCATTAAGTCATTTCAGTTCTTGTGTTTTTCAGTTCTAGAATTTGCATTGATTCTTTAAGTTTTTAGTTCTGTGGTGAAATTCTCAATACTGACTTTTAATTCCATGACATCATAGTTATTTTAAAGTCCATGTCTATCTACTGGATACCCTCTCAGTCTGTTTCTATGGCCTATTGTTTTTTGGTTTTAGTCATATTTTCTTTTACACTTGGCTTTTTTTGATCATGAGCAAAACATAAGAAATTGTAGAAATCAGTTGAAGGTCTAGTCCACTCTTACTTTTGGGCCCCAGCACAGAACCTGAGATGTTTGCTAAGGTGCCTCCTCTTTGGCAGGATTCCAAATTTTGTCCAATCTGCCCTGTGAGTTTGTAGAACGCTCTCCTCAGATTCCTAGCTTGTCTATTGTCAGAACAGGTAAACTCATTTAGGAAGGAAAAGTGGCCCCCAAAGCTGGGGCCATTTCTAGCTTTCCTTCCTCTCCTGACCTTACCCCCACAATTCCTCACTTCTTTAGTCTTCTATGCCTTCAAACACATATTTTCTTATATTGTCCAGCTTTTTTAGCTGTTTTTGACAGGAAGGCTGTTCTAACCCATCTGGTTTCCAACTGCTGGTTACCTCAAAGGCCCTTGCTTCTAAATCTTAGGCACATGAAAGCTGTGGCAGCAGAATCTATGCCTTGCTCAAGCTTCTTTAATATTTCATTTTGACCCTGTACCAATATGATAAAATTTATATAAAAGTTATTTTAAAACCTTTCTGCAAATCATGTTCTTGTAAACTGTTGACAATAAATACCTTTCACTAAATTACATTAAAATACAGGGGAAATTATTAGACATTAACCCCTAGGTTTTATTCTGGTCAAAAAAATCTAAGCAAATTTTCCTCTGACCTTGATGGGAACTGCTGAGGTTGCTTGGCTGCATAGGTTGGTACTGGAAATCTGTTTGCATATATAGGCTAAAAAGAAAAATATAATAAGGTTATTACCACTATGTGCTCATAAACATGATTTCTACATAAAAGAAACCTCTATATTTAAAATCAATAAACAGACTACAGGTGAATATTCCTTAATGGAAATGCTTAGAGCCAGAAGAGATTCAAATTTCAGATTTTTTTCCAATTTTGGAATATTTGCACATACATAATCAGATATTTTGAGGATGGGACCTAAGTCTAAACAGAAAAGTCATTGATGTTTCATACAGGCCTCATACATATAACCTCAGGGTAATTTTATACAATATTTTAAATAATTTTGTGCATAAAACAATGTCTGTGTATGCTGAGTCATCAGAAAGCAAAGGTGTCACTCTCTCAGCCCCTCATGTGGACAATCTGTGGTTGTTTGGTATCACCATCACTCCTGACTCTGAATTTATATACTACTGGTAAGCAATCATTTTCTTAGATTTATTCACATATAAGTACTCAACAGTGCATTCTGATTACAACTCGTCACATTAGGGCAGGTGTGGAATTTTCCACCCGTGGCATCATGTTGGTGCTCAGAAAGTTTTGGGTTTGGGAGCATTCTGGATTTTCAGATTAGGGGTGCTCAACCTGTATTTATTTATAATGCTGTGAATTATAGCGTTATAATGCTATAAAATATTTTGCTTATTTGACATATCTTTACCACTAAATGTGGAATACTTAATTCTTTTAAGGTATTTTTTTTTTAAATTCAGTAATACCAAAGTGCAATGATCTTGCTTCAAACCAACTGTATTAGTTAAAAGGTAACATATTTCCTATGTCAATGTATTTTAAATAAAATCTTCCATAATGTATTGCCAAACCTATACAGTATCTAACTAATACTATAAATACCACTCAGCTAGAATCGTTGATTTTGGAATTCATTATATTCTTCCTTGATGAAGTAGCTGAAGTTTACAACAAAGTGAAACTGTATGACTTAGCCTCAAATAAGAAAGTAAAAGTAATTTTTTTCACATATCACATTATGTTAGAAGACGTTAGGAAAGATCAGATGGAATTACTAAATCAATAATGAAGTGATCTTGACCAAGATGTTCTTTACTATCTACTGTTAAAAGTTCTATGTTCTTTACTATCTACTCCTAAAGTTCTATGACTGGCAGAGAATGCACAGTGGTGGTGAAGACTTTGAGCACCCTCTGGCTTCTACCACAGAACAGGTGGTCTATCATCTGCAATTTTTTTCACCACAGAATGATTTATATGTACTGTGAAAATTGGTGAAAAATGCAACAAAATGTCTCCATCCCTTTCCACAAGCCATAGGAGCAGCACTCTAAAGGGATCCAGTCCACTTTTGGAATGACAACGTGGTGAGGTGATGGGTATGAGAATTAGCTTGACTGAATCCTACAACAAGGTATACATAGACCAAAACATCACATTGTGGCCAGGAATGGTGGCTCATGCCTGTAATCGCAACACTTTTGAAGGCTGAGGCAGGTGGATCACATGAGGTCAGTAGTTCAAGACCAGGCTGGCCAACATGGCAAAACCCCGTCTCTACAAAGAAATCACCCAGGCATGATGGCACATGCCTGTAATTCCAGCTACTCGGGAGGGTGAGGCAGAAGAATTGCTTGAACCCGGGAGGCAGTGGTTGCAATGAGCCAAGATCATGCCGCTACACTCCAGCCTGTGCAACAGAGTGAGACTCCTTCTCAAAAAAAAAAAAAAAAATCACACCATACCCCAAAATATACACAATTATTATTTGTCAATTAAATATAAATTAATGAAAACAAGCTAAAGATTACAAGCGAGCAAGGTGCTGGATATGTTAATTAGCTTGATTTAATCATTTCCATATTGTTTACATAAAACATCATGCTGTACCCCATAAACGTATACAACTATGATTTGCCAATTAAAAATAAAATTTAAAAATTTTTAAATCCTTTTTGGCATTTATTTGACATATATTTTTTAATATATGCAAAGATCTATTTACAAGGAGGCTTAGTGCCACATTTTTTTATGGTATAAGACTGGAAACAACCTGTTTTTAAATTTCTGGTAAATTTATAAGAGGGAACAGTATGCAGTCATTAAAAAGAATGAAGTACACGTTCACTTCTTGCAAAGAGTAGATCAAATATCCAGAGAAAACTTCCCAGTACAGTACACCTAAAATGCTGCCTAAAATATTTAAAAGGTATTTTGAAACACTTGGCTGGGTTGGTGGGAAGTAAGAAACATCTTACAGGCCAAAAAAAAACCAAGAAGGTATGAAAGAGTCCAAACAACGGAGTTGCCTTCATCCTGTGAACATCTTCCTATCCTTGGCAGGCAGCAGTATGCGTTTTCAGTAACCCATAGATAAAGGAGGAAAAGCCAGGGCCTGAGCAGCATGGAAAGGTGAATACAAGGCCCTATACAAAGCCTAGACATACAAAAGGTTATATCCCCATGGGTTAACTAGAAAAACAAATACCTGCCTCAAGGAAGGCCTGTGATGATACTGCCCCTGCTAATAGACGGGGAACTTATAGAACAGTCTCCACACTCATCCTCATAAGAGTTTGGGGACCAGAGTTTATAACATTTGTGTTGTCAAAAAAAGAAAAAATCAACAAAAATTTCAGTTTAAAGACATCAAAGACTGACTATGCCCCAAGCATCCGGCAAAGAAAAATACTCTCGGTAGAAACCCACAATAATTCAGGACTCAAATATATTTACTTCCAATATAAAGTTCCAAAGAATGTGAGTTTACAATCAACATCACAAGTGCACTAAGAAATAAGCCATCATGAAAGTCAGCAGAAATAACAAACCTGAGAACCCACCAAGGGCATACATATTAAAATGACCAGATACACCACATAAAGTAGGTGTTTGAATATGCTTTAATAAATAAAAGCTTTAAAATAGATAATAAAACTATAACAAACAATCACAAATAACCAGGCAGATTCGAAACAGAACTAAGTAGAACTACAGGAATGAAATGTACTATAAAACTAGTGAAATTAGACATTCAATGAGTTGGTTAAGGAGAAGATTTGGCATAGTTTAGTAGAGACAGTGAATAGAATGTAGATCCAATATAATCAGAATGGAATACACAAGAATACTGGAAATAGCAAAGAGAGGTTAAGAAACAGAGAGATAGTAAAAAGTCTAACATGCAAGAAATGCGTGAAAGAGTTTATCAGATAATGAGACAAAAGCAATAAAGAAATAATTGCTAAGAATTTGCTAGAATTGAAAAACGTAAATCAACTCAGGAAGTCTATTTATTGGCAAAGGAGTTTTTTAAAGTCCACATCTACACCAACTAGTCTAAAGATACAGAAGAAAAAGCCACATGGAAAAGATATCATCTACAGCAGACATTAGAATAACAGACAATGTTTAAATTGCAACAAAGGATGTTAAAATATAGTCTCTTTAAAGTTCTTAGAAAAAAAAAAACAGCTGTCAGCCAAACACATTCTGAAAAGACAAAAACAGAGAATTTACTACCAAAATACCTTCGCTGAATACCAGAAAAATAAGCTGAGATTCAATAAGGTTGAAAGCAGACAATGAACACATGGGAAAATAGCTAAAGCTCATAGAGCATTTCACATGTGCCACATGCACTTCTCAGTGCTCCACACATACGAATCCCTCTGATTTTCACAAAAGTCACTTGTGATTAGTATTATTATTATTATTATTTTACAGATGAGGAAACAAGTACAGAGAGAGTTTGAGAATCTTGCCTAAAGTCACAGCTTATAAAGTGACAAAGGCAGTACTCAAATTGGGCAGTCTGGCTCACAGTCCATCCTCTTAACAATTAATTTAATTGGTGTATGGTCTCACAAACCTAAATAAACATTTCATAATTCAATAGTCATATTTATATTGTAGAATTTTTTTAAAAGATTTAAAATACTAGACAACAGGCCACGCGTGGTGGCTCACGCTGTAATCCCAGCACTTTGGGAGGCCAAGGCAGGCGGATCACAAGGTCAGGAGTTCGAGACCAGCCTGGCCAATATGGTGAAACCCCCTCTTTACTAAAAAATACAAAAATTAGCTGGGAGTGGTGGCACACACCTGTAGTCCCAGCTACTCAGGAGGCTGAGGCAGGAGAATCGCTTGTTGCAGGAGGCGGAGGTTGCAATGAGCCGAGATGGCACCACTGCACTCCAGCCTGGGCAACCGAGAAAGACTCTGTCTCCAAAAAAAAAAAAAAGTTTTGAGAGGCTTCCAGAATCTCTAGCCAGGCTGAGTAGCATAAGTCCTCCTTGTATAAAACAAGGCTGCAAAATCTGGGAAAGGCAGCTCATTCTTCAAATGCCAAAATCCCAATAATAAATGACAAATAATACAAAGAAAGAGAAACACGGCACATTTAAAGGAACAAACTAAATTTCCAGAAACTGACCCTAAGGAAACAGATATATATAAATTACCAAAGAATTCAAAAATTACCATCATAATGATGTTCAAAAAATTAAAAGAGAATGCAGAGAGACAACTAAAATAAATCAGGAAAATGATGTATGAACAAAATGAGAATATCAACAAAGAGATAGGAACTATAAAGAAGAACGAAACAGCAATTCTGGAGCTGAAAACTGTAATGCTAAATTGAAAGATTCACTGGAAGGATTCAACAACAAACACGATGAGGTAGAGGAAAGTGTCAGTGGACTCAAAGACAGTATACTCAAAATCAAAGTGGCAGAGGAGCAAAAAAGGTGAAGAGAAAGGAAAATAAATAGCAACACAAAGCCATATGAAAATACAATACTCGATAATAAAGGTAAGCGTATAGACAAGTAGAGAATTCTGTAGTACTGTAAGTGTGAAAATCACTTTTAAATCTTGTTAGAATGTTAAAAGCATAGCATAAAAAGTAATGAATCTGTGTTAATGATAAGCAATATAAAAAGAGGTAATTTTGTGTCATCAATTACATAAAGTGGAAGAAGAAGAAATATAAAGGGGTAGAGTTTTTGTGATTGAAGTTATCAGTTTAAAATAGATTGCTATACATTTATAAAATATTTTATGTAACTGCAAAGATACCACAATATATATACTATAGAATATGCACAAAGGAAAATGAGAATCAAAATATTACTACAAAAAAAATTATTGTATATTTCAAAATAGCTAAAAGAGTAGAGTTGGAATGTTCCTAACATAGAAATTATAAATCCTTGAGGTGATGACTATCCCAATTACCCTGCTTTGATCATTACACACCGTATGCTTGTTTCAAAATATCACATGTACCCCATGTGATATGTGCAACTCTTATGTATCCATAATTGATTTTTTTTAATTAAAAAGAAATACAAAAGGCAACAAGGGAAGAAGGAAGGGTCAAAAACAAAATAGCAATAGTAAGTCCTTACCTATCAGTAATTCCTTTAAATATGAGTAAGTATTCTGTGCAAATGGAAACCAAGAGAACAAGGATAGCAATACTTACATCAGACAGAATGATGTAACATCAAAAACATTAAAAACAGAGATGAAAAAGGGCATTAATGGTAAAGGGGTCGATTCATCACAAGGATATAACAACTGAATACATATGCAGCCAATTTAGAGTACCTAAATATATAAAGCAAATATTAATTAATCTGGAGGGAGAGCTAAATAGCAACCCAATACTAGTAGGAAACTTCAATACTCCACTTTCAACAACAGATACATCATCCAGACAACAACTCAGTAGGAAAACATTTGACTCAAACTAGACTTTAAAAAAACTGATCTAACAAACATATTCCATCCAACAGAAGCAGAATACACATTCTTCTTAAATGCACACAGAACATTCTCCAGGACAGATAATATGTCAAGCTGCAAAACCAGCCTTAACAAATTTTAAAAGACTGACATCAAGTACCTTTTCCAACTACAATATTAGGACTCAAAATCAGTAACTGAAGGAATTTTAGAAAATTCACAAATACAGGAAAATTAAACAACATGCTCCTAAACAACCACTTGGTCAATAGCAGATAACAAGAAATATTTTAAAATACAGCTGACACTTAAGCAACACAGATTTGAACTGCAAAGGTACATCTATATGCAGATTTTTTTCAATCAAACACAGATTGAAAATACAGTATTCATGACCCACATATATAGACGGCCAACTTTTCCTATATGTGGGTTCTGCAGGGCCAACAGCATGACTTGAGGATAGACAGATTGGGCTATATGTGGGGGTCCTGGAACCAATCCCCAATGTGTACCAAGAAAGAAACTGAATCTTGAGACAATAAAAATAGAAACACAACATAACAAAATGTACGCAACACAGAAAAAGCAGTTCTAAGAGGGAAGTTTATAGCAAGTCTATACCAATAAGTGCCTGCATTTTTAAAAAAAATCTCAAATAAACAACCTAATGTTATACCTCAAGACCTAGAAAAAGAGGAACAATCTAAGCCTAAAGTTAGTAGAAGAAAGGGAACAGCAAAGATCAGAGCAAAAATGAATGAAACACTGGAAAAATAGTGTTAACAGAATCAATATAACTAAGAGTCAGTTTTTTGAAAAGATAAATAAAATTAACACACCACTAAGTAGACTAAGAAAAAAAGAAAGAAGAATCAAATAAAATCAGACATGAAAGAGGAGACATTATAGCTGATACCACAGAAATACAAAGTTTTATAAGAGACTGCTATGAACAATCATACACCAACAAACTGAACCTAGAAAAAAATAAATTCCTAAAAACATACAACATATGAAAATTGAATCAAGACGAAATAAAAAATCTGAAAAGATCAATAATAAGTAAGGAGACTGAATTACTAACTTTAAAAAGTCTCTCATCAAAGAAACTCAGGACCTGATAAATTCACAGCTGAATTCTACCAAACATTTAAAAAGAAGAACTAATGCAATCCTTCTCAAACTCTTCCCAACACTTGAAGAGGAAGGAATATTTCCAAACTCATTTTACAAGGCCAGCATTACCCTGAAAACAAAGCCAGACAAGGACACCACAAGCAAAGAAAATTACAGGCCAATATCCTTTATGAACATAGATGCAAACATCTTCAACAAAATACTAGCAAACTGAATTTAGCAGCACATAAAAGGATATTTCCCAGTAACCAAGTGAGATGTATTCTGGGGACGCAAGGATAGTTTAACACACTCAAATCAATAAATATGCTACACAACAAAAAACAGAAGTGAAGAACATAAACATAACAAAAACCATGTGATCATTTTAAGAAATGAGGGATAAGCATTTGACAAATTTCAACATTCTTTCATGATAAAAACTCTCAACAAATTTGTATACAAAGAATAAACTGGGCCAGGCATGGTGGCTCATGCCTGTAATCCCAGCACTATGGGAGACCGAGGCAGGTGGATCACCTGAGGTCAGGAGTTCAAGACCAGCCTGGCCAATATGGCAAAACCCTGTCTCTCTACTAAAAATATAAAAATTAGCTGGGCAGGGTGGCACATGCCTGTAATCCCAGCTACTCAGGAGGCTGAGGCAGGAAAATCACTTGAACCTGTGAGGAAGAGGTCGCGGTGAGCCAAGATCATGCCACTGCACTGCAGCCTGGGTGACAGAGCGAGACTCTATCTCAAAAACAAAAAGAAAGAAAGAAATAATGAACCTCAGCACAATAAAGGCCGTACATCACAAGCCCACAACTAACATCATACTGAACAATGAAAAACTGAAAGCTTTTCCTCTAAGATCAGGAATAAGACAAGAAAGTCCACTCCTACCACTTCTACTCAATATAGTACTAGAAGTTCTAGCCAGAGCAGTTAGGCAAGAAAAAGAAATAAAAGACATCGAAATTGGAAAGAAAGAAGTAAAACTGTCCTTGTTTGCAGATGACATGGTCTTTTATATAGAAAACCCTAAAGAGTCAACCAAAAAACTGTTAAATAAATTCAGTAAAGTTGCATAATACAAAATCAACATATGAAAATCAGTAGCATTTCTATACACTACAACAAGCTATCTGAAAAAGAAATCCAGAAAAAAAATTCCATTTAGAATGACAGCAAAAATACATACATAAATAAAATAGGAATAAATTTAACCCCAAAAATAAATATCTATACAAAGAAACCTATAAAACACTGATGAAAGGAACTGAAGACATAAATAAATGAAAAGATATCCCATACTCACTGACTGGAAGAATTAATATTAAAATAACCACAGCAAACTACAGATTCAATACAATACCTATTAATATTCCAATGACAATTTTCATAACAATGAAAAAAATCCTAAAATTCATACGGAATCACAAAAGACCCAGAATCACTAAACCAATCTTGAGCAAAAAGAACAAAGCTGGAAGCAACACATTACCAAATTCTAAAATACACTGCAAAGCTATACTAATTAAAACAGCATACTACTGGCATAAAATAGACATAAAGACAAACATAACAGAGAACCTCAAATCCACAAATTTATGGTCAGCTAATCTTCAACAAAGGTGCCAAGAATACACAATGAAGAAGGGACAGTCACTTCAATTAATAGTGTTGGGACAACTTCATATCCACATGAAGAAAAATGAAAATGAACTGGTATTTCATACCATATACCAAAATCAACTCAAACTGGATTAAAGATTTAAACAGAAGACCTGAAACTATAAAACTACTAAAAGAAAACATAGGTAAATATTCTTAGGAGTATTGCACTATACATGTAAAAATTGTTAAGATGGTAAATATTAGTGTTTTTTTTTTTTTTTTTACCACTACTGTTAAATTTACAAAAAACATCTTGAAAACAACGGTTAAAATGGCAAATTTTATATATATTTTGCCAAAATCAAGTAAGAAATATATACATATATGCCAATGATGAAGAAAAGTATACAGATAATTTTGGACTAGCATACATAGGGCCTATGTGGCCATCCTGTATACATAATGACGTGGAAAAATCTCCAAGATATATGGTTAAGAGGAGAAAGGGCATAACAATTTTTGTCTCCTTTTTATAAAGGAAAAGGGGGTAGAATAGGGAGATTCTGTATCTCTGTGTGTGTGTGTGTGTGTGTGTGTGTATTAAAAAATGAAGAAAGATTTCTAATCAACAGTGAAAATGAATGAATCACAGCTATATCTATTGATAGAGATAAATCACAACATGAGATTAAGGGGAAAAGCAGGTTGCAGATGTATGTGCAAATTATCATATAAAACGTTCTTAAAAGTTTTAAAACAGATTTAAAAATTACATATTGCTTAGGGATATATGCAGATCAGTAAAAGTGTGTCATGATCTAAACACTCCCTCATCTAAACACTGATCTAAACACTGTTCCTCACTTGCAGGAACAGTGACTATCAGTCCTACAGCTGAGACAATTAGGCCAATCCAATAGCTCAGCACCAAGGTCTTTGTAACATCCCATAGGGAGATGGAGACAGTTATTGAAAATAGGAAAAGAGTAGACATAGAAAAAAGCAGTGATAGCATAGGTCCCATGTCATTTCCCAATCCTGGTTGCTAGGCAAGGCATTCCTAATGTCCAGCTGTCTTTTTCTGTGTCCTCTGAGTGAAGGACTCTGTTGGTTTTCCTTTAAAAAACTCAGGGGGCAGGGCACAGTGGCTCATACCTGTAATCCCAGCACTTTGGGAGGCCAAGGCGGGTGGATCATTTGAGGTCAGGAGTTCAAGACCAGCCTGGCCAATGTGGTGAGACCCCGTCTCTATGAAAAATACAAAAATTAGCCAGGCGTGGTGGTACACACCTGTAATTCCAGCTACTTGGGAGGCTGAGGCATGACAATCATTTGAACCTGGGAGGCAGAAGTTGCAATGAGATGCAATTATGCCACCGTACCCCACCCTGGGCAACAGAGCAAGACTGTCTCAAAAACAAAAACAAAAAACTCAGCGACCACATACAATACTCTTGAATTCTTAAGAAGGTATCTATGTTTCTAGCTCTAGCTACATAACTTAGTTTTTAATCTTTAAGCATTTGATCCTTTAATACAATAAAGAAAAATAATTTTTCATTTTATACTTACAACTTCTCTGGGAGGTGTCACTGGTGAAACATGTCGAGGAACACTCACTGGCTGTCTAGAAGGGTTTGCTTGATTTTTGCCATCTGACCTGAAAGATACAATTACTTTTGATCTAAATTAAGATTAAAACATTTCTACATGAAATATTACACACATTTTGCAGTTTCCCAAATACAGAATAATGATGTTGGTAGTGGTGGGGATGATAATCATGATACAGTTAAAAATTTTATGTCATTTTAACAGCTTTCACATATTTTTAATCCTTATGGTATTAGAAAGCATTACTAACCACATTTTATAATTAAACTTAAATTTTAAGAAATTGTGAAATGTGGTCAATGAGGCCAATGTTCCCTAACTTTTCTCAAGTCTTCCTAAAATCAGAGAACAGTAAAAGCATATTCTCAGGTTGCCAAGTAGTCATTTTAAAAATTAGGAAATACAAGGGTAGTGAATGGATTGGCTGGAAAGGTAACAGGTAAGTTTTAGACATGCTGAGGTGACAGCAAATCAGTGCAGTGGAGATGTATGAAAGATAGCTGTAGTTATGGAACTCAAACTTCAAAAATGCAGATGGGGGAATTATGCATAGACTGGTCAGTTGGAAGCATGATAGGAAGTATCTACTTACTCCTCTATCAGAAATTGGTGTTAAGCAAAATGAACTCTGAGGGCCACTTTCAGCAGCCTAAAGGCTGACCAACATAATCCTTTCTCCTCCCCTTAAGAGAGGTGGCTTGGTCACCACCACCTTTCAACCCATGCTAATCATGTCGAAAGGTCAGAGAAATAACTTACAACCCTATTTTAGAGGATTACCAATCTCTGGTGATATGACTATCAGCATTAATACTTTATAAATTATTTAATATAGGCAGAGTGTGGAGGCTCACTCCAGTAATCCCTGCACTTTGGGAGGCTGAGGCAGATGGATGGCTTCAAAAAGTTCAAGACCAGTCTGGGCAACATGGCGAAACCCCATCTCTACAAAAAAATAGAAAAATTAACTGGGTGTGGTGGCATACCTGTAATCCCAACTACTTGGAAGGTTGAGGCAGAGAGAATCACCTGAGCCCAGGGAAGTCAAGATTCTGTCTCAGAAAATATATGTATATATTTAATATAGAAATTAAAAGAAAAAAATCTAAGTACTCATATGTTTGTGATCTCTTCTTTCTGAAGTAACTTCTCCACAGTTGATCTCTCTTGATGAAGATAAAAATAGCACAGACAATAAGGGGAACAATTAGGAAGAAGAACACCAGAAGTCCATCCCTCAATGCAGTATTCATTTCTAGAGAGAAGAATTTTACATCAACAGTCACCAAACTCATACTACCCAGAAAATACTAAATGATTATAAATACTTTACATTAATTTTCACATTACTCAAAAATCAAACTGACATTAATTGAATACATTGAGAAGTATTCCTCACAGTTCATTCCTGCCCACTTTATTTCTGCCTTCACAAAAATAACCACTTTTATTAGTTTCTTCTGTAATCTTACAGTATTTCTTTGAGCAAACAATCAAGAACAAAATATGTTTCTACTGTCAACACTTTCTTACACAAAAGGTAGCATACTATTTATATACCATTTGGTGCATCAGTTTTTTTCCACTCATCTGAACATAGTGGTCCTCCTCGTTTTCCATACAGCTATACGAAACTCCATTGTGAAGATGTTCTAGGGTTTATTTAACTTGTACCCTACTGATAAACATTTTTATTTTTCCAATCTTTTGCTACTACCAAAAAAACTGCTATAATGAATAACCTTGTATATATGTCATATCATATGAGTGTAGGTATAATAACTACAGAATAATTTCCCTAAAGCAGAACTGCTGTATCAATAAACAAGTGCATTCATCATTTCTTTTAGGTATTGTCAATTTGTCTCTCAATAGTTACAATTTATTGCTTGTAATATCAAGCAATATGTAAGAATTCCCCATAGCCTCACCCGCAGAGCCAAACTTCCAGATTTTTGCCAACCTGGTAGGTGAAAAATTTTCTCTTATAGAATTTTAATTTACTTTTTTTAATACTATGAATTGATAATTTTTTTTCTTTTCTTTTCTTTTCCCGAGATGGAGTCTCACCCTGTTGCCCAGGCTGGTGCAATGGCACGATCTCAGCTTACTGCAACCTCTGCCTCCTGGGTTCAAGCGATTCTCCTGCCTCAGCCTCCCAAGCAGCTGGGATTACAGGCATGCGCCACCACGCTCAGCTAGTTTTTTTGTATTTTTAGTAGAGACAGGTTTCACTATGTTGGCCAGGCTGGTCTCCAACTCCTGACCTCATGATCTGTCCTCCTCGGCCTCCTGAAGTGCTGGGACTACAGGCGTAAGCCACCGCGCCCGGCCTCATTTTTTTCTTAAGGAAACATTGTTTATTTTTTTCTGCTCAGTCCTTTGACTATTTTTCTACTGGACTCTTGCTTTTTTCTTCTTAATTTCTAAAACTTCTTTATATATTAGAGAGGTTAGCTTTGTCCATGATACAAGTTGGAAATATTTTCCCCATTTTAACCTATGGCACTATGCTTTTCTCCATGGAGAAGTTTATTATTTTTGTATAGTTGAATTTATCAATCTTATTTTCATGCCTTCGAGATTTTAAGTTTCATTAGAACTTTTACAAATTCTTTAAGTATTTTATCTGTTCTGTGTTCTTTTGAGAAACAATATAGTAGATATAAACAGGAGTGGTAAACTGATTCATAATTTTAAGTTTGTTAAAGAACCAGAAATTTCTGTAAAAAGTTGTTATATGAAACAATATTTATCCCAAAACTATATGAAACAATATTTATCCCAACTGAAAATCAAAATACAGTTGGCCCTGGAACAATGTGGGTTTGAACTGTGCAGGTCCACTTATATGCAGGCTATCTTGTGTTTCCACCACCCCTGAGACCAACCTCTCCTCTTCCTCCTCCTCCTCAGCCTACTCTACAGGAAGATGATGAGGATGAAGGTCTTTATGATAATCTACTTCCACTTAATGAATAGTATATATATTTCCTCTTCATTATGATTTTAATAAATTTTCTTTTCTCTGGCTTGCTTTATTATAATGATACAGTATATAATACATATAACAGATAAAATCTGTGGTAATCAACTGTTTATGTTATTGGTAAGTCTTCCAGTCAACAATAGACTATTAGTAGTTAAGTTTTGGGGAAGCCAAAAGTTACATATGGGTTTTCAACTACGCAGGGGGTTGGAGCCCCTAATCTTTGCATTGCTAAAGGGTCAACTGTACAAAAAATTAAAGCAAGCTTCGTATGTCATTTTATACTTACTAATGAGTAGACAAAATTTAAATTAAAGCATTCAACACTGGCAAGATTATTTTGAAACTGATACCTTTGCACTGTTAAGTGGCATTATATGAATGTATATGATTTATTAGGAATTTTTACTCCTAAACCATAAAAAGGATTATTCTCTTCAAACTAACCTCATTACTGGCAACTGACTCTTCAATTGGAAAAATGTATACGCATTAACATGTACACTACAATGTTAACACTGCATTATCAAAATCTTAGAAACAATCTAAATGTCAAATAATCAGAAAACAGCTAAGTGAAGTTACAGCACATCCACAGGATGAAATGATACACAGCCATTAAAATCCATAGTTCTGACTTCCAGTTATAGCCAAAGTGGAGTAACAGGGACCAGATTTACTTTGCCAGCTAAAAGAACCAGAAAACCAGACATAATATATGAAATAACAGTTTTCAAGACACTGGACATCAGGCAACAAAGAGCAATGATCCCTGAGAGGCAGAAAAAATAAGGTGAGCCTTACAATTGTCCGAGGTTAGTGTCTAAGGAAAGTTAACAGACACTAATGAGGAATGTGGGCACCAAAGCAAACCCCAGTGGTCTCCCTCAGTTAAAGAGATGGAGCTGGTATTCTGAAGAGGGCAAGGCAGCTAGAGTTCCTAGGCAAAGTACCAAAGGGAAGGGAGCCACAGAGAAAAGCTGAAAGATCTGCATCAGTGCTGAAGGATATATGCATGTAAGGAGACCACATGAAGCCAGAGAAAGAACCATGTGAAAAGATTGGTGGAAATAAGCCCCACAGCTCACACAGGACTAGGAAGAGTATTTGCTCCTATAATTCAGTGGGAAACCTCATAATTAACGTGGCACTGAGCAGGATAAACAGAAGTGGTTTTGCCTCAGTAATGAAGCAGAATCAGCCCTAGACTAAATGCTATTCAGGTCCTGCCTTACAAGCTTAAAAACAAGACCCAGAAGGATCAAATTATGTCGATGTAACTCAAGCTACTAGTACAAACCTCATCAGTAGAAATCCAAAAATATCCAATAACCCACAAGGTAGGATATAAAATTTCTGGCATCTAATAAAAATTTATAAGGCATACAAAAATGCAGAAAATAAAAGAGGGAAAAATATCAAAACTGAGAAAGTACCCATATGACAGAATTAGTAGACAAGGACATTAGTAGTTATTACAACTGTATTCTATTTGTTCAAAAAAGTAAAGATTGAGCATCTTACGTAGAGTTATGAAAGATATATAAAAGAAACAAATGGAACTTCTAGAAATAAAAACTATAATGTCTAAAATGCAAAACACACTGGATCAAGTTAATGGCAAATTAGACTTCACAGAAGAAATGTGAACTTGAAGAGTAACAGAAGTTACTCAAAATTAAACATGGAGAATAAAGAGTAATTTTTAAATATCAACAGCCAGTCAGGTGTGCTGGCTCACACCTATAATCCCAGAACTTTGGGAGGCTGAGGTGGGTGGATCACTTGAGGCCAGGAGTTTGAGAACAGCCTGACCAACAGGGTAAAACCCTGTCTCTACTAAAAATACAAAAGTTAGCCAGGCGTGGTGGCACACGCCTGTAGTCCCAGCTACTCGGGAGGCTGAGGCATGAGAATTGCTTAAATCCCGGAGGCAGAGATTGCCATGAGCCAAGATCATGCCACTGCACTCCAGCCTGGGTGACAGAGCAAGACTCTGTCTCAAAAAAAGTAAAGTTAAATTAAAATTTTTAAAAACTAATAAAAATAAAAAATCAACAGCCAATCAGTGAGATGTGAAATAACGCCAAGCAGCCAAATATACATAAAATTGGAGGACTTGAATGAGAAGACAGAAAGAGGAAGACAGAAAAAAATATTTGAAGAAATGATGGCCAAACATTTTCCAAACTTGAAGAAAACTATAAAATCAAAGATCCAAAAAGCTCAAAAAATCCCAAGTACCCCAAGGCATACTATAAGAAATTACTAAAAACCAGAGATAAAGAGAAAAAATTACAAGCAACCAGAGATTACAAAAAGACATATACAGAAGACATCACAAAGAAAAAGATGACAGCAGATTTTTCAGGAAAAACAATGCAAGTCAGAAGACAAGGAATATCCTTAGAAGTAAAAAGGGAGGAAAACAATCATCCAAAATTCTTATCCAGTTAAATTATCATTCAAGCAGCAAGGCAAATTAAAGACTTTTTCAGACATACAAAAGCTAAAAATGTTTGTCACTAGCACACCCATATTATAAGAAATGTAAAAGGAAATCTTTCAAGCAGAAATTAAATCAGATTAAAATGCAAATTTACATAAATGAAGAACACTAGAAATGGTAATTATATGGGTAAATATAGAGACTTTTTCTAGTATTAAGTCTCTTTGAAAGATAACCAACTGTTCAAAAATGAATAATAACGAATTGTGGGATTTATAGTAGAAGTAAAACATGTGACAACAATGGCACAAAATGAGAGAAATGGAAATATACTGAAGTGTTACAATATCACTACAAGGCAGACTGACGGAAAATATCAAGACAGTAAATTTAAACATAAACATATCAAGTTAAATATAAATTATCAAAACAACTTAATTAAAAGGCAGAGAATGGCAGATTAGATAAAAAGCAAGATCCAACTCTATGCACTAATTATTATAGCATGATATAAATAAATTAAAAGTAAAAGGATGGGAAAAGATTTTCCATGCTGACTAATTAATAGGAATCTGGAGTAGCTGTATTAATAATATCTCATTGCAGGGCAGAGAATATTACTAGGGAAAAAGAAGGCTATTTCATAAGGATAAAGGAGTCAATTTATAAAGAGGATAGAATAATTCTAAGTGTTTAGGCACCTAATAACAGAGCATCATAATAAATAAAGCAAAAATTGATAGAACTACTAGGAGAAATAGGCAAATTGGCAGTTATAGCCAAAGAACTCAATATTCCTCTCAATAACTGACAGAGGAAGTAGACCAGAAAATCAGTAAGGATATGAAAGATCCGACTACCTATTAACTGACATGAACTAATAACTTACAGAATATTCCACCATAGAATAGTAGAATACGTAATAGTAAACCACATTCTGGGCTACAAGGTAAGTTTAAAAAAATAAAAGGATTCAAGTCATATACAATAAGTTATCTTGCTACAGTAAAATAAAATTTAAATCAGTAACATTAAGATAACTAAAAAATCCACAGATACTTCAAAAGAAATAGCACATATCTAAATAACCTGTAAGTCAAAGAAAAAAATAAAAGCATATTAGAAGGTATTCAGAACTGAATGAACATGGAGGTATAACATGTCAAAATTTCTGGGATGAATTAGAGGAAAACTGATAGCAATAAAATGCCTGTATCAGAAAAGAAAAAGATGACCTCATTCTCCACCTTGAGAAACTAGAAAAAGAACAAATGAAACCCAAAGTAAGCAGACTAAGAGAAAATATATACAAGGCATATTTCATAAAGCACTTGAATATTTGAATCAGTGACATGCAAAGAACTTTCAAAACTCATTAAGACAACCCATTAAAAACTGGAAAAAAGATTTAAACAGACACATAACCAAAGAAGATATGTAGATGGCAAATAAGTACAAGAAAAGATGTTCAATATCATTAGTAATTAGAGAAATGCAAATTAAAACCACATTGAAATACCACTACATACCTACTGGAATGGCTAAAATTAAAAAGACTGACAATAGCAAAGCTTAGAGAGGATGTGGGGAAATTGGAGCTCTCATATACAGCCAGTGAGGATGTAAACTGGTACAGCCACATTGGGAAACAGTTTAGCAGTTTCTTTAAAAGCTTAACATATATCTACTATATGACTAGTCATTCTAGCTGGTAGTTACCCAAGAGAAAAAAAGCATATGATGTCACTAGAAAGATACGGGTAAACTGGGAGCTCATGGTCTATCAGGGAATTTTAAAAGGCAAATCAGTAATTAGCATAGTAATTAGTGCTAACAGATAGTACTAACAGTACTAGAAAAGCAATAGAAGGGAATGATAATTCAGATTTAAGCAGCCAGGGGAAACTTCCTTTAGAAAATGAGGTATAATCTGAAGCCGAAATAGCAATTAGCCAAGTGCCAACAACGTGAAAATAATATGGTATGAAAGCCCACAGGTAAAAGATAGTAGTCTAGTAGAGGAAATCAAAGAAGTTACAATATGTCTTCAGCACAGTGAAATGAGGCTGGAAAGGTAAGCTGGGGCAAGTCATGCAGGGCATTTAAGCCATGTTAAGGAGTTGTGGACTTCATTCTAGTAGCAATGCAAACACACTGAATTAAAGCAAGACGCTGACAAAATCAAAACTGAATTCTTGAAGGAAAACACTAAAACTGTAATGTGGAGTGAAACATGGATTAAAGGAAGCAAGATGAAAAATAGGGAGCCTACATAAGAGGCTATGATGTATGTCCAGGCAAGAAATTGAAAGTAATAAATGGGGATGAGAAACATGGAAACAGTCAAAAGGAATTTAGGAGGCCGAATCAACATAATTAAATGTATAACTGATGTGGGAAATGAGGGAGAGGTACAAGGATGCCCAATTTATGCCTTGGGCCACTGGGAGATCACACTAATTTTCTTCTATATTACTTGCCATTGTATGTAGGTCCACTGTCCACACTTCCTCCGTATCCTTTAGTCTCACAATTTGGGGGAGCCCAGCCATTTTCACAGTGACAATTCTTATTGCTATTACATACCTTCAAAACAATCAAAATACCACTTTTGTTAATTGTGAATGTTGCTCTGTATCATCAACTCAAGAATGGAAACCAAGAGAAAGGACTAAATTCATACAAGCTTACTGACACTGTTTAAGAATGAAAAATGTATCAGGAATCTAAATTCCCCAATATCTGAAAATCCTGGGAATTCTCATCTAGTCCCCTCTGAGATTTCTCATTATTTAGCACGACATTCAGGAACAAACCAAAAGAAAATATTACCTACCCCATGTCCATGACACTTTTTCTGAATATCACAGTCATAATTCAGAACAGAAGCATCTACGCACTGGAAGTTTCTACAAATCTGGAAAAAAAAAAAAAAAGAACTAAGTAAAGAAAGACTGACCACATTAATTTAAAAGTACCCAGAAAAAAAGACCTGGGTACAGATTACTTCATTGCAGAATTCTTTCAAACTTTCAAGGAACCATTAATTCCCATATTATATTTTTGAAAATGCAGAAAAATAAGTAGCATTAATTAACTGACACAAAATTAATTATCAAAAAACACAAAGATGACATAAAGACCAAAAACAAAGATAAAACTATTATCTATCCTTCCATGTGAATATAGATGTGAAGATCCTAAATAAAATATTCACATATGGACTTTTTCAAATCAAAAGTAACCAGATACAGTTAAGCCCAGGACTAGAAGGAAGATTCAAGGACAGAAGATCTATTTCCATTATACCTCTCATAAGGTGTTGTTACTGTGACAGATATCAAAAGGACAACTGATATTTAAAATTCTTTCAAAAATAAAAGGGTACTTTGTTGACAAGATAAAATCTGTTTTCTAGTACCCTGATTAGATACTTCGATTAAAAGCAATATTGAAAATAAGTCATAATCTTATATGGTTCAAGAAATTCTAGTTCATGAGATATGAAATAGAAATGAACCCTAAATACTGAGAGATAAAAAACATTAACTCAGAAAAAATATTAAACCTAAGATCTAAAGAAATCTGCTAAAAACATTTTAGAAATTTTTTAGTTGACATCTTTGTGAAAACTGCTCTGTTGTGATGTTAGAGGAAAAAAAGAAGACTAACTTTTTAAAAGACTGTTGAGTGCTATTGTAAAATTTTATTAGGTAACTAACCAACTGATCTTGTGTACAAGATCAGAATATTTAAATGCTCAAATGAAATAAAGAACAATTAGAGAACAAACATACAATGAAATATTGACAGTCTTACCACTCTAAAAAATACACAGGTTTAAACAGAATTGTACTTTTAAGTCAGAAGATCTCCAAACACTGTTTCCTCCAATTGTCAATTAATTTTTAAATAGGACATATACTCAAATGATTAGAAATTCCAAAATTACAGAAGATTCTACAGTAAGTCACTCCCCATCTGTCCTCTAGCCATGCACTACTCCTGAATAAAGATTTCAAAATACTGTTTTCTTATATCCGTAAGTCTTTAGAGGAAATATTTACCAAGAGTTTCCCTGCCAGTTAAAAGAAGATTTTCCTGTCAATAACTGATTCACAGTGGATACCTGAAGAGTTAAATAAGATGAAATGTGTTAATAACCGGCAGATTTACTTTAAGGCACAGGAAAATTCCAAGTCCTCCGGAGAAAGGGTGTTCTGATTGGCAGTGTTTACCTTGCGGAATGGGAAAAGTCAAACTGCAAGGAATACACTCAAAAACTCTCACAGTGGGGACTGGGTGCAGTGGTTCATGCCTGTAATCCCAGCACTTTGGGAGGCCGAGGTGGGTGAATCACTTGAGGCCAGGAGTTCAAGACCAGCCTGGCCAACATGGTGAAACCCCATCTCCACTAAAACCACAAAAATTAGCCGGGCATGGTGGTGCATGCCTGTAATCCCAGCTACTTGGGAGACAGGAGAATCGTTTGAAACCAGGAGATGGAGGTTGCAATGAGCCAAGATCACACCACTGCACTCCAGCCTGGGTGAAAGAGCAAGACCCTGCCTCACAAAAACAAAAAACTCTCACAGTGGGAAGGTAAGACCATCCTCTCACATACTACCACCACTCCCCCTACCACCCATGGCCACCACCAACAACCACCACACATCAAAGTAAAGCAAAGTTGACTATAAGACTTCTGGTTTACTGATTTCAGGATGCAAGTGGGGAGCAAAGTTGAACTACCTGGGACAATAAAAACGAAAGTGAGGAGTTCTTCTTTTCCACTTTTTCCCCTACCCCATGTTTAGCTTTTCCTGGAAATAAATGTTGAATAAATATACAAAGAATACAGATCTGAAGAAGTACCAACCAAGCTGTCAGTCTGCTCAAACTGTCCAGTCTAGGTTTTGGTACATACTAGAAGGGATAGGATCCTAGCTGCTGTGTGAAAACTCAGGTGTTAGACTCATAAATTAAACCAACAGTTACAAAGTTACAGCTGTACAGAACATGTGGTATATGGTTTCAACGACGTGTCAGTTTGGGTCAAGGTGTATCAGTCCAGGTACACACACCAACCACTTGCTATCCTTTCTTGTACATAAATATTATTGTCATAGCTAAAAAACTATGCAGTTAGCAATAAAATCCAGAAAGACAAAAGGTCGTAAAAATACATTGATATACGTTAAAAATAACCTGGAATCTAAAGCCAATATTTTTCCTACCAAATAAAAACTGGGACATGGGGGTTTGGAAGTAAAAGTGGTATAGCTTACACTGAAACAATCAGTAGATACTATTTTTAATCATGACAACTTTGAGAAAAATATATTGATGTGTTTTTCTTGTTATTAAGTAAACAAGCAGAATAGAAAGACATATAACTACCAAAGTGTGTGTGCACACATACACACACCCCACACAAATAAATAATTTGTGTAATACTGCAAGAGAGGAAGATCAAGTAGAAAATATCAAGAAAATATTTAACAGCAGCAATAAGATCAGAGAAATAGGATGAAATGTTAATAAATTGTGCCAATAAAAGCCAGATATTTATATTATACTGAGATACAAAAAGTTTTTCTAAACATGACATGAAACCAAGACAAAACAGATAAGACTGATATAATTTCATGATATTTTAAGGTCGAATGCCATGGCTCATGCCTGTAATCCCAACACTTTTGGAGGCCGAGGCAGGCAGATCACTTGAGGTTGGGAATTCAAGACCAGTCTGGTCAACATGGTGAAACTCCGTCTCTACTAAAAATACACAAATTAGCCAGGCATGGTGGCAGATGCCTGTAATCCCAGCTACTGGGGAGGCTGAGGCACAAGAATCACTTGAGCCTGGGAGGCGGAGGTTGCACTGAGATTGCACCACTGCACTCCAGCCTGGGTGACACAGTGAGGCACCAGAAAAAAAAAAAAAAAAAAAACCATGATATTTTAAAATAGGCTCATGTCAAATTGTTGACCATATTTACACAGATACAACTGACTGACAGTTAACATTCTTCGCATATGAGAAGCCTTAAAAAATGACAATCTAACAGAAAAAGATACCAATATGAACTTCTCAGAAAAAAATACATGGATCTAATAAAGACATGGAAGGATGTCCAGCTAGGTGCAGTGGCTCACACCTGTAATCCCAGCACTTTGGGAGGCTGAGGAGGGAGGATCACTTGAGCCCAGGAGCTGAAGACCAGCCTGGGCAACATAGTGAGATCCTGTCTCTACAGAAAAATAAAAAAAATTAGCCAGGCATGCTGGTTACACCTGTGGTACCAGGTAGTAGTAAGCTGAGGTGGCAAAAAGGGTGCATTCTGGTCTGCCCTTTCAACTATGCAGTTAAACTTCGCAGGTAAGGCTGGAGAGGTAAGTTTAATTGCGTAGGGCAGCATGAGGAAGCCCATTTTTGCTATGTACTTAAGTCATGTTATATGCTTTCTTCCTAATAAAAATGATCCTTTGATCTCCAGTTGTTTAGCCTCCCCTGTTTTCTCTCACCTTGTCTGGAGTATGCCCAGGGTACACTGAGCTGTTGTGGACTGACTCAATAACACCTCAATATTAATTACACAAATATTAAGCACTTATATTGAAAAGGTAGAGCAGGGAAACTGGGAGTTGCATAAGAAAATTGAATTCTTATCTATCAAAAATAAAACTAGTGGATAATGTCTAAAATAGATAAATCTAGAAATAGCATGCTATTTTATTTTATTCTATTTTATTTTTAGATGGGAGTCTCACTTTGCTGCCCAGGCTAGAGTACAGTGGCACAATATCGGCTCACTGCAACCTGTGCCTCCCAGGTTCAAGCGATTCTCCTGTCTCAGCCTCCTGAATAGCTAGGACTACAGGCATGCACCACCGCGCTGATTAGTTTTTGTATTTTCTGCAGAGACAAGGTTTCACCATGTTGGTCAGGCTAGTCTCAAACTCCTGACTTCAAGTGATCCGCCCACCTCAGCCTCCCAAAGTGCTGGGATTACTGGCATGAGCTACTGTGCCTGGCCCTAATTTGAAATAGGGAGGTAATTAACAGAAGTAACCGCAGTTGCCTTTAGGCGTCTAGACTGGCAGATTAGATAAGAGTGTGTCAGAGTTGTTTTTGTCATGAGCCTTTCAGCACAATTTGTTTTTGTTTTTGTTTTTTTGAGACAGAGTCTTATTCTGTTGCCTAGGATGGGATATAGATTGTTACCACCTTATTGAAAGGAAAATTGTACTTTCTATCAAAAATTTAAATGTATATATCTCTTATCGTTGTTTATAACAACTGCAACAATCAAGTTTACTTAGTTGCAAGGACAGGCCCAAAAATATATGGATCTTCTTGTAAAAAGAAGTGAGAAACAGAATTGGAACTGAAAACTTGGGAGAAAGTGAAGTAACCTGAAGGTTCACCCACTTTTCTTTTTCATGGGCTACATAATCAAATATATATCCTCCTTCTCTCTCTCCTCTGAGTTGGTTTCTTCAACTTACTCAACAATCCTGCCCCCTCATATCTCTTGTATATGGCTTAAGGTTGCCACATCCCTTCTACCCCAGCTCCTACTTCATAGCATCTCTCAAAGAATTTTTACAGTTTCTGCCCACACTCTTAATTACCCTCCTTAATTTTATATTCTCCAGAAAAAGGAATTTGGTCCAGGGCATCTTCTCATATGAAACCACTAGTAATAAGTCATGGGCTGACTGACTCTGGCCTTGTATCTAATCCAAACAGCAGAGTTCGGGTGGTTAGAAACATGGGCAGGACAAGTTCCGTGACATTTCTAGTACAGAAACACACACAGACACACACCCTGAAATTCAGGACATCGCCAAAGTGTCCCAATAATAGCAAACTGGCTAATAAATTGTAGCATATCAGTAGGGAAGGGAACCATGCACAGTATATTTCAAAGTGGAAAACACTGGTTATCTGACCCCAGTAAAGAAATGTGGATGACAGAATTAGAGTTCTTAACTTTCTTTTGGTGGCTTTGTATTTTCTAAAATTTCTATAATGAATTTAGATTACTTTTACAATCAGAAAAGAGCAACCATTTACTATGTATAATTTTTTTAACTTTTTTCATTTTACTTTGTAAATAAAAAATATTTTGATTACCTTATCAGCACCACATTTTGTGCCTTCGTTAACCATCCCAGGATCTGGAACATCTGATCCTAGTTGGAAATCCACACCCCAGCATTTGGTGCCTCGACTGGGTGTTTGAATAATAGCAGGCACAATTCCAAATACAGGTATCTCTTGTACATTCTCACACTGAAGCTTTCCACACAAAGCATTCCTATAAAGAGAGAGAAATAATGCAACATAAAATGCATCCAGTATATACAACAAAAGAAGAAATTTATATATTTGCATATGGACAGAGCTTGCTGCTATGGAGGGAATCTTAACAAAGAAAGTGTATGAGAGCAAGAGAGGTCAAAGTAGCTCTCTTTCAGCATGGCAGAAAAGGGGGAAAAAGAGTTAAGTGGATGCTAAGATGCAAATTAGGGTACCAGCTGGTGCTCATGCTGCTTCTTTTACCACACTTAATCTTCTTCACTGTCTGTCTAGAGCTCAAAAGTCTAATAAAGTTGTTTCTAAGTATAATTTTATAAATTCTATTATACAGAAAATAATATAGCAGTATCAAAATTCAATTATGTCTTCTTACAGAGTTATGATAAAGCAGAAATTAGATTTTATAATGCAAAATAACTAAGAAAGGATTCCACCCCTCTTTGCCTGGCTAACTCTTGGTTACTTATTTAAAGAATCGATTCATTAACTCGTGAATTCATTAATTAAATATCGGAACTCTATGAAGGCTTCCCTGACCATAATTCTTATTGCCAAGGCTGTGTGAATTAAATGCCCTTCCTATATCCTTTCATAACACTCTAGGTCAATAACTCTTATGATGCTGTACTGAGATTTCCTGTTTAACTGATTGTCATCTGATCCAAGCACCTACTCTACATCTGAGTCTTCTCTATGATATCACTGCCCAGTCATCATAGGATATTTTTTCCCAATATCTCTAACTTGCACCCTCCTGAAACTGCCCATTCTAGTTCCCATCATGTTCTTTTGCTTATTAGGTAAAAATCTACCTCTGCAAAACATTTCTCCTCATTGGTCCCAGATCTTCCCCATGAGACTACATAGGTATCTTTTCCTTCTTTCACACAGCAGCTATTTTAGGATAATTATTATGCAGCTCCTAAATACTTACTTCACCAGGTCACTATCCTACAATCACTTTTCATGTAACAAGGACGCTCCCTCCTAAATATGTTCCAGTTTGCCTCACTGCCTCTTGAAGCATAGTGCTCAGAATGGAGCATGAAATTTCAGTGACAGCCTGGTGAGCAAAGAAAAAAATGGAGCTCTTGTTTATTCTAGATACTGTACTTCTATTAAGTTCAAAATTACAATAGCTTTTATAACTACATTATATTATTGATGTCCTTGAATATATCACTAACTAAAATTCCTAATTTTTGCATGTGCTGCTATTAAGTCTTCATCTTTCCTTCATCCTGCATTTAAGAGTTAATAATTTTGTCCCAACTTTACATTTATTCTTAAGTCACCATTTATTTGCTAGCTGACCTGAGAGAAGTGTTTAAATTTTCTGAGCTTGAGTTTCTTCAGCTGAAAAAAAATGAGATAAATGAAGCCTATCTCACATAATTGGCTGAAATTAGATATGAAAACCTCAAAATCAAAGTGTGGCATAAAGTAGACCTCAGTTAAGATCTGTTGGAGCCTACCAAAATTCACATTGCTATGATATACTCAGTATTTCATACATAGGCTTGGTGATACATTAAAGAGTAAAGGAAAATACTCTTAAAATATAAAAAGCTGTTACAAATCATTAAGACAAAGAAAATCACTTCAACAGAAAAATTAGCAAAGATGTAAACAGGCAGCTCATAAAATAAGAAATGTAAACAGCTAACAAAACTAAGAAGAGATGTTCACTGTTGAATAATACTAACAGAAAAGAAAATTCAGTTACAACCCTCAGTAAAATAACTGCTTCATGCAAGGATCATCCATAAAGTGAAACACTGGTCAGGAACTGGATATTTACACGGCACAAAATCATCACTCCACATATCACCTGACAGCTGCAATTTTAAAAAGCATAACTCCACAATAGTAAGATCTGGTCATTGCCACTGACTATCACTAATATTAATAAGACTACTCAGCACTAAGTGACTCCTTGATATAACGCATTGTTTATGAACATTCTCGCCAAAAATATTTAACCTGAATTCAATTAAGATTTTGGGTTTAGGGCCAGGCACAGTGGCTCACACCTGTAATCCCAGCACTCTGGGAGGCTAAGGCAAGCAGATCATTTGAAGTCAGGAGTTCGAGACCAGCCTGGCCAACATAGTGAAACCCCATCTCTATTAAAAATACAAAAATTAGCCAGGTGTGATGGTGCACGCCTGTAGTCCTAACTACTCCAGAGGCTGAGGCACAAGAATCACTTGAACCTGGGAGATGGAGGTTGCACTAAGCCGACATCATGCCACTGTACTCCAAACCTGGGCGACAGAGTGCGGCTCTACTCAAAAAAAAAAAAGATTTTGGGCTTAACTTCTGATTTAAAGAAAATTCAGATGATAGAAACTAAGTTAAGCAACACCAAGAGGAAACTAAAACAAATCCAGAACATGAGCCCACTGGCCCAGACATTTCCATACATCAAAGTCACTGAAAAGAAAAAAAAATCAGTCTAAAAGGTATTCTGGATTAAAAGTGACTTAAGTGACATAACAACTAAAGGCAATGTTTGATCCTTGATTGAGTCCTGATGTCGATAAATACAAGCTATAAAAGACAATTTGAGGACACTTATGGAAATACTAATATTGATCAGATACTAGATGATATTAGGAAATCATTCATTTTGTTAGGTGTGATGTGATCATGTGAATGGCCTTATTTGTTGAAGATGGATGCTGAGGAATTTAGGAGTAAAGTATCATGTCTGTAATTTACTTAAAATGGTTCAGCAAAATCTTGATGAAGCAAATAATGATAAGGCATTAACAATCTTGGTCTGGGATATATTGGTATTCATCACACTATTCTTTCTACTCCTCAGTATATTTGGAATTTCTCTTTTACAATGCTTGAAAAAATGACATTATCTATGTACCAAAAGATGACCCTTTTAGTGAAAGTAAACATGTGGCTTATGTTTATAAATGTATATACACATAAAAAAGAAATATAACAAAAACTTAAGAGAGTATCTCTGGATGGTAGGACCATATATGAATACTTTCTTTAAACGTTTCTAGATGTTTTTGGTAGTTTCAACGGGTAGAAAAGACTTTTCTAGATTTTACACATTCTACAATGAAGATGACAATAAAAATAGTGATGATGATGATGATGATGAACATGACAATGAACCAGATATTCCTCTTAGTACTAACACCCATTAACTCATTCCATTCAAAACAACACTTGGAAACAGGTGCCATTATTATCCCCATTTTACCGAACAGAAAAATGAGGTATGTACGTGAAGTAACTTGTCCAAAGACTCAGAGACGTTAAGTGATTGAATCAGGATTCAAATCCAAAGAGTCTAACTTCAAATGTATATTCTTAATGACTATATCGTTTGTATATTACTATTATAAAATGCTTCCTAAATGAGTTATTCAGTAATTTTTAAGTTTGATAAGTATAGTTGCTATTTTCAACAAGATATTCATAAAAATATGAAACCAGACAAGGCTAAAGACAAGAATCTAGCAAATTCTTTCCAAGTGTGCATTAATCCACTTATCCCTAGATTTTGAATCAGTTCATTCAATCAGTTATATTAATTCTCCACCCATTCATTCTTCATCCATATCATCTGTACCTTCATTCATTCAATGTTTAATAGTCATTTATTATGTTTCCTCCAGGCATTATGCTAAATGCAAAAGATAAAATGCGTCACTGAACCTTACAGTTTGGTGAGGAAGAGTGATAACAAAAGAGCCACATAATTAATGAAACTGACAAATACTTCAAAAGAATATTCCAGAAATGAAAAGAATTTGCTAATGATAAATTTGCTAAAGCCATCCAAGTCATCAGGAGGGCATAAAAATCCTAAAAGTGTATGCACCTAGTAACAAATTTAAAAGATATACAGCAAAAATTTACATACCTAAAAAGATAAACAGACAAATCCACAGTCATAACTGGAGACTTCAATATGCCTCTCTCAGAAATTGAAGGAACATATATAATACACATACACCACAGATATGAAAGATTTGAATAAGACTATTAACTTGACATTTATAGAATAACACCTCTAACAACTGCAGAATATACTTTTTCTTTCAATTACACATGGAACATTTACCCATACAGACCATATATTGGTCTGGTATTAAGGGGCAGACCCATATATTAGTCTGTATGGATGAATGTTCCAAGTGTAATTAAATAATGCACATCTCAATAAATTCTAAAGAAGTGAAATCATATAGAATGTGTTCTCAATGGAATTGAACTAGACATCAAAACCAAATAGATAACCAGTATATTCCCAACTACTGGGGAATTAAGCAATAGGCTTTCAACAACACGAGTCAAAGGAAAAAAATCACAGTGTAAATTAGAAAATACTATGAACTAAAAAATAATGAAAATATATCAAATTCTGTGAAAAAGAAACAAACAGCATCAAGAACACCTGTCAGAGGGAGAGCTGGTCCTGCTGAGGAAGTGGAAGAAGTCTTCCGTGGGGAAACCACACTTCACCTGAGATCTGTAGGATGAAGAACTGAGCAGGCTGAGAGGGGGAAAGAGAGCATGCCGAGCAGAGGGAACAGCAGGTGCAGAGACCTATGGCCATAGGCCACATGCAGGCCAGCAGGGCTGGAGTTTCTCACAGAGGGGGCCAAATGAAGCCACAGAAGTAAACGAAATCACATGGGGTCGGGGGAGAAGAAGAATATTTTACACAATCATCAAAAAAAAAAGAGGTTTCTTCAAGAAGGAAAAAATGGCCAGCATAATTGAATGCTACTGACAGGTTAAGTATTACAGCATGAAGACCTGAAAACAACTGTCAGATTTAGTGACATGGGGGTCTTTGTTGCTATTTCTTCTTAGCAAGCACTGTTTCACTGTAGTTGCTTAGCCTAACTGGTAGCATAGGAGGTAGAATGGGTAGAAGCAATGCATAATATTACAGAATAATTCCAATTATATAAAATATTAGTGAGAAGAAGAAAATAATTCCACTGACATTAGTGAACATACATGGATTGAGATTATAGATGACTTTTTCCTCCTTTGTAATGTTTTATTATTAATGTTTTACAAAAAGCAAATATTAATTGTAGAAATATAAAATGTTTTAATTCATCATTTTGAAATTATACAAAGCTAGAAAAAAATAACGAAGTTCAGAGTTTATTCTGCAGGTTCCTTTATTTGGGACTTAGTAACATAATCTTTTATTGAAAGGAAAATGAAAACGGTGTTTAGTTGGGGTTCTTATTATAAATCAAGGATAAACAAAATAAGAGTCTAAAAACCACTAGACTGTAGTTGCTGTCTAAAGGGACAAACTATGTTACCAGTTCTTTTCCTAACACCAGAGTCTCTCTGAAGCTTTGTATTGTAAAATGTTTGAAAAGTCAGGTATTTAAGGGGGAGAAAATCAGCGGTCACAGGGAGCAGTCGTAAAAGATACTAGAGATGGCCAGGCACGGTGGCTAACGCCTAAAATCCCAGCACTTTGGGAGGTTGAGGCGAGCGGATCACAAGGTCAGGAGATCGAGACCATCCTGGCCAATATGGTGAAAACCCATCTCTACTAAAATACAAAATATTAGCCGGGCGTGGTGGCATGTGCCTGTAGTCCCAGCTACTCAGGAGGCTGAGGCAGGGGAATCACTTGAACCCGGGAGGCGGAGGATGCAGTGAGCCGAGATCACGCCACTGCACTCCAGCCTGGCAACAGAGCAAGACGCCGTCTCAAAAAAAAAAAAAAAAGATACTAGAGATGACGGATCTTATAATCTTTCATGTTCCGTTATGACTGCACCTCCACTTACCCAGTGGCACACTTCTTGTATTCATTGCCAGAGAAACCACAATTGCCAAATCTGTCACCTTTAGAATTCACTTCAATGAAACAATCTTTGGGGGCAGCCTTGGCTTCTGTAACATTAAACATTTAAAAAAAGAAAAAAAAGTTATGGCAATTTAGCTTTCGAAATAAAAGCATTCCCTACAACAGTCTAAACACCTGGATGAACGGCCTCAATGCCACGGAAAACCTTTCATGCCTTACACATAAAACATTTTTGTTGCACATTTCATATGTAATGACAAAATGTAAAAATAAAGCTTAAATTGTACTTAAAAGTTAGCCTGGACTCAAACATTCAGGCCCTAAAAGAAAAACTATTAAATAACAAATTACAAATAAATTAAAAAGCATGCACAGTAGAGTACCATTTGCAGCATATTCATTCTCATTGCTCTCACATATAAATCAACTGCATCACTGGTTAGATCAGCTAGGAAGGGTTGGAGAAAACACTGCCAGCTATTACTTTTGTTTTTTTCATTTATCATAAATGGATGCTTGGTTTAGATGTCCCTACTAATTAGATACATTGACAAACACGACAGATGACAAAGTAACAATCTATTCTTGTTTTCCTTTTTTTCTTTTTTTTTTAAGAGACAGGATCTCGCTCTGTCACCCAGGCTGGAGTGCAGTGGCACGTTCATAGCTTACTGTAACCTTGAACTCTTGGACTCAAGAAATCCTCCCACCTCAAGCTCCCAAACAGCTAGAACTAGAGGTACATGCCGCCATGCCTGGCTAATTTTTGTTTTTATTTTTTGTAGAGATGGGGTCTTGCTATGTTGCCTATGCTGCAAAATGCTATTAAATTGGCAAAGTTTTAAAAATGGAAATACTTGATGTTGGAAACATTTGAAGGAATGAATATTCACTTATAGCTAATGAAGGTATAAAGTGGTATAATATTTCTGGAGATCATGTTGAAATGTCTTAGAAGCCTTTAATACAGCAATCCTGCTTCTGGAAATTTATCCAGAAGGATAAATGGAGGCCACAACTAAACTATACGAAAGTTTACTGCTAACACTGTTCACTGTTTAAATAAATTACAGTATATCATTAACACAATGTTGTAGAAAAATGTTTAACATGGAAAAGTATTCACAATTTATTGTTAGTATTGAAAACAGGCAGTTACATTTTAGCCTTTTTTTTTTTTTTTTTTTGAGACAGAGTCTCATTCTGTTGCCCAGGCTAGAATGCAGTGGCAAGGTCATAGGTCACTGCAGCCTTAACCTCCCAGGCTAAAGTAATCCTCCTGCCTTAGCCTCCTAAGTAGCTGGAAATGCAGGCATGCACCACAACACCTAATTTTTTTTTTTTTTAAGTGAGACAGAATCTTGCTATGCAGTCCAGGCTGAAAGGGGGCAAGTTTTAAAGCAGTATGTCAATATCACACCATTTTTGTATATTATACACTCATATGCATAAAAAAAAGTGAAAGATATTCATGAAATTTTCAACAGTTACTTATCCAGAATATTGACAGTAGAACTATTTATTTTCTACCTTTTGCTTATTTGTATATTCAATATTTCAATATATCCTATTTCCATTTAAGAAGTAAACCAATGTATCTTCTTTTAACAATGTCTTTGATAAATTCTAGCAGTAAGTCTTCATCAGCTCACCATTCTCATGGTGGCTGAGATCATGGTTTTGCTGCTTTCTGCTGTGTGACCTCATTTAGCCCTCTGAGCCCTGCCTTCCTCATAAGGTTTTTTTAAGGGTAAAATTTGATAGTAAGCGTCAATACCTTCTCTTATGTTAGCTCTTAAGTTCTTCATTTATTTGATAAATATTTATTTGGTGTGTACTAAACATATAAGGAATTTGAGAATGCATAAGCTCGTGAAGGACTTTTAAATCCTTATTCTCCACAAGTTCAAATGTTCAAAGGAATGAAAACTAGACCTATAACACCAGAACTGACTTATCTTTAAAATCAGAAGCCATCAACAAACTTCAGGTAAAAAGTCTGAATATATGCATGTATTTCCCCCCCCCTCCTAAAATCCCACAGAAGCAAAGAAAGTCGTTTTTTTTTTTTTTTTTTTTTAATTCATAAACCTATAGACAATGGAACTGGGAAAGGAGACTGCACAAAACTTAGAAGCCAAAAAGAAATTGGTGAAGTAGTAAATGACTCAATGTATCTCAGAAAACTGAATCTTAAGCTGGCAACAGAAAAAACTGAGATCAACCCTTTTTACACACAGAATTCCTCCAAGAAAAGAAACTGGTAGTAACAGGTACCTCTGGCTATAGAAAATAAGGAGGGGCAGGTGGCCGGAATAAAGAGGAAAAATTTTAAACCTGTTTAAGAAGCAGTTTGACCCACAAGTCACCTCCCATCTTTGTGAAGTCAAGTGACTGTCTCTTCTCTACCCTGGCAAAAGACTGGAGTTTTATTTTCTGGAGAGAGTAAAACACAAGGTTCCAGGAGTCAAGAGATACCAGGCACAGTAACAGGCACAGAAACTGTTCTAAATACAAGGGGATGAACTGAACATTTGCCTGCCTCATACTGAGGTCCCAGTCTTATTTTCCCTCACCTCCTGTTTAACTCCCAGAATGCTGACAGTTAGGTCTTTTTTTTTTTTTTTTTTTTTTAGGAGAAGTTTCACTCTTGCCACGCAAGCTGGAATGCAATGGCGTGATCTTGGCTCACTGCAACCTCTGCTTTCCGGGTTCAAGTGATTCTCCTGCCTCAGCCTCCCAAGTAGCTGGGATTACAGGTGCCCACCACCATGCCAGGCTAATTTTTGTATTTTTAGTAGAGATGGAGTTTTGCCATGTTGGCCAGGCTGGTCTAGAACTCCTGACCTCAGGCGATCCACCTGCCTCGGCCTCCCAAAGTGCTGGGATTACAGGCATGAGCCACCACGCCCGGCTGACAGCTAGGTCTTGGCCCTCCAGGATGCAGATAGATAAGGTCTTCATAAGGGAATCTAACAAGCCCAAGAGGGAAAAAAAACCTAAAGATGTGGTTTTTGGCATTTCCCTAATTAAAAAGTTCAACCATATCACCCTATAGGAAAGTTTTCAGTTAACAAGCCTCCCCCATGAGCCTAGAGTGACCCCTCTGCTCCTTATTCCCCTCCCATGGACCGGGGACTATGGGAGAGATGAGGAACATGGCTAATGTGAAAGACGGAAATTCAAACAAAGAAAAAAGTAATGTTTGGAACGAGGTTACGCAGAAGAAAGGAAAGTTTTTAAAAATTATCATTAACATACTAACGAACATGAGAGAAGATGTTTCATGCATGGAATAAAAACAGATTATGTCTTTTTTATTTATGTATTTATTTTTTTGAGATGGAGTCTCACACTGTCGCCCAGGCTCAAGTGCAGTAGCATGATCTTGGCTCACTGCAAGCTCCGCCTCCCGGGTTCATGCCATTCTCCTGCCTCAGCCTCCCCAGCGGCTGGGACTACAGGCGCCCACCACCACGCTCGACTAATTTTTTATTTTGTATTCTTAGTAGAGACGGGGTTTCACCATGTTAGCCAGGATGGTCTAGATCTCCTGACCTCATGATCCACCTGCCTCAGCCTCCCAAAGTGCTGAGATTACAGGCATGAGCCACCGCACCTGGCCCAGAACAGATTATTTCTTAAAAAGAAGTGGGGAAAAAAAACTCAGAGAATATAAAAGAGTTTCTGAAAACTAAAATCATAGTGCCTGAAATGAAAACCGCAATAAAAGAGTTAGAAGATAAAGCTGAAGAAGTTGCTCAGACAGTAGGTCAAAAAAAAAACAAACAAAAAAAAACCACACAGATAAAAAGACAGAAAAGATAAGGAAATCCAATATCCAAGGAAATCTAGGAAATCCAATATCCAAATAATATGTGATCCAGGAAAAGAAATCACACCAAAAAAATGAAAGGGAAGAAATTTCCGGAACTAAAAAAAAAATGAATTCCCAGATTGAATATACCCACCAATTACACAGCAAGGTGAATAAAAACAAACCCACATCAAGGCATATCACCTTGAAGAGATCATTCTCCAAGCTTTTTCAGAGGGGATAAGGGAAACCCTAGGTACAAAAATCAGAATGGCTTCATACTTTTCAACAGCAACTCTGTAAACTACAAGACAATAAAGCAATGGCTTCAAAACTGTGACAGAAAATGATTTCCATCCCCATCAATCAAGTATTTAGTCCAAAGAAAAGCATTTTCACAGTTGAAGGATCTCAAAAAATTTACCTCTAATTTACCCTATCTAAGGAAACTACTGAAACGAAAGTTCCATGAAAGGAGGAAATAAACCAAGAAAAAGGATAATACGGGAAATGCAAACAGGAGACTCAAAAGGGAAAGAGCCAACGATTCACCTTCAGACTATGGTGAAAGATCTCAGGATAAATACTGATTACACTATTGGCAGTCCTGGTTCTCAGGCCTTCAAACTTGGACTGGAACTAAACTATCATCTCTTCTGTGTCTCCAGCTTGCCAAACCATCCTACAAATCTGGGATTTTCAGTTGCTTACCATACTCGCATGAGCCAACTGCTTATAATAAATGAATAAATATATACATAATATGTATATATCCAATTGACATTGTTTTTCTGCAGTCTAACTAATTCAGATTTTGGACCAACAGGGGTTCCAGAGGAACAGAACTTTGAGAATGAGTTTTCTGAACCAATTCCAAGGTTTCTAGAATGGGCTATCTAATCTGATTAGATTTTTAAAGACACCTACAACTCTATTTCCAAAAGTAAACACAGTACTGATAGTTCATAGCATGATATGGTAATTGCAGTACAAAAACATATCACCACTAGAGACTCCTAATCAGACATTTACGAGAAGCAAGGATCTGGGTAACTATGTATAGGATACCTTCAAAACTTTTTCTCATACTAACAGCAGGAGATTGAGTGGTTGCTCCTTACTTTACCGGACAAAGTAGGGAAAGAAGATGATAAACTCAGGGATTCCTAGTTCAAGTACCATATAAGTGGGGTGGGGCACCAAGACGGCCAAATAGGAACAGCTCCAGCTTCCAGCTCCCAGCGTGAGCAACACAGAGGACGGGTGATTTCTGCATTTCCAACTGAGGTTCCGGATTCATCTCACTGGGGCATGTCGGACAGTCGGTGCAGGACAGTGGGTGCAGTTCAAACAGCAAGAGCCGAAGCAGGGTGAGGCATTGCCTCACCGGGGAAGCGCAAAGGGGAAGGGAATTCCTTTTCCTAGCCAAGGGAAACTGTGACATACAACACCTGAAAATCGGGTCACTCCCACCCTCATACTGCACTTTACCAAGGGTCTTCGCACACGGGACACCAGGAGATTATATCCCGCGCCTGGCTAGGAGGGTCCCACGCCCACGGAGCCTCCCTCATTGCTAGCACAGCAGTCTGAAATCTAACTGCCAAGGCGGCAGCAAGGCTGGGGGAGGGGTGCCCGCCATTGCTGAGGCTTAAATAGGTAAACAAAGCGACCTGGAAGCTCCAACTGGGTGGAGCCCACCACAGCTCAAGGAGGCCTGCCTGCCTCTGTAGACTCCACCTCTGGGGACAGGGCATAGCTAAACCAAAAGCAGCAGAAACCTCTGCAGATGTAAACGTCCCTGTCTGACAGCACTGAAGAGAGTAGTGATTCTCCCAGCAAGGAGGCTGAGATCTGAGAACGGACAGACTGCCTGCTCAAGTGGGTCCCCGATCCCCAAGTAGCCTAACTGGGAGAGCCTAACTGGGAATAGCCTCACAGGAGTGGACCTCAAGCAAACTCCAACAGACCTACAGCTGAGGGTCCGGACTGTTGAAGGAAAACTAAGAGAAAGCACATTCACACCAAAACTCCATCTGTATGTCACCATCATCAAAGACCAAAGGTAGATAAAACCACAAAGATGGGGAAAAAGCAGTGCAGAACAGCTGAAAATTCAAAAAATCAGAGTTTCTCTCCCTCTCCAAAGGAACACAGCTCTCTGCCAGCAACGGAACAAAGCTGGACATAGAATGACTTTGACAAGTTGAGAGAAGAAGGCTTCAGCCAATCAAACTTCTCAGAGCTAAAGGAGGAACTACGAACCCAGCGCAAAGAAACTAAACCTTGAAAAAAAGATTTGACGAATGGATAACTAGAATAACCAATGCAGAGAAGTCCATAAACGACCTGATAGAGATGAAAACCATGACACGAGAACTACATGACAAATGCACAAGCTTCAGTAACCAACTCAATCAACTGGAAGAAAGAGTATCTTTACTCTTTTCATTTGATTAAAGAACAAATGAATGAAATGAAGTGAGAAGAGAAGTTTAGAGAAAAAAGAGTAAAAAGAAATGAACAAAGACTCCAAGAAATATGGGACTATATGAAAAGACCAAATCTATGTCGGATTGGTGTACTTGAAAGTGATGGGGAGAATGGAACCAAGTTGGAAAACACTCTGCAGGATATTATCCAGGAGAACTTCCCCAACCTAGCAAGGCAGGCCAACATTCAAATTCAGGAAATACAGGAAACGCCAAAAAGATACTCCTCGAGAAGAGCAACTCCAAGACACATAATTGTAAGACTCACCAAAGTTGAAATGAAGGAAAAAATGTTAAGGGCAGCCAGAGACAAAGGTTGGGTTACCCACAAAGGGAAGCCCATCAGACTAACAGCAGATCTCTCGGCAGAAACTATACAAGCCAGAAGAGAGTGGGGACCAATATTGAACACTCTTAAAGAAAAGAATTTTCAACCGAGAATTTCATATCCAGCCAAACTAAGTTTCACAAGTGAAGAAAAAATAAAATCCTTTACAGACAAGCAAATGCTGAGCGATTTCTTCACCCCCAGGCCTGCCCTACAAGAGATCCTGAAGGAAGCACTAAACATGGAAAGGAACAACCAGTACCAGTCATTGCAAAAACATGCCAAAATGTAAAGACCATCAATGCTAGGAAGAAACTACATCAACTAACGAGCAAATTAACCAGCTAACATCATAATGTCAGCAACAAATTCACACACAACAATATTAACCTTAAATGTAAAAGGGCTAAATGGTCCAATTAAAAGACACAGACTGGCAAATTGGATAAAGAGTCAAAACCCATCAGTATGCTGTATTCAGGAGACCCATCTCACGAGCAGAGACACACATAGGTTCAAAATAAAGATTTGGATGAAGATCTACCAAGCAAATGGAAAACAAAAAAAAAGGCAGGGGTTGCAATCCTAGTCTCTGATAAAACAGACTTTAAACCATCAAAGATCAAAAGAGACAAAGAAGGCCACTACATAACGGTAAAGGGATCAATTCAACAGGAAGAGCTAACTATCCTAAATATATATGCACCCAATACAGGAGCACCCAGATTCATAAAGCAAGTCCTTAGAGACTTACAAAGAGACTTAGACTCCCATACAATAATAATGGGAGACTTCAACACCCCACTGTCAACATTAGATCGAGACAGAAAAAGTTAACAAGGGTATCCAGGAATTGAATTCAATCTGCACCAAGCACACCCAATACACATCTACAGAACTCTCCACCTCAAATCAACAAAATATACATTCTTCTCAACACCACATCGCACTTATTCCAAAACTGACCACATTGTTGGAAGTAAAGCACTCCTCAGCAAATGTACAAGAACAGAAATTATAACCAACTGTCTCTCAGACCACAGTGCAATCAAACTAGAACTCAAGACTAAGAAACTCAATCAAAACCACTGAACTACATGGAAACTGAACAACCTGCTCCTGAATGACTACTGGGTACGTAACAAAATGAAGGCAGAAACAAAGATATTCTTTGAAACCAATGAGAACAAAGATATAACATACCAGAATCTATGGGACACATTTAAACCAGTGTGTAAAGGGAAATTTATAGCACTAAATGCCCACAAGAGAAAGCAGGAAAGATCTAAAATTGACATCCTAACATCACAATTAAAAGAACTAGAGAAGCAAG